>NW_022989788.1:0-234145 GCF_902827175.1 Gymnodraco acuticeps
CAAACAGAAAGGATGACTTTCTCTCTGTCAGGATTGGGGAGTAATGGATTACATGTAACAGGATTATGCACTGAAGACCCGTTTTAAGGTGGCCGACAGCGACAGGTGCAAACGCGCTACAACGGTCCAAAACTTCCATCAGGAGAGACGCGCTGCAGCTTCAGAAACGATGCAGATATAAAAACCCAAAGGTTCCACATGAAGAAACGTCTCCAGCAACTTGACAACACATGCAGCGTTTACTAAAAGCTGCAGGAACCAAACGCTGCAAGAAGCTCAAAACACAACGGAGACCAGGGGACACAAAAGAGTGACGCACACAGCTGGGAGACCAGGGGACACAAAAGAGTGACGCACACAGCTGGGAGACCAGGGGACACTAAAGAGTGACGCACACAGCTGGAGACCAGGGGACACTAAAGAGTGACGCACACAGCTGGGAGACCAGGGCAGGGACACTAAAGAGTGACGCACACAGCTGGGAGACCAGGGGACACTAAAGAGTGACGCACACAGCTGGGAGACCAGGGGACACTAAAGAGTGACGGGAGACCAGGGGACACTAAAGAGTGACGCACACAGCTGGGAGACCAGGGGACACTAAAGAGTGACGCACACAGCTGGGAGACCAGGGGACACTAAAGAGTGACGGGAGACCAGGGGACACTAAGAGTGACGCACACAGCTGGGAGACCAGGGGACACTAAAGAGTGACGCACACAGCTGGGAGACCAGGGGACACTAAACAGTGACGCACACAACTGGGAGACCAGGGGACACTAAAGAGTGACGCACACAGCTGGGAGACCAGGGGACACTAAAGAGTGACGCACACAGCTGGGAGACCAGGGGACACTAAAGAGTGACGCACACAGCTGGGAGACCAGGGGACACTAAAGAGTGACGCACACAGCTGGGAGACCAGGGGACACTAAAGAGTGACGCACACAGCTGGGAGACCAGGAGACACTAAAGAGTGACACACACAGCTGGGAGACCAGGGGACACTAAAGAGTGACGCACACAGCTGGGAGACCAGGGGACACTAAAGAGTGACGCACACAGCTGGGAGACCAGGGGACACTAAAGAGTGACGCACACAGCTGGGAGACCAGGGGACACTAAAGAGTGACGCACACAGCTGGGAGACCAGGGGACACTAAAGAGTGACGCACACAGCTGGGAGACCAGGGGACACTAAAGAGTGACGCACACAGCTGAGAGACCAGGGGACACTAAAGAGTGACGCACACAGCTGGGAGACCAGGGGACACTAAAGAGTGATGCACACAGCTGGTAGACTAGGGGACACTAAAGAGTGACGCACACAGCTGGGAGACCAGGGGACACTAAAGAGTGACACACACAGCTGGGAGACCAGGGGACACTAAAGAGTGACGCACACAGCTGGGAGACCATGGGACACTAAAGAGTGACGCACACAGCTGGGAGACCAGGGGACACTAAAGAGTGACGTACACAGCTGGGAGACCAGGAGACACTAAAGAGTGACGCACACAGCTGGGAGACCAGGGGACACTAAAGAGTGACACACACAGCTGAGAGACCAGGGGACACTAAAGAGTGACGCACACAGCTGGGAGACCAGGGGACACTAAAAAGTGACGCACACAGCTGGGAGACCAGGGGACACTAAAGAGTGACGCACACAGCTGGGAGACCAGGGGACACTAAAGAGTGACGCACACAGCTGGGAGACCAGGGGACACTAAAGAGTGATGCACACAGCTGGTAGACTAGGGGACACTAAAGAGTGACGCACACAGCTGGGAGACCAGGGGACACTAAAGAGTGACGCACACAGCTGGGAGACCAGGGGACACTAAAAAGTGATGCACACAGCTGGGAGACCAGGGGACACTAAAGAGTGACGCACACAGCTGGGAGACCAGGGGACACTAAAGAGTGACGCACACAGCTGGGAGACCAGGGGATACTAAAGAGACACGCACACAGCAGATATATAGACCTACTGTATACACATATAAACCAAGACAGAAAAGACAAATGACAAAGACAATGGAAGGTAAAAGATGGACGGAAAGGACAATGAAAGCCTATCACTGTTGATGGATCATAATGGAAACAGCACACACACACACACACACACACACACACACACACACACACACACACACACACACACACACACACACACACACACACACACACACACACACACACACACATTAAACCTCAGCACAGAGGGATAGAGAGGGGGAGGAGTGAGTGAGATATGAGGAGAGAGAAAGCGCATCACTATTGGGAGCTATAAGGCTCGTGGATGACCCCACGTGAGGGTCTGAGTGACCGTGACACCGGCCTCTGACACTATAAAGATGGACTCAGGAATAACGGAGCGGATTTATGAATGAAACCTCGGAGCGGAAACATCAGGAAAAGACTCTTCACTCACAGAAAAGAGAAAACCCTCAGATTTACCGATTTATTTTTCTAATTTGAATGACAATCGAATGGTTTGGACACCGTTTGCCATTTTCCCCTCAATTTGGAAGATGTTTTATTTCGTTTTCTTTCCCTGAATGTCCACTGAGGACTATTTGACAGCAGATGAATCAGCTGTCTGTTTCCCGTTTACTTCGGTGAACACACACGCAGACAGGCGGATGTAAAAACGGCTGTAGCTGCACCGAAATGTCCTACGATGCTCTCTTGGAGACTTAAGGGACGCGTGGTTTCGGTGCCATTACGCACAGCGAAGCGCAAAGTTCTCCGGTGATTCTGGTCTTCATGGACCCCGGAAGTAAGGCTACTGATCGGGCTCTGCGTCGCGTATAAAACCGGCATTATTGTAAAAGAAAACATCCCTCCATAAATAAGTTATTTAATGTGTCCCCCTTTCCTAACCAGCTTTAGATACATGCAGTCCATATGTGTGGTGGAAAAGAGGATTATTCTTCGCTGTTGTCAGTTCTCTGTTGGACTATTTGTGGTGAGGACTTGCAGCAAGTCGGGGATTTCTTTCCGGGAACACATCGAGGTGTTTCAGAGAAGCTTTCCCACTGAATAAAAAAGAAGAAGAAGCACCGAGAGAAAAAGGTAAATGCTACATATGTATTACTGCTGTCTGCTGCACTTTCACACATCATTTACCCCTATTTTATTTACATATTTTTCATCTGAGTTTATTTTACTTCAAATAAAGTGAACAGTTTGGAAAAACTGCCGAAAGACTATAAAAAAACTAAAAGAACAGACAGTGTCATCAAAGCACCAACGCTGCTTAAAACTATATTCTCCAATATGTTTATAACATCTGAATCAGAGTAGAGGCAGGGGGGTTTGACCCTGTAAATATACATGTGGTGCCCAAAGCTCAGATACGGTGGCCGACAGGTGCAAATGGCCCAAAACACTTACATTTGGACAATTGCTCTGCAGTCTTCTGCAAGTCAAAAGGTCTGTTTTAAATGTGAAGATCATCTTACCCTCTCTCTCTGACTATAGTTTAGATGTGTTTTTATTTTCAACATGACTTGTGAAGCACAAATGGATTCTACATTTCTGTTAACAGAACATTCATTATGTTACTGATTACATTGTTTTACAGTTAACTAGTAATTGCCACTAATTCGATTTTGAAAGTAACCCCCCCGCTCTCTTCCTCTCCTCGTATTTCTCAAGCATTCATTCAGGTTTGCTGTAAGTGTAATTGCTTTTAGAAAATATATTTCTGATCTCCTGCTAAATCCTGATCCATCCAGACTCTTCATGTCAGCTTTCTGTCCAGAGTCAGAACTAAACCTGGAGAAGTTCAGTTATTATGCTCCAAATATCTAGAACTAACTCCCGGAAACCTGCAGGTCCGCTGCAACTCGGACTACTTTTGAATCCAGGCTGAAGACTTTTCTTTTTGCTGCTGCTTTTAATTGAACTATTCATATCTAACTTTTATTCATGTACCTGTTATTCATGTTTCATTATCTTTGCTTTTTAATGAGTGTTTTTAAATGCCATTTTATGATATGTTTCTGCTGCACTATTTCTTTCCGTTATTTCTTAACGCTCTTAATATATTGTATTCTTGTAAAGCACTTTGAATTGCCTCGTGTTGAAAGGTGCTGTATGAATAAACGTGCCTTGCCTTAGATTATATTACGTATCCCGTTCTATTGTCCCTCCCCTTCTGCTTGACTTCCAGCCAGTGATGCTCCATGGACCGATTTTCCGCTTCGACGACCCAATTCGACTCCTCGATCCGTGGCTTTTTCCTCCACTGATGTCCCTGGAGGTCCGTGAGCCCGCTCTGGAGGGGGGGACGCTGGGTAACTCCACTGTGCCCGGGGAGGAGGGGGCTCCCCAGCAGCCTTCCCTCCCCTGGGTGCCCCCCCTGCTGGCCGGAGTGCTCATTACAACCATCGTGGTGGACGTGATCGGGAACCTGCTGGTCATCGTGTCCGTGTTCAGGAACAAGAAGCTCCGGAAAGCAGGTTGGTGTCCGTGCTTTATATCTTTATGGAGATTAAGTGCATGAAAACTGACTCAAAGGCCCCTATGATACTGTTTCTCATCAACATATCACAGCTCTCAGATATATACAGAGCCTGTCTCTGATTGGCTGAAACACCAAACAGATCATTGCAGCATCCCATAATCCCCTCTGTTTCAGCCCTGTTTCCAAAGTGCTGATTCTCTGTCTGTTACTTCAGATGAAAATAAGGAGCCCCTCCCCACGCCCCTCTGAGAGACATTTGGTTACAAAGAACTCAATGGTGCTCTAGAGGAGATTCAGGTGATAAGGGGGTGGGGTACCTTGGCTGCTGATTGGCTAATGGTTACACAAGACAAAACATCGTTATGACATCATCAAGTGGCCAAAATCTGATCAGCTCATTTTCAGACAGGTTTTTAGAGAAATGGATCAAAAAGAGAGAGAATCTTTGTTCCTGAAACTTTCAGAGTCTCTTTCCACAGAGGGGACACATGTTGATGTAGAAGAGACATGAAGAAGAGGGGACACATGTTGATGTAGAAGAGACACGAAGAAGAGGGGACACATGTTGATGTAGAAGAGACATGAAGAAGAGGGGACACATGTTGATGTAGAAGAGACATGAAGAAGAGGGGACACATGTTGATGTAGAAGAGACATGAAGAAGAGGGGACACATGTTGATGTAGAAGAGACATGAAGAAGAGAGGACACATGTTGATGTAGAAGAGACATGAAGAAGAGGGGACACATGTTGATGTAGAAGAGACATGGAGAAGAGGGGACACATGTTGATGTAGAAGAGACATGAAGAAGAGGGGACACATGTTGATGTAGAAGAGACATGAGGAAGAGGACTTTGTATAATAGGTGGCCTTTAAATTGACTTTTTTCTGAAGTTTGTTTCTTTAATATCGATACGATACGATATACTTTATTGTCCCCGTAAGGCAGTTTGTTCTGGACTCCATCCTGCAGTTCCGCATACATGTACATATACAAAATAAACATTGAAATACATGCACATATCATCACTCATGCACCGTTTGCACAAACACAATACACAGACCTAGAGCACATGGCCAACATTTAAAAGTATATAACATGCGAGTGCTAAGACGCTGAACGCAGGAAAGAGTGCTCATAGCGGCTCAGCCTGATTTTGGGAGCCCTGAATCCTCTAGCGGGCAGGAAGGAGCTGGACATCTGTGTGGAGATTATGGATTAGACACATATCCAGGTTGAATGATTAGGATTAGGCATTAGATGGATTTAGTGAAGTAGATTTACTCAAGTACAATTTTGAGGTGCTTACACTTTCCCTTTTTTCATTACATGCTACATTATATTTCTAAACCACTTTAGTTTCCGCAAATTCAGACAATTAGGTCATTTAAACTATCAAAAGTCATTACATCATTATCAGCCTACATGTCTTAAAGGTCTCCTATTATGCAAAAATTATGCCGAAAAGCTACCGATTCCACATGGTAGGCAACCGGCCAAAGGCTGTCGGTCAAATAAATCACTGATTGGCTGTGCAGCTAGCGAATCAGGGCATGAGAAGCAAAACGGAAGTGAGGGACCCAAACAAACTATTAAGAAGGCAAATGTGAGATTCCATTGAACTCCAGCTCTCGACTCAGGTTCAGGAAAGCCCCGTGAGCTTCTCGCTGGAGAGTGAAAATGGAACGCGCTATTTGTTGTTTGTTTATATCACGCAGTCTGTTCTTCTTCTCTCGGTTATCACGTCTTCCGGTTAGGGTTAGGGTTAGACACACTACCGCCGCCTGCTGGTAAGGAGAGTTATTGCCACTCACGCATGTGCAGTTCGTACGTGCTTCTTGGCCGTCGGCTGAAGTCTTTGCGGTGTGTTCCAGTGCGACACATGGCCAAGACGCAGAGACGCGAGGCGACGCAACAGTCGGGTCCGTCTGTGTGAGTTCTTTGGTGTCAGCTTGGTGCGTCCGGGCCTTTAAAGGTCTCCTATCAGGCAAAATGCACTTTTTGATGTCTTTTATACATAAATCTGTGTCCCCGATGTGTCCCCGGTGTGTCCCCGGTGTGTCCCCGGTGTGTCCCCGGTGTGTCCCCGGTGTGTCCCCGGTGTGTCCCGGTGTGTCCCCGGTGTGTCCCCGGTGTGTCCCCGGTGTGTCCCCGGTGTGTCCCCGGTGTGTCCCGGTGTGTCCCCGGTGTGTCCCCGGTGTGTCCCGATGTGTCCCCGGTGTCCCCCCGGTGTGTCCCCGGTGTGTCCCCGGTGTGTCCCGGTGTGTCCCTTGTGTGTCCCCGGTGTGTCCCGGTGTGTCCCCGGTGTGTCCCCGGTGTGTCCCCGGTGTCCCCCCGGTGTGTCCCGGTGTGTCCCCTGTGTGTCCCCGGTGTGTCCCGGTGTGTCCCGGTGTGTCCCCGGTGTGTCTCCGGTGTGTCCCCGGTGTATCCCGGTGTGTGTCCGGTGTGTCCCGGTGTGTGTCCGGTGTGTCCCGGTGTGTGTCCGGTGTGTCCCCGGTGTGTCCGGTATGTCCCCGGTGTGTCCCCGGTGTGTACCCGGTGTGTCCCCGATGTGTCCCCGGTGTGTCCCGGTGTGTGTCCCTGGTGTGTACCCGGTGTGTCCCCGATGTGTCCCGGTGTGTGTCCCTGGTGTGTACCCGGTGTGTCCCCGGTGTGTCCCCGGTGTGTCCCGGTGTGTCCCCGGCGTGTCCCCGGTGTGTCCCCGGCGTGTCCCCGGTATGTCCCCGAGACTCACAAAGTGTCCCACTCTCTTTTCCTCCGTACCCACATTTCTAAAAGCGGGGCTTCTGACCAATCAGAATCAAGTATTCAACTGAGCCATGTGACAATTATCTTTAATCAGCTCGATCAAAGAACATTCACGCTTCAGAGCCCCTCCTTTCACACCACGATGAATCACCGTGAAGCAACAGATGATCATCCAGTAATCAAAGCTGTCCTTCACACCTCGGGGAAAAGTTCCTCCTGCTTTCCCATCAACCTGGAGGTAGGGTCGGAGAATCCCGAGTGGAAAGGAAATGATTGGAGGCAGGAAATAGATATCCATCTTTCTCATTCATTCTTCCCCATCGCCTCCTGATTCCCCTCATCTCCCCTCCTCTCTTCTCTTGTCTCCCCCTCAAACCCCCGTCTTCTCAACTCAATTCAATTACTTCCTTTCCAATTCTGCTTCTCCCACCTCTCTGGGGTTTGTTGTCCATTGCATCCATTCCTTAAGACCTTCTTCTTCCTCCCGTTTCCTCAGGGTTTTCAATCTCTCTCCTCTCCTTTGTAGTTACTCTTCTGCTTCCTCCTGCTCTGTCAGGTCTCTCATCTCATTGGTTGTCTCCCCCCCCTTCTTCTTCTTCTACCATCTCTTGTCTCTGGTGTCCCTGTCCTCCCCCTCTATCCATTAACCTCTCCTCTTCCCTGTCAGAATCACATTATCTGATCATTAGTCGAGACCTATCACAGTTCATCACATCAACCGGAAAACCCACACATTCCCTTCATTCATTAAATCTCAGTGTAGAAAAAACAGCTCTAGAGACCTCTACGTTCTGGACATTTCTATGAAGCTATCTGTGATTATTAACAGCTATTATTAAGAGAGGAAGGGTTGTTCTTCGTCGATCGGACCTCTCATTTCCAGGTGGAATCTCTCCAACATGAGCGTTGAGTTTACCATCGCTGGTTTCTGGTTGATTGCCTTAAACTCACCCAATTTAGCTAATAGATAAACCACTTCCTGTTTGAAACGAATTAGCCTTAAGGGTCAATGAGTAACGCATATAGATCAGCGCTTCTCCAGCTTGCTTCAGAGGCAGAAGAAGTAATCCGCTGCACACCAGGCTGCTGATGAACTCTAAATGTCCATTCATGAAGATGCATGTTTATTCTGCCTTCATTTGAAAAGTTCAGGAGTATCAGGTCTCCTGCAGTTAAATGTGTCGTGTCAAATGATCATATAATAATTTAAAACATATAGTCTTTGTTAGAAAAATATCACTTGACACCAGGTTGAGAATCAATGATCAGGTACTAATTTATTCTTGCAAGAAGGAGCAGAGTTTCTTAAAACTAAGAAAATGTACCCTATAGTCCACTCTTGAACTATAAGATCCTTTAGTTTTTTACGAAACTAATAAAACTGGCCTCTAGTTTGACCCACAAACCATTTAAAAGTACTTTAGATAAGTTTACCTGTGTCTTCTAGGACTTTGTTGGTATCATTCCACGAACCAGGGGTTTGAAACCAAAACGGTGCCTGTATTGACGTTCTCTCCTGGGTCGGTAGTTCAAGGATCCGTCACTCCTCTCCTCTCCAGCATAACCTGGTCCCCCTATTCACCAAATTGTTTCTTTGTAAAGGAAACAAGGTAAGGGTCTTTTCGTAAGAGTCTCTTGACTCCCTGTGCACAGTGTCAGGCTCGTTCGCTCGGAGAAAAAAGGAGATATTGGATCCGGCTATGAAGGACCAATATGTTAGAAAAATATCACTCGACACCAGGTTGAGAATCAATGATCAGGTACTAATTTATTCTTGCAAGAAGGAGCAGAGTTAAGTCACATACAAAGGTTAACTCACACACATGGGGTATGTTGCTCAAAGGAACAGCAAAAAACATCAGGCTTATGTCGTCCAAAACACGGAGAGTAAAGCCGTAGAAAACAGTATTTCTCCAACAGTCTTATACTCTGATTGCCTTTTACTTTGTCTTGTATGTGTTTAACAGAGACAGATGTTATGGATTTACATGGCAGGAGGCAAAGGAAGTAAAAGGGGGATTTGCAGATGTTTAAACAATGAGGGGGTTTAATGGTTTAATGATGGGATGGAGGAGCAGCTGTTTCCTCTCATGAATATATAGAGAGACTGTCAGCAGAACTTATTTATCCTCTGAGGACACACTCACAGAAATATTTGACCCTAATACAGAGGATTCATGTATTTCAATTGCATATAAAATGTCCATCCATTTGGATAGTTCTTACATACATTGACTAATAAACTCTCTGCATTGCAAATAAGTAATAACTATGTCTACAACCTTATAATCAATACATGCAATGTGTTTCAAATACATTAGAACCAGGCTTATGTATTAAATAAAGCATTTTAAATTCATAAGATCCAGGTTTATGTATATAAAATAAATATAGCTTATTTGGTGCATTCATTTAATAATGCATACAATTTATACATCTGTTTTGAAATAATCTACTTTTATAATACATCTTACAAAAGATAGTCTTCTTGTTTCACATTTTAATGCATCAAGAAATCACAGGATGAAGCTTCTCTGTATTTGCATTTGAGATAGATTTCACTTGCATATTGACTTTCTTTATTACTTTATTTAATATAACAAAAGACAAACTTTGCCCATGAATTATTTATCAAATCAAATCAAATCAAGTTTTATTTATATAGCACATTTTTAAAACGATTTTTGGGGTGAGCCAAAGTGCTGTACATATAATAAAAATACCCTACAGTAGAGACACTTTACAGCACATACAACAGCACAGTTTGTGCAGAATATCAGTATGACAATAGGACACCCTCTGTCCTTAGACCCTCTGTCCTTAGACCCTCTGTCCTTAGACCCTCTGTCCTTAGACTCTCTGTCCTCAGACCCTCTGTCCTCAGACCCTCTGTCCTCATACCCTCACATCGTACGAGGAAAAACTTCCAGAGAAAACCCACAGTTTAAATGGGAACATGGGAGAAACCTCAGGGAGAGCAACAGAGGAGGGATCCCTCTCCCAGGACGGACAGACGTGCAATAGATGCCGTGTGTAAATCCAAGAGATAATACATTTTACAGCATATAGACCGAATGTTAGGAAATGCATGTGTCTGTAATAAGAAGATGAATCCACGAGGATGTCAGCTACAATCCTGTGGAAGCCATCAGGGAAGCAGCATGACGAGACCCAAGGCAGGACCGCAGAGACAGGTTCAGCCACGACCCGAAGTCCACGACTTAATCCAGAACTCAGGATAGAGGATCCAAGACACAGGACTACAGCAAGAGGATCAGCCTCGACTCCGGATCCCGGTGTAGATATAGATACAAAACAAGAAAAACAGACACAGACAGGCACACGCAGGGAGTATTTATCAGTTTCTCTTAAGAATGTTCCTCCACAAATGGCTCTTTCTGATAAAGAGTGCTTGGCCTGACTCTCTAGCATCACGTATTGTTCACCAGAGCAACATTTTGAAACCTACGAGCACAATTCACAAATAATGGATTGTGGCTGCTAATCTACGCGTCTCAAGACACAATCTACTACATTTATTTGACCAACGGCACCTAGTGTTTGCAGCTGAGTGCAATTTGTCATGTCTTGCATCTGGTAATAGCAAGTATCCATGTGACAAAGTATAGATGTTCCCTTTGAGCTAAGAAGTAGGCAGAACAATGAAGGAGGAACAACTATTACATTTACAAGTACCAACAAAGTGCCGAGGTATGCTTTAAACATCATAAACCAAAGAAGAGTTATCATTTAATGACGCCATGATCACTGTAGAGGAAACTTCTGTGTAGCATGCAATGGAGTCACCGACTCAGGAAGGAGACACGGGAAGAGTCGGAGCTTTGATGTCAAACCACTGTGATTTATTTGGAGTTGGTACCAGAGTATTCACATCACAAATCCAAGAGTCAGAGGTTCTGACTTCACGGTAGAGTTGCCACGTCAATTCTGGAGAGCCTCTCTCTTGCCAGCCCATCTAACTGGTTTCGCAGAGAGTAAACAACATATTTGAGGAGATAGCCTAATCAGTGTGGGAACACTGAGCTACTTGCGTCGGACACTTATGACCTCGAAGATTTCACCTTGGAGTCCACAAATACAGAGAAGGAAGTGTCCCAGTGTACCCACAACACAGACCATCTGTGACCCAGTATTGACCGGTCACAGAATGGGAACAATAACATTATTGACTAAGCAGCCTGTGTCCTTAAAGAAGGTAAACAGACATCAAGGTTTGTCCTGTATGTTACTAATTGGCGTCTATGATAATTATTTCCATAACAATCACTGGAAAGTCTGGGCATTGAAAACAAGCTTCAGTTACCAAGGAGCTTTTACATGTCACTGGTGGTGTGAGTGGGTAAGATAACTGAGCTTTGTGGCTGTTCTTGCATTGAGGATTATATTTAAAAAAACATTTCAAAAAGTCTTTATTGCCAATCTTTCAGTTTTTGTGTCCAGACAGAAAGATTGAAATACTGTTTCCCACAATCCAGAGGAATTAAAAAAATACAAATACATATGAGAATACGTATAAAAATGTCCGCCAAAGGTATGCAAATTACCATTTATATATGTGCACACAGCAAAGGAGCAAAGTGACAAGTTTGAGTTTGATATCTACAAAGGAAAGCTCTGCTCGGAGGAATTAGAACTCCTAACCTCAGCTTCTCTCACATCCTGAACACAGCCCTGAATATGACCCCTCTAATTATTGCAAAACTCAAACTTCTATATCTTTCCAGCACCACAGTACGATCCAGAAACGTCACTTGAAGGTTGTGTGTTTTATTCATACGAGCTGCAGCTCAGTGTGCCGTGCTCGCTGTTGTACTCGAACAAAATGCTCGCAGCCTTGAAGCACTCACAGAAAAGAAGGAAAGACGAGAGGAGCGAAGGAACAAAGACGGGCGTCTCCTCTGGAAACTCTCTTTGTGTTTACAGACGCTCGGCATCGTCTGCCTTTCTGTGTGGGGAAACATGATGTTTCAAACACAGTGACTCCAGAGGAAAGTTCACAACGTGTGTCGTAGCAGCTTTCTAATCAGCTGTGGTCTAGAGAGAATAATCAGTAAGGTAACAAACGTACAGCAACACAATATTCGTATTAAAAGCAATAAGGATCTTTATACTTGCAAGTATGACGTCTCCTCCAAAAGAGCACGTACCTTTCTGAGTGAAACAGTCTCTCTTTATAGGAGGACATCAAAGCAGATTTACATTACAACAACATTCTGGGAAGCCAGCTGACACCCCCTCTGACACAGTATGCAAAACCTTCACTCAATACCAGCCAATGGGATATACAGATACCCCTCAGCCACAGTATGCAAAAACCTTCACTCAATACAAGACAATGGGATAAACAGATACCCCTCAGCCACAGTGTGCAAAAACCTTCACTCAATACAAGACAATGGGATATACAGATACCCCTCAGCCACTGTATGCAAAAACCTTCACTCAATACCAGCCAATGGGATATACAGATACCCCTCAGCCACAGTATGCAAAAACCTTCACTCAATACAAGCCAATGGGATATACAGATACCCCTCAGCCACTGTATGCAAAAACCTTCACTCAATACAAGACAATGGGATATACAGATACCCCTCAGCCACAGTATGCAAAAACCTTCACTCAATACAAGACAATGGGATATACAGATACCCCTCAGCCACTGTATGCAAAAACCTTCACTCAATACAAGACAATGGGATATACAGATACCCCTCAGCCACAGTATGCAAAAACCTTCACTCAATACAAGACAATGGGATATACAGATACCCCTCAGACACAGTATGCAAAAACCTTACCCCCTCTGTTGACCACACATACATTTAAGAATCTCTCCCTTGCTGTGACCTAATCAGAGGAACAGTTACAGTCTGCAATGTTAATACACTTGATCACACAATTTCCATGACATTCCCCCCTTTGATTAATTTGAATCACTAATTGTGGTATCAACTTTAGGACTAATTAACATTGGCATGTATATTTGTCAGTTTGAAAAGTTCTTCCACATCAGGTAAGTCTGTGTGGTCACACATCTCCTCCTTTCCCAAACCCTCTACATCCTCAAACATGCTTAATTTGGCATATTGGTGTTGAACCTGGCCCCCCACAATTCCTCCTATCCAGCGATAGATTACAGCTCGCATACTTGTGAGAGCACAGGTACAAAAACATAGAAACATACTAAGAACCACCAGCACTGGAACAAGCATTTGAAATAACATAATTTGCCCCCATTTGCCAAATGTGTCCTGGAGCCATTTGTTTAAAGAATAACCAGCTGACTTAGAGGGCCCGAAAACATCCCGAATCTTCTCCAAAGCTGTTATTACATTTGTAATATTATCGGAATTGTCCGGTATCATTGTCAAACATGAATCCCCAGTTATATTTAAAGTTATACACAGTCCTCCAGTTTTGGCCATCAAGTAGTCTAGTGCCATTTCATGTTTTAGCAATGTCAGACGGTGGGATTTGTCATTCTCAGAAAGCAATTTAAATCCTTTTATGGTTTCATTTGCAAAAGCAGACATTGTGTAGGTGATGTTATCAATGTGATCTGCTAAATATGTAACCCCACACCATGGAAAAATTCCAATTCCCCATTTTTCACCAAGAGAGACGCGCCAATGATATGATTCTAGATTATGAAATTCAGCTAACTCTCGTTTCTGTCTGTGATCACCTACATCAGGGGTCGGCAACAGGCGGACCGCGGTCCAGATCCGGACCCAGACGCCAACCTATACGGACCCGGACCTATAATCAATACATTAATAGGGGATTTCAAATTTGACGGGCGATTCTATTTTAACCGCCGCCGACAGGGGGCGAAAGAGAGGAGTGAGCGATACAGGGAGAGAAACACAGAAGAAGAGATGAGAGCGCGCCAGAGAGAAGCGGAGAGGAAAGTGAGTGAAGAGAATAATTAGCGATACAGGGAGAGAAGCGGAGAGGAGAGTGAACAGGCGTGTTAGCGGCAGACAGGAAGAGACAAATAATTACACATGGCGCTCTCCAAGAAGAGGGAAGTGGACAGTGAGAACAGAGCTTTTAACCCTGAGTGGACGGACTCATACATGTTCATCCTACCCACTGGGAGCACAGAACCAGTGTGTCTCATTTGTTCAGAGACCGTGGCGCTCATTAAAAGTGCCAAAACGCCACTATGAGATTCCCTCTCAAGTCAGAACTGAGGTCAAAGCAGTCTCAGAGGCCAATATGATCAGTCCACCAGGATTAAAATACAAACTAAATATCGTTCCAGCGCAGGCTAACCGAGGCTAACCAATTAGCACTTGCATGTGTGTATGAGAATGGCCCTGACACCATTTCAGCACAGATCTAAACTCCTGGCAGGCCAAGCTCGAGCTCAATTCTCGCACTGAACAAAAAAAGCGAGTGAGGGACTGCAATATAAGAGGGAAAGAAAGAGAAACTTTAAAACTGTTCAATTGTTATGATGTAAAGACTGATATGTTCTATAATCGGCTGAAACTGTTAAGTCATGATGTGAAACGGTTAACAAAGAAAAAGGGAAACTCAAGCTGCTGCTACACTTTATTTTATTTATCTAAAATGAAGCACTTTTAAGATGCACACATTTTCAAAAGCTATTTTATTTATTTCCTCTATTTTATTTTTAAATGCAGCCCGAGAGGAACATTACACATATCCACAGTATTTACTGTATATCTGTATAGTTAAATGTTAATTGACAATACATATTGTTGTTTATGAATTTTACTTTCTTTATTTGATTGGCAGTCAGTTGTTGATTACATGCAAACGTTGATAAAGCTACAGGCTACTTCAATATATATCACACTAATTCATATAGCAAGTTAGACATTTTGATGTTCCGGACCTTTGCATGGGGACATTTTCTCTAACTGGACCTCGTTGAATTGTAGTTGAATACCCCTGACCTACATGGTCATTCTTCGTTTCTGTTAGAAACATTAAGTTAGCAATGGTGAGATTTACATGTTGACAACAGCCATTCCAATTTTTAGGCAAATAATAGTACGCATCTACACCACACAGCCAGTATGAATTTTGTATTCAGGGTAGTCCTAAAGACATGTTTGTATACAATATATCATTTACTTGAATCATCTTATTATTCCTGAATGTAATATTCACCAAGTTAGTGTTTCCCAATTTGCCATGTCTACCTTTCATTGACAAACCACCTAATGGTCGAATACAGCTTGAAAAACCTAACACTTTTGGCCCGTGCCATTGTTACATACACAAGGAAAGGTTGATGCATTTGGATGAGTTATAGGAGCTTCTACTGGTTCTGATAGCATAGTATTTTCGGGATCACGCTGGGGTTGCAAATTCGAACAATACCACAAAATACAGTTTAGAATTTCACTGTCCACTTGCATTTTCCTGATTTTCCAAAAGCTCCGAGTTTCCATTGAGCACCTGTGTCGCTCCTGCATCAGATCCTCAGAGTCCCAATCAAAACTAGAATAATAATGTACAACTGCCAAAATCTCTGGCAGACACACTGATGGAGTGGATCTAAGCGAAAATAACTCAGACCATGACACAGGGGGACCCTGTATTGCCAGAATGGAGGAATTTCCCGAACTTGTCTGTCTTGCAAGATAAGTCAGGAAAGAATACCAGGAGTTCCTATCCCCCTCGCCTGGATCCCCTATTGAGTCAGAGTCAAATCCCCAAGGCTTCCATTTCTTCCCATCATATACATTCCTCTTCTGCCTCCGTAGCTCATCATGTTTTTCTGATGTTGCAGTGAGGCTTCTACTGGGCATAGTTTTAACAATGTCTATTTTTTCCTAGTGTGACTCCGCCCACAATAGCAAAGAACATGACATGATGCAGATTATGATAATTAGGCAGCAAATGCCATCTCTTGTGCCATTCCCCATTCTCCTGAATGGACTCCATTTCTTCCATATCGACTCCATGCTCCGAATCCCTTGTAGCCGAAGATGTCGTCAAAGCTCAGTTTAATTGCCCTGTGGATCCTCCGGAATAATATGTTCCTCCAAGGGTGGCGCCTTCCTGCAGTGACTGGCGTGAATCCAAGTTGTCCTCTCAGCAACCTTCACAGCTGAGTTGGTCACCAGCAAAACCTGGAAAGGCCCGGTCCACCGAGGCTTCCTCCAATGGCGTCTCTTGCAGTCCTTCACCACGACCCAGTCACCGCTTGGATCGTATGCAGAAGTCCCTCCAATCGCACCATGCTGCCAAAATTGCTTCTACCTGTCAGTGCTTGGATCTTAACAAGCATAAAAACGAATGCAGAAATCCAACATACTGTCATAAAATGTCTCACAGTAACACCTTAGCCACTGCTTCTGCATCTGCGTTACCTGTTATAATTCAATCAATATTTAAAAACATGTCAACAATCATCAAACAGTATCTTATCCTCACACACGGAGCACGTCCATTTAAAATCCATCATCCAATGGTCAGTTTGAACTTAAATGAAAAATTTAAATTGTGAATTGTTAGTTGTATGAGCTTATATGAGCAGCCATGTTGACATTATTGGCTACTCCCCCCTTTTACACATCAACATATGTGTAAAAAAAAAAAAAACTCCATTATTATTTCCACAATAAACACTTCAGTGAGAAGGCGTGTTTCTCTCCTTCAACCAGTCCTAAAATAAAACAGAATCTTGAGATTTAGTTTGAGCCCCACACTTTTGAATTTCCACCTCCGGTGGAAGTAAATTGCATATGTGCGGTTTTCCAGCTCGTGGACTTTAGGAATCCTCTCGTTTCCCACAAAGCCCCAAAATCATGTGTTAGTCCAAAACATGCTTAGTTAGTTATTGTTTTAGAATCATGCAGTTAGACTGATCACATGTAGACATACATTCACACTCATACTGTCTGGTTGTCAAGTCAGGTTCGGTCAGGTTCACCCCATAGTCAGTCATTGACAGTGCTTTTGTCAAGTAGCACTGTCAGTCGGGGTCAAAGGTCATTTGGTCTCAGTCTTTTGGTCATTTGTCATGCTCTGCAGAGACTGAATATCTCAGCATAGGCAGGTATCCTTTGTCTACAAAAGCCTGACATATGCTGAGTGCCATCATTTATTTCTTCAGAATTACAACTATAATTTTCAAGATGGATCTAACTTTTCATTTGGACAGCTGCTTCCCATATTTCCTCATAGTACTACTACTGCAGTTTATTAACACCTAATCTATATTAAAATCTCTAATAGATCTATTTCAGAAACGTGTGCACATAACTATTATCTTCAAAACATTATTAGGATCCGTGTAACTCTGCAATGTATTTCATAATTCATTACATTTATTTATTTTCAATTCTGGTCTACTTAAAGAAACATTTAAACCTTTTAACCACGGGAGTAATGTGTGGAACTATGGGAACATGTCACAATTACTCCTTTCCTTATATGGTGTCCTGTTCGTGTGGCTTATTATATTTGACATGGTCTGTAGTCGAATTAAGGAGTTTATCACTATGGCAGGTATGTTTTAATAAATACCATATTTGAGATCAGCCCACAATTTGGGCGTAACATCTTCTTCTTCTTCATCACTAATTAAGCGGATGTCCACTGGAAGGTGGTGGCGCTGGTCTTTTTAAACTCATAAACTGGTGCTTTGCATGCTTCCCTAGGAAGGTGCAGATAAGATTTTTGAAAACATCTGAAGGGTGGGTAAAATTACCCCTTCTCCCCACAGATGTCGGTTGCCAAGAATATGCACCATTACAATGAGTGATCCAAGGGCCCCACATGTTTGCTCACAGTTATATTGCTTCTTCTAAATTTAATTTGTCATTCCTATTTGCCCAAAGTGTCTTTTTAAAAACTCTGCATTTCAAACTACAGACAACAGTTATTTCCCTTTTAGAAATATCTATGCTCAAACCACTGCTAATCCGAATATGTATCTACAGGTGGTATAAACTCTCCCTTTAAACTGTAGATCAATATGTTTACAAATTAAAACACTTCCAAGTTCACACATGAATAAAAGAATAATTGGTCAATATGAGAAAAGATCAAAGAATGTGTTCTACCCTGTACTCCTACAGTGCCTACAGTGTGTTTTAAGTTTATTTTCTCATTTTACTTTAAATAATATCCTCTTTTCTGCTATTTGTAATTTACTTGCTTGATTGCTCAATGCTTGCAGAATAAAACAATGTTTTATATTTAACAAGCCAGTTCAAGTTCTTTAATGTGGTCCCTTTTTGTGTGCATTAGTGAGTAAGTGTGTTTATGTGCCAAACTCACTCATTTCCAGTTCCCTTCCTGTCTCCTCCAGTTGTCATAAACCCCTTTGTCCTCGACCTCCTGTTGCTTTTCGGCCTTGCGGGTGTGAAACTGTTACACCTTCTTCTGGACCATGTTGCCACTCGTCATCCATCTCCTCCTCCTCCTCTTCTGGACAGTCTTTGATCCGATGTTCAAATGAACCACCCCGAAAACATCCCCTTTGTTCGTAACCTCTGCCTTTTCCTCTACTGGGTGCTCTTTCTCTGCCTCGATATCCACCTCTGCGTTTCCCTCTGCCCCTGTTAATCTGCTGCTCATAAGCTTGGAGTTGTGCCATCTGCAAACGCTCTCCCATCTTATTCTTAATTGTCTTTAATTCTTCATTAGCATTGTTCATCACCTTTTCAGCATGGCGGGCATAGGTGAGGACAGGCTCCAATCTTCCTCTTTCTAGTTCAATGCAGTGTTTTTGAACATATTTCTTAATTTCGGGCAACAAGCCCTCCATAAGGCATGTTTTTTTCCTGCTGTTCATATGGACTGTCATTGTCACCAGGAGGACGCACCATCCCGCTGTGTCAGTAACAGACTCACCCACCCTCTGGGCACAGTCTTTAACTTTTCCCCAGTCCATCCGTTTCTGGTAGTAATTTTCAAGTCTCTGAATTAATCCATTAATTTTCAGTCGATATGGAGCAGCATTGGCCCAGTCATATCTGTGATCCACACCAGGCCAATCTCCTTTCACTGCTCCCCATTTCAACTTCAGCTTGCCTATTAAAAGTCTCTCAAGTTCTCTCAGGGAAGGGCGGTGTTGCTGTATGAGTTCAAGCAGTTGAGCCCCAAACTCCACTCCTCCGCTCTCCACAGGATTTGGCAGGTCATTTATAACATCCTTCATGTCCCCTGGAGACCAGGGGCGGAAAACATACATGATTTGTGGATCATTTGCATCTCCCCTAGGATTTGGCACTTCCACCATGGGCATCAAGATGCAACTGTCTTTCATGTCCTGTACTGTTGCCCAACTTGAAGATGGTCCTTCCGGGTTTAATGTATGCTCTGGTACTGAAGCTTGTGGCTCCAATGGAGCTTTGCACCCTTTTGCTGTGGGGCTGGTAACAAAAAAATCCCTCTCCGCCTGTTGTCTGGTTCTGGACGCCACCGGTTGGGCCGTGGGGGAAGGCAGGTCTGGATACAGCTTTGCAGTCGTCTGTTCCACTCTTTGTTCATCGTACGGTGGAGGAGAATGGAGAACTCGGTGAGGGCCTGGTGCGTCCAGCTCAGGCAGGTCGGGGGCCTGAATTTGACAACCAGAGGGACAGTCCAGATCGCCATCGACTTTGCCTAAAGGGATTCTAGCACACTGAGGTTTAATTACACCACCCCCCTGTTCTCCCTTATTTTTCTGATTTTCCCGGATCATGGCCTCCGTTTTCCACATTCCAAATGCCTTCCAACCCATATTTCTTTTTGTGTGTTTCTTCTCTACTTTTTCTAAACCCTGTCTTAATTTTTCTAACTGATTTAGACTTAAACTGCCATTGTCAGGAAAACCATTTTTCACCCACACATTTAAATATGTACATGTCCAAGCACCATGCTTGTTGCACATTACCTTTGCACACCCTTCATACTCCAAAATTACCTTTTTGCTATTTGACTTTCCCATCTTTAATTTTTTGTATTTAGAAATATAGAAATATATTGCCCAAAACAACAAAAAATCCCACTTTAAAATACAGGAAATCAGTAAACAACACCTGAAATGTGTTTACTTAGGTTAAAAACATACATATATTGAAATTACACATTTTTACTCAAGATTATCTTAATTTTCTTATAACTATAATTACTACGCGTGATCACTTAATATATATATTCCTCATAGGCCTTTATCTTCTATATAGCGCTTTCTAAACAGTTACCACAACTGCTACAGTTCCCAAAACTGTTTTGACGTCGTGAATTATTGTGTGTACCAAACACCATCAATAACTCTTCTATATAGCGCTTTCTAAACAGTTACCAAAACTGCTACAGTTACCAAAACTGTTTTGTCTAAACAGTTACCAAAACTGTTTTGTCTTACACTCGATTAATGTACCAAAAATGTATTTGCTCGTCAGCCCTCAGCCAGTTAACTTTGAATTGTTCCTTTCAATACAAATATTGTGCTCTCACCTTTTCTCCTCTTTTTGAAAACAAATTATTATTCCCTTGGAAAAATTTCGTACCGAGAAAGACTGTGATCCCCCTCTCTTCAGGCGGCTTCTGCTCTTCCCTGCGATCAGTTACTTTCCTCCAGGGAGAGGTTTGCCTCCAGGACCAAGTCACTGGCTGTGCACAGTTTACCCGGAGAGGACGTCTCACAGTAATTCCTCAAGTAGACAATCCCGGACGATCCCCCAAATGTCGTAGCGGCTTTCTAATCAGCTGTGGTCTAGAGAGAATAATCAGTAAGGTAACAAACGTACAGCAACACAATATTCGTATTAAAAGCAATAAGGATCTTTATACTTGCAAGTATGACGTCTCCTCCAAAAGAGCACGTACCTTTCTGAGGGAAACAGTCTCTCTTTATAGGAGGACATCAAAGCAGATTTACATTACAACAACATTCTGGGAAGCCAGCTGACACCCCCTCTGACACAGTATGCAAAACCTTCACTCAATACCAGACAATGGGATAAACAGATACCCCTCAGCCACAGTATGCAAAAACCTTCACTCAATACAAGCCAATGGGATATACAGATACCCCTCAGCCACAGTATGCAAAAACCTTCACTCAATACAAGATAATGGGATATACAGATACCCCTCAGCCACAGTATGCAAAAACCTTCACTCAATACAAGACAATGGGATAAACAGATACCCCTCAGCCACAGTATGCAAAAACCTTCACTCAATACAAGATAATGGGATATACAGATACCCCTCAGCCACAGTATGCAAAAACCTTACCCCCTCTGTTGACCACACATACATTTAAGAATCTCTCCCATGCTGTGACCTAATCAGAGGAACAGTTTACAGTCTGCAATGTTAATACACTTGATCACACAATTTCCATAACATTCCCCCCTTTGATTAATTTGAATCACTAATTGATTAACACGTGGCGGAAACACGTGTTTCCGCCACGAAGACGAAGAGCTGATTAGATTTCCATTCGACTCGCTGCATACAATGTGGAAAAAACTCCAAACTACAGTATAGATCACACCAGGCTGAAAGAAATCTCTGCCCATTCATTCATAACTGGTCTTAATGAAAAGATTAATTAGCACAACGGTTGTGTCATTAGGAGCTTCTTGCTGTCTGACGGTGTTAAGAAGAAGTGAAAGTCATATTGGGAGACTGAACGTAAGATCATCAGACGGCTAAATACAGCTATACCTTTTGTTATAAAACACTAAGCAATTAAAAAAGTCCCCGATTTGAGAAATCCATATTTGTTTGGTTTTAAGCATCTTTACTTCATAATAACCTGATTTGCTCTGTGGTAATTATGACTTTAAAGCTGATATTGCTACATGTACATTGATGTCTTCTTAGTTCTCTACATGATTTACCCCATTGATTTAGGATTAAATTAGCCGTGTGGAGCCATAAAGAAACAAACAAAATGTACGTTCAGTAGGCATCACTAGAAGATATTGTTCCAGCAAGAAACGTTTTTGTAATCCAACATTGTTTATTAGCTTCCTTCCCTTGTTGGTGCATATATTTCACAAGGTATCAGCAACTTATAGTGCAGAAAAGCAGCTCCATGTTGAGGTGAAAGAAGTCCACAGGGAGCCGTGAAGTTTAGCTGCCCCCTTGTGGGTCAAGTTTAAGAAGGCGAGCCTCCAGAAGCTCCAGGTTGCTTATAAGGACTGTCTGCGTATACTGCTTAGAAAACCAAGGCGGTGCAGTGAAATGTTCTGTAAAGCACGAGTCAACACGTTCCATGCTCTCTTGAGAAATCTGATGAACAAATTCATCTCTCGATTGAATGTTTCTCTTCACTCTGTCATTATGCTGCTTTCAAATCCGTGTCTCAGTTCTGTACGATACCAGCCACCTCTGTGGAAACATTGGTAACTGCCTTTTTAATTTCTATTTGAGATTAAATTATTAATCTTTAATTAATTATTAAATTATTAAATTATTTCTATTAATTTCTATTTTATATTCTATATTTCTATTTCTATATTCTATTCTATTTGTACGTCTTTTAAAAATGGACCTAGAGTCTCTTTAAATGATGATGATGATGATGATGATGATGATGATGATGATGATGATGATGATGATGATGATGATGATGATGGAGGCACAAGTCTAAATCCTTGATTATAAAACACTGGAAAACTAAGATAAGATGATAAGAGGTACTTTATTGATCCCAAATTTGGAAATGTTTGCGTTGCAGCAGCATCAAAAACAACAAAACAAGGCATTGCACATAAGTAGAAATTGAAGAGTAGAAATAAACAATACTATAATTTAAACATCTCAAAATAGAATTAAAACAGCATTAACAAGTACAACGTATACAGTAGACCATGAATACTCGTACTCTTCACGCAGCTGTGACCGCATCAGATCAGTATTACTCTGTATATTATATCAACCTGTAGGGGAAGCGAGGGGAGAAGAGATGGATGGAGAAGAAGGCTAACGTCTAACAGGATACTATGCCAATTTAATTAGGTTAGGTGAAGGAAACACCAGAACTCTGTTCTCTACAGTCAACAGCATTCTACAGCCACCGGCCTCTCTTGCACCCCACCTGTACTCAACCTCTCAATGTAACACCTTCATGACCTTTTTCAATGCCAAAATCAAAAATATTCACCAGCAACTGACCTCCTCCAGCTATACATCACTTCACTCAACTCCGTATGCTCCCTTCTCCTCCCCACTATCCAGCTTCGAACTTCCCACTGTCGCTGAAATATCAAATCTCATTCGGAAATCAAAATCATCCACCTGCCAGCTTGACCCCCTTCCTACCCACCTAGTTAAAGCATGTCTACCTTCTCTCTCCGCTTTAATTACCGAGATAATTCACTCCTCCCTTACCTCTGGTCTCGTCCCCTCATCCCTCAAAACAGGTGCAATAACCCCTATTCTCAAGAAACCTGGTGCGGACCCCAACAACTTGAATAATTTCCGCCCAATCTCTAATTTACCATTTGTCTCCAAGATACTCGAAAAAACAGTTGCAGCCCAAGTCCACACTCATCTGAACAACTATAATCTTTTTGAAGAATTTCAGTCTGGCTTCCGCTCCTCACACAGTACAGAGACGGCCATGGTTAAAATCACAAACGATCTCCTAGTAGCAGCTGACTCTGGGCTCTTATCGATACTCATCCTCCTTGACCTGACTGCAGCCTTTGACACCATCTCACACCACATCCTCCTTCACAGATTATCTTCCATTGGTATCACTGGCACATCCCACACCTGGTTTAGATCTTTCCTCTCCGGCCGTACTCACTTTGTCCAACTCAAACACTTCAAATCACAGTCCCATCCAGTCTTCACTGGTGTTCCTCAGGGTTCTGTCTTGGGCCCCCTCCTATTTATCATCTACCTCCTACCTCTCGGCCATATCTTCAGAAAATACGCAATCCAATTTCACTGCTACGCGGATGACACCCAGCTCTATTTTTCCACCAAACCCACTTCCACTCTCCCCCCCACTGCCCTTTCCGACTGCTTACTGGAAATCAAATCCTGGTTCTCATCCAACTTCTTAAAACTCAACAGTGATAAAACCGAGTTTCTCCTAGTTGGCTCCAAGTCCACTCTGGCTAAAACTGACAAATTCTTCCTCACTATTGACAATTCCACAGTCTCACCCTCCCCCCAAGTTAAGAGTCTGGGTGTCATCCTTGACAGCACCTTATCATTTGAAGCTCACATCAACAACATCACTCGATCTGCCTACTTCCACCTCCGCAATATTAACCGCCTCCGCCCGTCACTCACACCCAACAGCACCGCCATCCTCGTCCACGCCCTCGTTACGTCCCGTATCGATTATTGCAACTCCATCCTCTCTGGTCTTCCTCAGAAATCCCTACGTAAGCTCCAACAGGTCCAAAACTCAGCCGCCCGTATCATCACCAGAACTCCTTTCATTAATCATATCACTCCGGTTCTCCAACAACTCCATTGGCTCCCCGTAAAGCACTGCATAGACTTCAAAGTGTTGCTCCTCACCTTCAAGGCCCTTCACACTCTTGCCCCTCCATATCTCTCTGAGCTCCTTCACATCTACACTCCCTCTCGTACTCTCCGATCCTCCTCTGCCTTCCAACTCACTGTACCTTCTGCCCGCCTGATCACCATGGGGTCACGAGCCTTCAGCCACTCTGCCCCCGGTCTCTGGAACTCTCTCCCACAAGACATCCGCAATATGGACTCCCTCCCACCCTTCAAATCCAGCCTGAAAACACACCTTTTTAAACTGGCGTATTCTATTTCTTAATCTCTGCTAAACTGATTGTTGTTTTTAAGTCTCTGTTATTTAAGTTTTTTTTTTGAGTCTTGTATTACTGTGTGCTCTTCTTTGTTGATTGTTTTTAATTATGCTCTGTAAGGTGTCCTTGAGAACTTTGAAAGGCGCCCATAAATAAAATGCATTATTATTATTATTATTATTATTAACAGGCTAGTCAGCTAATGTTCTAGCTGTCGGTCATTTGGAGGCTCTCAAAGTTTAAATTATAATAATTATTAAACACCATATGGTTCAAACCTGCAGCGAGGATCTGTGTCTACGTTCAGGCAGAGAGAAATTATAAAAACATCGACATGTGTTTTTTAAACCAACCAGCAGCTTCCCACGTCTCCTAACACTGCCATACAATCCCCCAAATACATCATTAGGATAAACTAATCACATATTGGTGATTCAAATGTGCTTAAAACCTGTTTCTTTGCCAAGTAAATGTTGATAAATGTAGTACCAACACAAACAGAGGCAATGTGTGATAACCCTGGAGCAGGTGAAGCAGCAGGTGAGTAACTGAACTACACAGAAAATGTACCTTCTTACCCTGGCAGCCTTTCTGGTCCTCACTGATTAACATAAAGCACATCTACCTTGTTAGGAGTCGTCACAAAGGACACAAAAATAATTAGGACAAAAGCACGTTCCAACACAAATAGACTCCCGGTTAACGAGTCTCTTTGCTCCGAGGTCTTTTCTTTATAAGACATCAATAAGGTGAAGTAGTTGCCGTGCAGAATAAAGAACGATAAGGCTCGTTCATAATGAAGATGGATTCAGGGGGTGATAAATACTGAATGCTGCTGCATTGTTTAGCAAAACAAGGTGTTCATAACGCTGCCATCACACACTCCTCTGGGTTTGAAGATGTCATCATTTAATAAACGCTTTCCACCAATTCATTACAGCAGCCGAGAAGAAGGGAGGGTTTAGACCCGCAGCAGCTCTGAGAGTCAGACTGTTACTGAGATCTGAAGTCATTAGCTCTGAATGTTGTTACGTTGCACACTTGGACACAGGAGGGACTTAAAGGTCACCTATTATGCAAAATGCTCTTTTTGAGTATGTGTAAAGAAGCAGGATACAAAAAGGTACTCATTCCCCTTGTGGAAAACACGTGAGAGAAAAAGTATTTCAGCTCCGTACTGTTTCAGAAATAATGCTTGATGTGGTTTGGAACCTAATATGGCGTTTCATCAAGGCAGCATTTGGCTGAGTATTTGGAGCAAAACACTTCAGAGACATGTTTGATCCTGTTGCTGTGGTCCTGGATCCTGCATCCTGAGTCAAGGATCCTGAGTCCTGGATCCTGAGTCCTGGATCCTGAGTCCTGGATCCTGAGTCCTGGATCCTGAGTCCTGGATCTGAGTCCTGGACTTCGAGTCGTGGCTGAACCAGTATCTGCGGTCCTGCCAGACTCTCATCATACTACTTCCCTGATGGCTCCCACAGGATTTTTGACATCCTCGTGGATTCATCTTCTTATTCAGGGTTGCCAACTCTCACGCATCTGGCGTGTGACACACGCTTTCACTCTCAATCTCACGCTCTCACGCTGCCCAAACTATTCTCATGCCAAAACAAGAATACCGAAGACTAGAAACGGTTTTGAAAACTGTTGTCACGTAGTAATCGTCTTCTCAATAGAACATCTTTGATAATGTCTTCTGGCCAATCAGAATCAAGATAACGGCGTGGTGTTGTTGCAGGAAGTCCCGACGGAGAATACCTTTGCTGTAGTACATCTCTACATAGAAATCAACACGTAATGAAATAAGACCCCACGGTTTGGTGATCGATAGGTGTGTGGGCTGTCTTTCATTTTGACACATAGAACAATGGGGGCTATCCACCCTTATCCACAATGTAAAGTAATTCACAGCCTCTTCCCTCTTCTCTCTGTGAGGAGCAGCAGGTTCAGCTTTCAGAACAAAGTAACAAAAAACTAAAATGGCATTCATTTTTTTAAATATGTGGTGTAGCAATAGATTTATTTATTTGTCTTCTCAAGAGAGTACCAGAATGTGTATTTTATGTTAGTATTTCAAAAAATCTCCTTGGGGAGAATCTCCCCAGACCACCCTTCAGGGGTTGGGTTTTCAGTATGTCAACTCTTTCACTTGTGGGGAAATTGCAGGATTGGCTCCAGGTCGCCCTTTTTATTTACTACAAGACAAATGTGCCTTTTTATTTCATACAGTTCAATTTGGATTGAGACAGGGAAATAATCTAAACCTCACGCGTGGCGTTTCACTGTCAAGGGGAGCGGGTATGTAATTACATTGCAAATACTGATTTGAGCCCCACCACTGTATGGGTTAGCCCTACCATAGATTACCCAACACAAATACTCCGGAGCCGATAAGTCAATTATTTGCTTATCGCGACAGGCACACAATAAAACAGTGGAAACAATGTGTTTGACTTTCATTAGTGAAGGAAACTGTGTGCCCTTTATAGTCTGTGTCCAATATTGTGTATTTGTATATATTGTATCCTATATATACGCTAAGGTCCCGCTGCTAACACGATAGCAGTCATTTTGTGCGCATATGTGTAATTAAACCCATGATATCAAAATCTCAGTCCAGCCAGGTACCCAAAGTTGGCAACCCTGTCTTATTACAGACACATGCATTTCCTAACATTCGGTCTATATGCTGTAAATGTATTATCTCTTGGATTTATACACGGCATCTATTGCACGTCTGTCCGTCCTGGGAGAGGGATCCCTCCTCTGTTGCTCTCCCTGAGGTTTCTCCCATTTCTCCCTTTAAACTGTGGGTTTTCTCCGGAAGTGTTTCCTTGTACGATGTGAGGGTCTAAGGACAGAGGGTCTAAGGACAGAGGGTCTAAGGACAGAGGGTGTCGTATTGTCATACTGATATTCTGCACAAACTGTGAAGTCCACTGAGACAAATGTAACATTTGTGATAATGGGCTATATAAATAGTATACACATTTATTGATTGACATGTTTTGTATAGATATGGCCCTATAATATATAGTTCAGTTATATCATAATACGTGAGCTTTAACCTCTTAAGCCCCAAGCCTGTTTTTCAGGTTTCAGGCTCGAAAATGACATGCCCAAAACAAAGGACTATAAATTAACTTCTAAAAGGGTTATATGAATAATTTATTTTATCAAAGCAAGGTCACATCTGTGAGTTGGATGTAGAAGTGTCAGAATCAATAAAGATGTTTCAGTGTCAGAGTAAATCCAGATGGAACATAGTCAAAAAGTGTACATTTTTGTCTCCGCCCAAATAAAACCCATTACTTATAGTGAAAACCACCCTTGAATGATGGGTTAGTAGCCTAAAAGCTTTAGGAATCCAAAGTATAACATATAATAAGTACCCTGTATCAAGATTGAGGCAAAACAAGTGAGAATTGACCTTTTTAGAGAGATTTAGCAAAAAAAAGTCCAAGCAGACTAAGCTTTGGGCACATTTGGGTACATTTGGTTCCATCAGTGCCATTTAACCTTTTTCAGGTACCAGACTGTAAAAATCATTGTACAACATTTAATTATCACTATAGGTATTCATTCCATAAAAAAAAAAAAAATTATTGTTAAAAAAATAAATAAAAATTAAGTGGGTGTGTGTGTGTGGAGTGTGTGTGTGTGTGGTGTGTGTGGGAAGTTCCCTCTTTGCATGAGATGCATGTTACTTGCACAATAAAAATGAGGAAACGTAGGAAACATTTGACTCCAACTGGAGCAGATTTATTAAAAAAAATTAGCAACACACTATACAACAAGCATTTTTTGGGTAAAAAAAAAACTTTATACAAACCCTGAATGTTACAGTATTACTCCAGTAAGTCATGCCATGCCCTGTAAAAGTTATTTTTGGTAGTGAAGCACAGAGGGACCTGACACTTCCTGCAGTACACATGTGTCTTCACCCTTCAGTTGTCAGCATCAGAGCACCTCCTGCAGTACCTCCTGACCTTGGTGGCATCTTCCCCATAATACTCGGGCATCCAGACGCCATATCTTCATCGCCTTCCTCACTGTGATAATGTGGAAAAAACAAATTGATTAATCCTCTGGCTTGTACTTTCAAAAATGTAACTCAAATCAGAAATAATTTCTCTACAACAACAGCAGAACATCAATTTTGAGTGTGTGAAATAACATTATATCACTCAAAATGTATACCGTGTAAATTATGTGAGACAGGGTTCATATAATCTGTTCAATATTTAATATTAATATTCTGTCTGTCATATATATGTGTATGTATATATATATATGTATGTATATATGTATATGTATGTATATATATATATATGTATGTATGTATATATATGTATGTATGTATATGTATGTATATATATGTGTATATATATGTGTGTATGTATATATGTGTGTATGTATATATATATATGTGTATGTATATATATATATATATACGTGTGTATGTATATATATATATATACGCGTGTGTGTATATATATAGTTGTAAGTCACTTTGGATAAAAGCGTCAGCTAAATGAAATGTAATACCGTGTTAAATTCAACATGTATATGTCTTGTTTATTTCAACAACAAGAACAAGAAACGGCATCCATCTTCTTTGTTGTTGTTGAGTGTGTGAAAGAACATTATATCACAAGATGGATGCCGTCGTGTTATTGTCACGTGTGTGAAATTACTATAGATGAATACACTCTTACACCAAATAAATAACAAAAAGATAAAAACAGATGAATACTCTTACACCAAATAAATAAGTAATAGATACAAACAGAGAGAATCCATACCTTTCCGGTGACGGAGGTTCATAATCAGAGTCATTACTGTCCCCTTTGTGCGTGACGAGATCACTATCTTCCGACGGAGAGTCCTGAAATACGATGTCCAATGCCTCCTCGACGGACAAAAAAGTCTTCTTTCTGGCTGCCATTGTTACAATGAAGACAAAGAAAACAAATCCTGCTGTTTCGCTGATCTATCTGCCGTTCTCTGCTCTCCTGTCGCCGCGGGACATCCTATGCTACGCTATAGTCTAGTATACAGCGTACAAAGACTGGGTCGTGCGTAAATCAGCTGATACAGCCTTTATTTATACTTACGCAAACTCCTATCTCTGGAACCCATTGGTCGATTTGGGTGATTGACACCTTTTTTGAATCGTTAGAGCCAATCGAATCGAGTAGCAGTTTCAAATTACGTAAATACGTCATGCCTGTGGAGGGGGAGCTATGCGTAAAAAGCAGCTCCCGCAGCTGAATCCACGGACTGTTAATCGTTGGACCTACTCTTCTGCCGTGAATGAAAGGATTGATTCTCAGTAATCATTTTAAAGTGACAAGAGACATTGGATTAACCCTGAGCAGCGTTTTTATTCCTTTGAACACAACTTTTGATCACAAAACAGCCAAGGTAAGACCTAATTATTGTCAGGGATTTGAAAACTGATATTGTTTACTTGCTATGTTGTGGCTGCCAGCTCGGTTAATGTTGTGCCTGTAGTGATGGGGTGTACACCCATGGAATCTGTGGAATCTCAGCTTTCAGAAAATGTGTTGTTTGTGCGGAAAGGATGAATTATAAATGATCGTTTTTGTGAGTTATGAGCAGACATAGCAATTGCCCGTTTTTGACATGGGGTCATTTAGAGGCTTCTTGTGAGACTTCTTTTTCGATTTTTTTTTTCTTTTTTCGTATCGTCAGTAAGCCAAGTTTCCTCCGGTCAGATGGGTATGAAATATTAATAGTTTCATGAATGACACTTCAGATATAGCACTGTTGCTACATATATAGCATTTTCGGACCCGAGCTCGGGTCCGTGGGGCTTAAGAGGTTTTAAGATAAGATGTACTTTATTGATCCCAATTTGGGAAATGTTTGCGTTGACAAGGCATTGCATATAAGATAAATTTAAAAGAGTATAAATAAACAATTCTAAAATGTAAACATAAACAAACCCAGCAGCAAAGAAGAGAGCACTGGCAACCACAGACTGGTAGAAGATCTCCAGCATCTTGCTGCACACGTGGAAGGATCTCAGCTTCCTCAGAAAATAGAGACAGCTCATCCCCTTCTTGTACACAGCGTCAGTGTTGATCCTCCAGTTCAGTCCGTTGTCTAAGTGCACTCTCAGGTACTTAAAGTCCTCCACAACAGCCTCATCCTCTCCCAGAATGCACAGGGGCGGAGGATATCAATGACCATCTCTCTGGTCTTGGTCAGAAGCAGATGATTTTAACTGTATTTGTTCTGAAAATACAGAAACACTTCACTGCAACGTGGCTGCGTACTGTCGGCTCGGTCTGCATAAATACTCCTTTACATTCTTCGACTTGCATTAAACAATAAAAACATAAAATATCCTGCTTGCAATTAACCTGATAAGCACACATTAACAACGTATTATTTATTTAAAGGTCATTAGACTTCAGTCATCAGTCCGTATAAGCTTGCAGGTGACGCATTGTTTCATATGACACACTCGTCATTTAACCGGTTAAAGGTCCCCTATCATACTGTTTCATCAATACATTACAGGTCTCAGATATATACAGAGCCTGTCTCTGATTGGCTGAAACATCAAACAGATCATTGCAGCATTACCCATAATCCCCTCTGTTTCAGCCCTGTTTCCAAAGTGCTGATTCTCTGTCTGTTACTTTAGATGAAAATAAGGAGCCCCTCCCCACGCCCCTCTGAGAGAGATTTGGTGTATCAATCCACTAACCGGAAGTCCGGTCAATTTAAATGACTGCATATAGTCCCCTGATCCTCCATCCTGACTGTTGGCGAGACTTAACAACCTTAGAAATGTCAAAAACAACCAATCAATCAATTCGATGTATCCCGTTACTCACATCCTGTTTCTTGTCTTGCAGGAAACGCCTTCGTGGTGAGTCTAGCTTTCGCTGACCTGGTCGTCGCCATCTACCCGTACCCGCTCGTCCTCTTTGCCATATTTAACGACGGCTGGATCGCGGGAAACATCCACTGTCAGATCAGCGGCTTCCTGATGGGCCTCAGCGTCATCGGATCTATCTTCAACATCACGGGAATCGCCATCAACCGCTACTGCTACATCTGCCACAGCCTCAAGTACGACAGGATCTTCTCCAACAGGACCACCATGTGCTACGTGGTGCTAGTTTGGGCGCTCACCATTATCGCCATCGCGCCCAACTGGTTTGTGGAATCGCTGAAATACGACCCACGCGTTTACTCCTGTACTTTCGCCCAATCCGTAAGCTCTTTTTACACCATTACGGTTGTGGTGGTGCACTTCATTCTGCCCATTAGCATCGTGAGCTACTGCTACCTGCGCATCTGGATCCTTGTCATCCAGGTGAGGCGGAGGGTGAAGCCGGACACGCGACCGAAGATCAAACCGCACGACTTACGTAACTTCCTCACGATGTTCGTAGTGTTCGTGCTCTTCGCCGTTTGCTGGGCGCCGCTCAATTTCATCGGATTAGCGGTGGCGTTGGACTCCCGTTTGGGCGAAGCGATACCGGAGTGGCTGTTCACGGCGAGCTACTTCATGGCGTACTTTAACAGCTGCTTAAACGCTGTCGTCTACGGAGCCCTGAACCATAACTTCAGGAAGGAGTACAAGAGGATCGTCATGATCGTCTTCAAGTTTCACTGCTGAGACGAAACGCAGAGGGGAAAGTTAAGGTGGCTGACAGGTGCTTACACGCTACAACGACCCAGAACACACTGCAGCTTCAAAAACGATGCAAATATGAAAATACAAATGTTGCAACACACATGAAGACACATCTTCAGCAACTTGACAACCCATGCAGCATTTTAGAAAACATTCAGCAACAAACTCAGTTGGATATTTTACAGACTTGAAATGTTGATGTTGGATTATTCATTGTGATCATCTTCTCCCCGATGCATAACAGTTTTCTACTGAGTTGTTTTATGACCTAAACAATTACGTCAGCGCTGTTTCTATTTACGCAGAAGGACAGAAAATGCTGCGAATGAATAATAATGACTATTATTTTAAAAAGAAAAAGAAATATTAAATAGAATATTGGTGCTTTTTGAATATTTATTTATGTATTTATTTAAGCAAGGATCTCATTCAGACGATTTATGCCAGATTTCAGCTAATAGCTAATTTCCATCTGCAGTCCTGAGGTACAATCAACAAACACTAAACACATTGCATAATCTCTATCACACTAACAATTATAAAACAAGATTAAAATACAGGTCAATTTTAATGACTGATTGAACCACAGCAATATTGTTTTAGAGTTTTTATATGTTTAACTGCTATGCCTGTCATCTTTGCTCTATGTGTTTGTGTTGTCTCCTGGGTTCTGTAGAGCCCGGAGTCTGTCTTTTTTTCTTCCTCCCACACCCCATCCCCTCAGGAAGCCTTTGCCTCCTGTCAGGTCATCATTGTAAATAAGAATTTGTTCTTAATTGATTTTCCTGGATAAATAAAGCTTCTACTACTACTACTACAATAAAATAGTACATAGTACAGTTAAAATATAATATTACAATTAGGGCTGTCAGTCGATTAAAATATTTAATCGCGATTAATCGCAAATTAATCGCACATTTTTTATCTGTTCTAAATGTTTCTTCGAGGGATATTTTCAAGTTTTTAATACTCTTATCAACATATGAGTGGACAAATATGCTTTATGCAAATGTTTGTTTATTATTATTATTATCATTTGAACAATGACAAATATACTCATGAATATTAAACATAACAACCTCTGAACATTAAAAATATACATATACACATACACACACCCTCCCGGTCCTCCCGATGGCCAGTCGGTGCCTGCCGGTGAGCGTGGAAGTGTGGACTGCCGCAAGCGGAAAGGCAGGAGCGGGGCTGTCAGCATCAGCTTGTAGATGGTATTTTAAACTCGATGCGCTCTGAAACTACGGGGCGGCCGAGGAAAACAATTACACATGCGTTAATCGCGTTAAAATAATTAGTGGCGTTATTTTTTTTTGCGTTAACGCGTTATGTCCTTGGCCGCCCCGTAGTTTCAGAGCGTAAAGACTTGTCAAGCCTAGCACAGAGCTGATGCTGATAGCCCCGCTCGTGTCGCTCGCTTGCATGGGGCGTGGGGGGGGGGGGGGGGGGGGGCGGGGTGCTAGTAGAGCCTCCGACCCAGTCTCACAAAAAACGTGTAATAAGTCCACAACGTAGGACGTAGTATTTCTACAAAAACGCCTCTGAAATTGTAGGATTCCTACGTTTTTTTTTCACCATTTATTTCCAATGGCTGGCGTCTATGTCACGTGATCTTCACATTTCTCCCTGCAGAAAAAAAAAACATGGCCGACATTCGTTTTATTCTCGGTGGATGATGCCTATTTTAAAGTTAGTTTGGCCATTAAATTGCGTTTTGATGTCATTTGATGCGAGAAATATGAGTTGTTATTGTTAGAAATTAAAATCAATATGTAATGATTAAACATACAGTAATTTAATAACTGTTTTATTGTGAAAATACTTCCGGTTAGCTTTCGCCTGTGGTCAAAGTTTATTTTGAAAAGCTATTACGGAAAGGATCTCCGAAATACCAACAGTAGCTTGACTTCAGGTTTTACGGAAAACACGATTACAGCCGTTAAAATGTATTAAATAAAAAGTCATGAAAGAGATAAGGAGGAGAAAAGGGGTGTGGAAGTAAGAAATTAATGTAAATGTCGAAATCCTCTGTTATGTGCGATATCGGACATTGGTGAAAGGAGGGCGGAAGATTACGTCACGGCCCCAGAGAGGAGGAGCAAAGGGGGATGCAGGCAGGCGGGAAGAACGAATGTGTGTCGGGCACTGCTCCACGGCGGCCACTGCGAGAGGAAGCTGCAGCCTTTCTCTCCTCAATAGGCTTGTTTGAGACAAGCGAGACCTGCGCAGACCTGCGCAGTTGCGATCAACGTCTTGCTAGTGCGTTGCATGATGGTTAGTCATTTTGTCCGACTTGCTCTGGAGGCTCGCCTACATGAGACGTTGAAATCTCGCGGGACAAAGACGCCCGCAGCCTTGACGGAGCGTCCACACAGCAGCGTGCGTTGACGCTTGGAGGTGGGCGTATCTGAAGCTTGGGGATTTTTTGCGAGCAACGCGACCAACAACCAATCACATGAATCTCCTGCCCCCGACATACAAAGCAATAGCAATGTTAAAACGAAGTAAACTGGATATCAAATCCCCAAACAGGCGAAAACCTACCAGATTCACCCACTGTCTCTGCCACCTCCCTCCATGCCTCGCTCCTCCGGTTTGTATCCCGGTAGATCAACAGAGACTGATCATACAGCACCGGGTGATTCCCTACCGCTATAATGAATTTTCCCTCCATTTTTTTGAATATGAGGAAATGACCTGCGTAGTCTCTCCCAGCATACACGCGGTTTGATTGGCTAGTGCTTGTACTGGCAGATTTGCATAAACGGGATTTCATTGGCTGACGCCTCCGTCGAGGCGTCAAAAGTTGAACATTGCTCAACTTTTGACGCCAGCAACGCTCCACGTCGCTTCCCAAAATGCAGTTCGGCTAAAAGTGACGTCACCCCATTCAAAGTGAATGGGCAGAAGCGTTGGAAGCTTCAACGCACGCCGCTGTGTGGACGGGCCGTGAGAGCGAGGTGCGGCGAGGTGGCGCAGTTCCTCTCCACGGGCTGCGGAAGCGAAATGCTTGATGGGAAACGACTCGCTGGTATCTCGAGCTGAGCGCTCATTGGTGGTTTTTACCCCGTGCTGGTGATGAAACTCTCCAATTGGCTCGGCAAAAGTTTGTTGTTGTTTTGTGTCAGTTTTACGTCGCCACTTCCATTCACATTTTTCATCATTGTTCCACAATGTTTATTATCATGAAATGAATATCTATATATTTTATACTATACTTGCACTGCTTACCGTTTTCATACTTTATATATCTTAGCATATTCATACACACTGTTCATGCTGCTCTCAGGCTGCTGTGTATATCTAGTGTATTCATACCCCTCACTGTTTATTCATCATTCAATTCATTCTATAGTTTATTCTGTAGGTTGTGTACATTACTTGTCACTTTACTGCTTGTTGCACCTGGTTAGAAGCTAAAGTGCATTTCGTTGTCTCAGTACCTGTAATATGTGCAATAACAATAAAGTTGAATCTAATCTTGAGCAGGAACAAATGTATTTACTTAGTACATCTGACATTAACGATTAAACACATGTGTGCATTCTTTATAAATGCAAACCGAGTCAAGCCGACTCCGGAGGTGGCAGTATGCACCTTAAAGTTGTTTGCAATCCGCCAAAAAACCGAGAGAAGAAGAAGACGAAGCCGACTCCGAGCTGTCCGACTTCAGGCGAGCTTTTTGAGACCTCCCCCGGCTGCGATCGGCTATTCTCGTCTACTTTCGAGGCGAGCCGCAACGCGTCTCAAACAAGCCTAATACCTTCTGTCTGATTCATTACCGCGCCATTTTAATTAAAATACCCATTTGAACCTTATGCCAGTGCATTGGTGTCATTTATCCTAAGCTTCTCTCCTGGACGCAAGAATAACAAATACCCTAATATTATTTCAGATTATGTGTGCAGTGGATGTACATGATCTTTAGTTTGCTAGTTATTATGAAGATTACTTCAGGAAATTGTGTCCATTCAACGTTTTCATTGTTACCAAGGTGGTTGCTAGGGACGCTATCGATATTATTTCTGTTATGTTGTGTAACGGTTTAATGGTGTTATCTTTATTGCTACCCCCTTCCCCGTCAATGTATAGTTGCAACCAGTGGCGGCCGGCCCATAGGGGCGCTAGGGGCGCCGCCCCACCTCTTCCCACATACAAAAAAAATATTAAATTAAAAAATATATATTTAAAAAATATATATATTTTATATTTTTATTTTTAATGAACAAGGTAAATATCATACAATTGGTATCAGTAAAATGTATAATCTACAATAAAATCTCGTTTAAAATTGTGTTACGATGTCTAAAGTTACTGATAAGTCACATGTTTCCTGCCTGGCCTTGCACGTGGCATTAGTTTATCATTACCGGGCGGAGCCCCCGAGCCAAACAGCAGCAACCAGCACATTGCAAAAGTCTCAATAGTAAACTGTGCCGCCGAAACATAATTTCAGCCAATCAGCACCGTCAAATATTTTGGTCACGAGGGCGCTCACGTTGGCGCCCACGTTGCTTACGTGCGTTGACGTGAGTTGTTTTTTAGAATCGTGAGTGACCAAGGTGACGCAGAAGTTGGATGAGAATGGTGTGCAGGTGGAGTCGCTGGACCTCGGTCCACACCCAATTCCGTGCAAGAGCTACTCTCCAATCCTTTCGAAAGGAGAAGTTTGGGAGATAAACTGTTGCTTAAAGACCTTGGACCGGACCAACCCGATTTGTATATATCACAGCAAGCTCGTGAAAAAGACAAAACGTATCAACGAGGCTTCTCACGTAGCTGGTACACCAGAAAGGCATGGCTAGCTGGATGCAAACAGGTAAATGCTATCTTTTGTTTCCCATGCTTGCTCTTCAAACAGCCGGGGACAGATACGATCTGTTCAGAAACTAGACAAAAGTTAAACAAGTACAAACCACAGACTGTCTGTGTCATGGAGAATACAGTCGCTGGTTTATTTATGTCTGTATAGGCCGTTGTTGTGAGTGTGGACGGTCGGAGCATATATAACGTTAGCTTAGCCAAGCTCCATTCAGAAAACAAGCATTCTAAAAGGTTTTTCGCCTGCCGTCTGTCTGCAGACTTGTCAAAGCATTAATTCATGGTTTTTACTAACCGGTATCAGTATGTTGTTACGTCGGCATCATTTAGAAACGTGTAACGTACATGTGTCTTTATATTTTTTTCTCACTGGAAAGAGAAAGCCAATAGGATGGACGGGTTCACAGAGTCAGAAATATGACTTTTGTCTCAGTAAAATAAAATATAAACTTGATTATTGATTTGAGCTTTGACAGCAATAAAAGTAATAAATGTTATCTGCCATCTCAAGGTGCTCGAAACATATTTTGAAAAAGCAGAACGTACAACACAGACAATTTCTGACAGAAAATGCTCCGTTTTAGTTTAATACACTGATTTATAAGGTTTTAATGGTTATTATGGTCATTGCTTTGAATAATTATTAAAATTGTAATTTTTACATGTTAAATGCTTTGGTTAAAGGGCTAACAACATACTTGTTAAGGACTCAACATTTGGGACTCGTGAGCTGTCTCACCTCTATCTTCACATCTTCATCTCTTCTACCTGGAACTGGAACACATGGACTTCTGGACCAGAAAAACAGACAAAATATTTTAACCTGCCCCGAGCCTGTTTTTCAGGTCTCAGGCTCGAAAATGACATTCCCAGAACAAATGACCATATCTTCCCTTCTAAAAGGGTTAAATTAATAATCTTTTTTCTCAAAGTAATGATAAACCTGTGAGTTGGATGTAGAAAAGTCAGAATCAATATAGATGTTTTTTATTCAGATTGAACATAGTAAAAAACTGTAAATTATAGTGTCCGTCCAAACATTATTTTTTACTTATAGTGAAAACTAACCTTGGATGCTGGGTTAGTGACTAAAAGCTTTAGGAATCCAAAGTACAACATATAATAAGTACCCTGTATCAAGATTGATGCAAAACAAGTGACATGTGACCTTTTTAGAGAGGTTTAGCTAAATAAACTCCACCTCTGAGGTGATTTGGGTGGAAATGGGCGTTTTTACCGTTTCTCTGGAACCCATTGGTCGATTTTGGTGATTGACATCTCTTTTTGACCGTTAGAGCCAATAAAATCGAAGGGGAATTTCCACATACACACACACACTACCATTGAGAAATGAGAGCTATGCGCACACAGTTTTGCATGAGAGCGAATCTATGGAAACGGAAAAGCAGGTTTATTGCTTATGGATTATCAGAAATAATTTCAAAGGGACACAGACACATTGGATTAACCTTCAGCAGCGTTTTTATTGTTTTAATGCCATTGAAGACACTTTTGACCAGACAACGACCAAGGTAGGCCATGTTGCCGGTTTTAGCGCCACATGTTTTGATGTCTGTTCTTAGCTTTGTGAGTTCTTATCATGGAGTGATGATGTATGTACCCATCGATTCTGTGTCATCTCACGATGCTAGTCGATATGTTGGATGTGCAGTTAAGATAAGTGATAAGGGTGTTATGAGCAGAGTTGGGTGTAACGCGTTACAAAGTAACGCGTTACTGTAATAATATTACTTTTGTCGGTAACTTATGGCGCGTTTTTCCCCCCGGTATCGGGGGTGTGAGGTATCTATATTACTTTGTAAGGGTAAAACCCCAGCTCGGTTCAATATACCAAACCCAGTGAACAGAGATAACAGTACTCGAGTTTCAAGTTTACTTGCTGCAAGGAGAATCGGCGAGTGACATGCAATGTCCACTCCTTAACCAACTCTACTCGCCTTCTCTCAGTGCAGTCCTTTTATTTCAACAATACAGTTACATATCATGCATGAGGAAGTGGTTATGACCAACGCCTTATTTGTCAATGGGAGTCTTGTGACTCGCAGTCATGCCAGCTGTGTGGGTCACTCTTTAGTGTCCCCTGGTCTCCCAGCTGTGTTTTGAGCTTCTTGCAGCGTTTTGTATTTGCAGCATTTGGCTTCTGCAGCTTTTAGTAAACGCTGCGCATGTTTCCTCAAGTCGCTGAATTGTCTCTAAATGCTGCAGTTGTCAAGTTGCTGAAGATTTTGATGACGTTTTTTAGGTCGTTGTAGTGCGCTTGCTCCTGTCGGCCGTAGAAGGATGCTGAAAAGAAGAACTTGAAGAGAAACTGTTTAAATCAAAGGGAAATAAAACAAATGAAGGTATGAAGAAGACAGAAAACACCTTGCACAAAGCGAGAAACAGAAGAGCTTCAAGAAGAGGGGACAAAGTGAGATTAATGATGGCACACTGAGAGATATCAGTGATGCCTTCAGGGATCTTGAGAGAATCACAAAGGGGAGGCAGGGAGTAATTTCACTTATGAATGTGATTTATCAGGACTTTCTTTGGTAATGAAGTCATGAGTAACTGCTCTAATAATAAATATAACACTTGTGTTGGATTATTCAACACAAGTATCTTGTTATGCATCTTCTCCCCGATGCATAACAGTTTTCTACTGAGTTGTTTGATGACGTAAACCAGGGGTCGGCAACAGGCGGACCGCGTTCCGGATCCGGATCCGGACCCAGACGCCGACCTATACGGACACGGACCTATAATCAATACATTAATACAGGATTTTTCGGCGCCTCCCGCTTTTTTAACGCTGATTTGGGTGACTTGTGTAATTCGTGGAACCGAAGAGTTTTCGTTTTGGGGGGGGGAGTCCGTCCGTCCGTCAGTCCGACTTCAAAAAAGAAGAAGAAATCTAGACCGCAAAAATAATTAAACAAGCGAGTACCCGTTTTTCCTGGCCAAGGACAGGTTCATTGAACACAGCACGAGCGTAACGTGTCTTCACATGCAACCCTGTCTCCTAAAAATTACGTTTCCACAGAACTAAACTGCATTCTCAATTACGTTTAGCTAGAAACGTTTGAGGCCGAACTCAGGTATCAAACACAGAAAATAATAGTTTTTCAGATGCCAAAAAGATAACCCTAACCAAAAAAGTCGTTTATTGCACCTCAAACATTAAAACAAATCCAGAGTTACGTGTTTCTGTACTTCCTCTAAGAAGAAAGGACAGTAACAGAAGAGCTCTGTGGCTTCAGGCTTGATCGCCGTTCAAATGACAGCGTTGGTTTCCCCAAAACTGGGCGGGGCTGTAAAGTGAGGTAGATTTTACTCTCATCTATTATTCAAAACCATTCTATTTATTCTAAAGTAAATTACATGCCAGTGTTTTATGTTTTTATTTTAAATCGTATAATGTCGGACTTTTTTTCCCGTCTGTGAGGAAAATAAATGGGGCTTAGAGCCTCAAAATACTGAAATCTTATTTACTCAACAATAACACACAATTATCCTTGTTTTTATTTATTCGTTTAATTCTATAATCTTGGGCTTTTTAGCCGTAAATAAAGTCACCGGAAACAGACGTAGGCCTATAAGGGACATTTTGAGGATACACACAAACCCACTGAACAGATTACCCAAGATCCTCAGCTTGAAGCTCGTTGATTGGATGTGTAGCCGCAATGCATGTTGGGATATGATATTAATGCGATATGATATCCGAAATAAATAAATAATAATAATAATACTTTATTCCGAGTGTTCTTGCTTTTCTCTTTGAAAGTCATCACATAACGGCATTGTAATACACGGTTCGGCTGCATTAAATATTACATATCTGCCGTAGTTCTCTATGTATAGAGCCCTGATGAGAAGACTTCTGGACAAACAGGAGAACTGCCGCCAAAACTGAATATGTGACGTGGATCATAAATATATCAACAATTAAACAACACCTTGCATTTCTTTTCACAAAATACGTCTCCTTGCAGTATCAACACTAATTCGGCTGACTTTTATATTTGATCCAATTGGTAGAGGTTACATTTACACCATAACGGTGCACAGCTGATAGAAAAGGACTTGTAGTTTTTAAAGATATTACTGATTTTCTTTGAATAGAAGAATGGAAATACTGAGTTGAGAGAATAGTCAGGGAATTTGGGTGATGGGAGACACATCTATGGAATCACAATTTCAATAGCTTACCATTAAATGACGGATATGGCTTTCTGTCTGTGATGTTTTACAAATCAGATATTAATGTGTAGAAGTAAAGCACGAGAAATAGTATAGCAATATCCTGTAAAATTATGTAAAAACATGAATAAAACCACACATCTTCAGATGTTATACATACATAAGTGTCCTACACTAATAATACAAAGTTATTATTAGTATGCTGTGTACCTTGTGTGCACCGCCTAGTGGTTAAAGCACGTTATTGAATTTATTTGGTTGAATAATGTTATTTTTGTTGAATAATGTTATTTGATGAAAAAAATATTAAGAGTACATACTTTCATAGGGGGAAAGTAGAAGGTCAATGATAGAAGTATAGAATATAAAAAAATCAAGAAGATACTGTAAGTGATCTCTACAATAAAACAGTTTAGTGCACGATGTACAAAGATATTAATAGGAGGATGTGCAAAACAGACAAACTAATTAACCTTTATTAACACATTAAATAATACTTTAGGTTAAGGTCTTCTTTCAAATAAGAAAAAGCTTTGGGGGTATCTACAGATAAATATTAAGCCTGACAAAGTACTTAACGTCTAATATATTGCTTTCCTGCAATGTTAACCATGTTGAAGCACTTATTTTAACTGATATTATACATATTAATTATACTCTTATGTATGTAGATAGTATAAGAAATGTGCAGAATACGACAGTTTAATGGTGGAGGTACACACATATTGATAGATGTCTTGTAATGCACTGTTGAGGAACCTGTGACCCAAGTTTTTCATTCATTGCTAACTACACCGTAGTTGTGTATATGATATGTCAATAAACCTTAGAAAATCTTGAAATCTTGAAAGGGATGTGCAAAATAGCGATTATATACAGTTTTTAATTAACTATTAGTAGAGAATAACGAGTAAGTAATATACTTTATAGAGATCTGCAGATAAATGTGTAGTCTTCTCAAGCACCAACCATCAAATATCTCCTGATTGTTGGCACTTGACAATCACCTTCCCTGAATTTTACTCAGGTGTAACTAAAGTCTGATTTAAGGGTTGTTTATATTTCACATCATTAATCAGAATCTGCAGAGTTACTAAAGTAAATGTAGTGGAGTAAAAATACCAGGTTAATCTCTGAATTGTAGTGGAGTAGAATATATATTAATGCTGCCCATTATGGATACAAGCGATTTTCACCCATGTAGTAATTACATGTTTTAAATGTGTACACACCAATGTGTTTCCTATCGCCTAAACCTCCAGGGCTGTACACAGTTTAATACTGTCAACTTCTAATTTTAGGAAAAACGAAAACGTCTTTTAAAACTACAATTCCCAGTAGAGACGTGCCATCGAGAACATGTTGCGAAACACAATAGCCAGCATGTGTAGTTCTGGGGGGGCGTTCAAGTCCAGTTTTGAATAGTCTGCCGTGGTTTCGTTCCATTTCAAAGAGCTTGACGCTCGGCGTAACCTTGGCGCACTGCCACTCCAACATCCAATCCCAGAGCTTGAAGATTAATCACGGGGTTTGTCAATGGGACTGTAGTCCCAAACGATAGCTGGGGATTATGGGTAGTGTAGTGTCTTCGGCCATCCTAAACTGAAATGTTTTTCGGATATCATATCACATTAACAACACCACATCTGGCGTCACAGAGATCTTCTGTTACTGTCCTTTCTTCTTAGAGGAAGTACAGAAACACGTAACTGGATTTGTTTTAATGTTTGAGGTGCAATAAACGACACAGCAGCTTTTTGGCATGTTAAAAACTATTATTTTCTGCCTCGCTCCTGAGAGTAACAGCTGGCGAAATTACAGCCTCGCCTACTGATTTCAAATGTGTGCTCTAAAATGATATTTATAAATGACTATTATCATTATTATAAGCAAGACAATAAATGGCAAAGATATGTAGAAAATAAACGTATTTAAGATACGTTCTTAATGAACGTAACGTGGGAGAAAATAAGTTTCTTGCTAAACGTAATTGAGAATGCAGTTTAGTTCTGTGGGAACGTAATTTTTAGGAGACAGGGTTGTCACGTGGTATATGTCTCGTCTGAAAGGAGTGCTGACGGAGAGCACCGGAACGCCGCTCCAGCTCTTCAAATATATTGCAGTACCCATAAGGAGCTGTGCACATGCCGCAGTGCTTACGTGTCTTTAGTTGTAAGCACAGTGGCGATCTGTTGTTATTAGCATCTGGTTAGCTAGCTATGCTAACGAATTTAAAGAGCTTTTCTTCAACCAGGTGGAAGAGAGCCATCTCCTGAGAGGCTCAAATAACCTCAGCTCAGTGAGGTTAATTCACACCTTGATATGATCATTATAGTTATTAATGAGACTAAATGAAAAACAGGTATAAAATACTATATGACAGTAAAAAAAAAGTTGTTAAAAATAACAAGAATAGAGATTAAAAGTGGAGTGATTTGTAAAATATCCAAAAAGAAAAATCTGCTTACAGTTCTGTTTCATATGGGTGTTGAGAGATGTATCCATAGATCTCTTAATTTTGCTCTCAAAGTGCACCAGATTGATGGTTTTAACTTCAATATTTAAAAAAAAAAAAATCTTCCCGGGGGAGCTTGCCCCCGGACCCCCCTAGAGGAGGTTAGGTTCCCCCTCCCCCCACTTAAATCATGTTCACATGGATAGGATACTAAATACATTTGCACAGATCTTGTGTCCATGTCTTTCTGTTTTGGTGGTCATGCCACACCGTGCACATGCATGCATACGTGAGTCATGATAATATATGAAATACCTCACTCAGATCCATCAAGCAGAAAACAACCTCCTACTTAACACAGCAAAAACCCAAGAAATAATCATCGACTTCAGGCAAAAGCCACAGCCCAAATCACCTCTATCTATCTCTGGCAAACTCATTTCCACCACAGAATCACTCAAATGTCTTCACATAAGCAATAACCTCAAATGGAAGACCAACACAGACCACATATACAAAAAAGCCAACCAAAGGCTATTCTTTCTGGGGCAGCTCAAGAAATACAGAGTGAGGGAACATCTCCTAATCCAGTTCTACACAGCCATCATCCAAAGCATCCTCACATCATCCATTACAGTCTGGTACAGCAGTTCAGACAACCTATCATCAATAAAGCATCAAAAATCACCTGCAGTCCCCTTCCATCACTCGAATCACTTCACCACCGACGAACTGTCACAAGGGCAAAGAAAATCATTTCTGACCCCTCCCACCCAGGTCACCATACCTTCCAACTTCTGCCCTCAGGGAGGCGCTACAGGTCACTGTCCGCCAAAACCACCCGCTTCAAAAACAGCTTTTTCCCCTTTGCAATACGGACACTAAATGGACTCTAAATAACCCCAATGAACAATAACAATCCACCACACCTTGAACTTTATGTTATATGTCTTTGCCCTGTGCTGTGTGTTGTACTTTTTATTGTCTGTTTATTGTATGTTGAATTGTATGGAACAAGCTGTAATACTCTGCACTGAACACGAATTCCACCAGCCTGGCTGTGTGGTCATTAAAGATTCTAATCTAATCTAATGGTGAGATATCTGGATTAAGAGGTTGCTTTTTCTTTGCACAACATGAAAGAAAGGCCAAATGAATGGGCTGTGATTTTAGTTTTGTTAAGCAGAGGTTGAGTTCAATAATTTGTACGACCCTCGGAGGATGTTGTAAAAATTGAAAGGAAAAAGGTTCCCCACCCCTGCTGTAAATAATAATAAAAACCCTTGATTTTTAACTTAACATCTCTGTCTCCTATTGATCTGAGTATATTATAAAGAATAGCCAGTTAATTTAAGCATTATAGCACAGGCCTTTGTCAGATGGTATATTACGCTGTTTTTTTTCTGCTTCGAATAGTTCTCTCTTTTTTCACCATACCTGTGTTTGCATCACTGTAACCAATGAGCACCTGCATGTGTGTGTGAGAATGGCCCTGACTCCATTTCAGCCCAGATGTAAACTCCTGGCAGGACAAGCTCCAGCTCAATTCTCACACTGAATTTAAAAAGTGAGTGAGGGACTGCAATATAAGAGGGAAAGAAAGAGAGACTTTAAAACTGTTCAATTGTTATGATGTAAAGACTGATATTGTTCTATAATCGGCTGAAACTGTTAAGTCATGATGTGAAACGGTTAACAAAGAAAAAGGGAAACTCAAGCTGCTGCTACACTTTATTTTATTTATCTAAAATGAAGCACTTTTAAGATGCACACATTTTCAAAAGCTATTTTATTTATTTTCTCTATTTTATTTTTAAATGCAGCCCGAGAGGAACATTACACATATCCACAGTATTTACTGTATATCTGTATAGTTCAATGTTAATTGACAATAAATATTGTTTATGAATTTTACTTTCTTTATTTGATTGGCAGTCAGTTGTTGATTACATGCAGACGTTTATAAAGCTACAGCTACTTCAATATATATCACACTAATTCATAAAGCAACTTAGACATTTTGATGTTCCGGACCTTTGCATGGGGAGATTTTCTCTAACTGGACCTCGTTGCATTTTAGTTGAATACCCCTGACCTACATGGGAAGCCCTGCCCGTTGAAAACTGACTCTCAATAGAGTGACGGGGCCCTGACCGACCGTCAACATGTGACGGGTTGGGAGTGAGAACGTGTTGCTTGCACTTATGTTGATAAGTTGATGATATTCTCACCGAGCTTGTTTAAAAAATGTTCAATAAAAAATTGTAGCTGGAAACACATATCGTAGCAGTTTATATCCCAGTGAGTAATACACATATAAAGAAAAGGGTAACAGACCATGTGTCAGTATACACCACAGAGTTGTTGGCATTGGTACTGTCATTGAAATGGATAGAGGAGAAAGAAATACATAGTGTAATTGCATCTGACAGCTTTTCAGCATTATCGAGTATACGATCAGGCAGATCTTCATCTAGAATGGACATCATAAATGAAATATTTCTAATTTGATATAAAATGCAAATCAAAGGCATAGCAACTAGTTTCATCTGGGTTCCTGCTCATGTTGGTGTGGAGGGTAATGAACAGGTGGATATTCTGGCCAAACAAACACTCAGAAGTATGAACATAGACATAGAAGTTCCACTCAGCAAAGCGGAGGTTAACACATTCATACAGAAATATGCACAAACAACATGACAAGATCATTGGGACCTTAGTGATACAGGAAGACATCTTTATAAAATGCAAAGGTATGTGGGGGATGGAAGGAAGGTGGGGTTTAAAAGAAGGGAGGAAAATGTCATTTCTCGGATGAGAATAGGTCATACAGGTCTCAATCATACTTTAAGTATAATACAGGTCTCAATCATACTTTAAGTATAATACAGGTCTCAATCATACTTTAAGTATAATACAGGTCTCAATCATACTTTAAGTATAATAGGAAAGCATCCAACCGGAAAGTGTATACACTGTAGCCAGCCAGAAACTGTTGAGCATGTTTTACTGCTTTGCAGGAAATATAGTACTCAGAGAAATGTGCTTTTCCAGACACTGAAGAAAGCAACATTCCATGACTTGTCGCTATCAGGGCTGTTAGGGAAAACATCAGGCAATATATATTGTGAGATTATTACATTTCTAAGAGAAATTGATACATTTCAAATAATCTAGAGTTTTGGTTCTTTGTTTTGTTTAATTGATTTTGTTTATTGTTTTCTGCAGTCCTGTTGGTGGCGGTAATGCACCTACAAGTTGGTTTGCCAACCGCCAATAAACACAGAAGAAGAAGAAGAAGAAGAAGAAAAGAAGAAAAGAAGAAGAAGAAGAAGCTCTCTCTCTCTTGTGTTCCTGAGAAAGTGTGTGTGAGCTCCAGCTCTACTGATCCATCATCCGTGTGTCTGGATAAACCTCTGAACGGACTCTGTGCTCTTTTTTCTGGAGCGTTTACCTCGGACTATAGGAGCTAGCTTAGCATGCTAGCTGGAAACACGTTAGCAACACTAGTCAGATTGAGAGTTTGATGGAGAGAGAAACGGTGTGTTTAACGGAGTCTGCAGGGAAAGGTGATCTAGGAAACATGAGTAAAGTCCAAATGCTGCTGTCGTTGAAGAAGCAGGGACTCACTGCTGCTGCTTCTGAACAGATATTTGCTCTGTTTGAACAAACAATAGCAGAGCTCGAGGAGGAGCTGTTTCTTTCCAAAGAGGAGAACAAGAGACTCCAGAAACTACTGGACGCTGTTTTACAGCCTCAGCTTCGGATACACAGAGCAGGTCTGTTCCCTTTACTCTTCATTAACACTTTAAACTCTTCAGTAACACTTTATTATCACATTAATAACACTTTCCCTTTATCAGCACTTGCTGCAGGTACAGGGGCGGATCTAGACAAATATTCATGGGGTGGCAGGAGCATTTGAGGGCTGGCATCCCCTGGCAGAAGTATATGCTGATTTAGTCGCCGTCATATCAATCAATGTTAACTTGGAAAGCCACAATATTAATATGTTAACTCAATAACATTAGGTGACATTATTGTGGCCCATCAGTAAAGCATTACATATAAATATATAAGGTGTCAGACATAATTTAATGAATTTGAACTGAAACAATAACTGAATGAGTTTTTCTCACTCTTAGACCAGCAGGGGTACCAGATCTATGCAGACTGCTGCAATACGTACATTAATTAACTGTCTCATCGATGTTTGTCTGAATGAATATGATACTATTAACAATCATATAATTCCTATCAGTTGTCAATCAGTGTTATTAGAGATGCTCCGATCGATCGGTCACCGATCGATATCGGCCGATACTCACTCTCTACCGATCGATCGGTGCTCTCTAAACATGCCGATCGCGAGAGCCGATCGCATGACGTAAAATACACGACACTTTTCTCTGTGTGCGGCAAAACAAGCTCGCCAGAATGGCTTCACCGGTCTGGCATTATTTTAAGGTGTCCGAAAAAGACAGTAAAATAGCGGTATGCAACGTGTGTGAAGCAGAAATCCTGCAGCTCCGCCCGCCGGACAGGTAAGCGCAGCGAAACACACACACAGGGAGAACCAGACCGCAGTTCATTTCCTCATATTCCAAACGAGAAATTACGGTAGCAAATCACCCGGTTCTTTACGACCAGAACTATTAACGGGATACAAACCGGAGGAACCAGGCATGGAGGGAGGTGGCAGAGACAGTGGGTGAAACTGGTAGGTTTTCGCCTGTTTGGGGAGTTTATATATATATATTGCTCGCATAAAATCCCCGGGGTTTTTTGCTTTGTATGTCGGGGGCGGGAGATTCATGTGATTGGTTGTTGGTCGCGTTGCTCGCAAAAAATCCCAAAGCTTTCAGACACGCCCAGCTCCAAGATTTCCAAGATTTTTGAAAAGCTGCTGTGTGGACGTACCGTAAGAGTTAGACCTAACACACTTAGCTATTTTATCTACCTCTGGAACAAGCTAAACTAGTTATTATAAATATATGTATTCTTCATTGTCGGGTCACTCATTACTGGATCAGTGAGCTGCATGAGATACTGACAGGCTGTCAGGAGAGGGGGAGAGGGGGGAGAGAGAGAGGGAGAGAGGAAAATAGAGCGCTTCCGCTAATTTCTCCCGTGTTATTATCCAAAGTGAATGTAAACTTGAATAATGTACATCATTTTAATGTAATAATTAAGTTGATTGTTGTTTGTGGAAGCTCCAGTGAATGAGCCCCATTAACTGAGTTTTAAACATCACTTTAAATGGAAGATTTAAAGTGATGTTTAAATCTTCCATTTAGGCCCCGCCCACTCGATCGGATCGGCGATCGGTATCGGTCGATACTGATTCCGGCGATCGGCCCCGAAATTGGCGATCGGAGCATCCCTAAGTGTTATGATTCACTATTCATTTATTATTGAATAAATTATATATTTTGGAGGAGTTAATGATGAATGTTCCTCAAGATGCTTGCTCACCCTCCTTCAAATTTGAAATACAAGTAATTATATCATGTATCAAAATTCAAAAGACTCAAAGGAACAGTTCAGCACCCCACGACTTTACTGCAAACAGTCACAACCTTGACTTTACATCAGAAAGAACAAACTTTAAAGAAGTGACTAACTGCATCAGTTAGTGTAGTAATGTGTTTTTATTACATGTACAGCACTTTGGCTCGACCAAAAATCGTTTTTAAATGTGCTTTATAAATAAAATTGTATTTGATTTGAGGGTTAAAAAAAAACGTGTATTCAGCTAAAACATATACATCGCTGCAGCTATTATCCAGTGGAAAGTCCTTTCCTACTGGCCTAGTTAAATCAAAGTGGTTACATTTGTTTTGCTGGGCAGTGTAGTTTTACACACCGTCTTATTTGACTTTCTCAGGACTTAAAACAGTTTTTTGGGGGCAGACCCCCACAAAGAAAAAAATATATTTACACACATACAAGGTCATCATCTTAACTGTTGTTTTTGCTCATCAAGTCATCCATGAGCAGAGCATGAAGTTGGCATGCCTATTACAGCTGAATGCGGCTATTACCATTTTGTTCAGCAAAACACCTCACAAGCCAAGCCCGCCTTAACCTGCCATCAGGCCCTGGGGCTGATAGGTTTTGTTTTGTTGTTTTGCTCTGTGATCACACACACACACCACTAATTGAGCACCATGAACAGCAACATATGGCCTCAATGCCAGGTATCAGTAGATGAGAATGATCATTATCTCCGGTGGATTAACACAAACCTAGTTATGTAAAACGATGCACATTTAAACCTGCAGGCTACTGGGAATCAATGAATAGTGCAGCTTTGCCTTACCTCTTTAGCTTCCGTCTGGTTTTCTTTGAAGAAAAAGCCTTTATGATGTTCTTAAAATCCATCTCACAAAGAATGTCATGCTCAATTGACATCAGTGTTAGGTTTCCTTTTCCGAGCGCCACTCTCAAACTTTTTCTTCTCCAAAATGTTCTCCTAAACAACCTTCATCTGTCACTCAATCACTCTCAATTTGAATAAGTCACATGTGAAACATATTCTCATTCTGATTGGCTGTTAAGTGGTGCCCACTGACTGTTTCGGAGTCATCATTTTTGAGAGAAATCTCTGGAATCCATCAATCTGATTGATTAGCAGAGCAAATGATCAAAATAGTATGGAGGGAAGATATTTTCGTTTGGATTACTGGTCTGGGGGAAGCTTGCGAGTGTGTGTGTGTGTATACGTTTGTGTATTTTTGTGCGTATTGTGTTTGTTTCCCGGGGAAAACACTCACGAGAAACACCGGCTGTTGTTATGCCTGCTGTGACTTTAAGTTACTCCTTTCTCCGCTTGTAATTATGCCGAAGCTTCAAAGCTGTATTTATCATCTGAATTTGCCGAAACAAGTTTAATATTCTGAAAGCCAAGACTTTGTTTAATTGAAATCAGATGAAAACAAACCGTAACGGACCCTGCCGTGTTATCTATGATTACTATACGCCTTACATTCATAATTTCAGCGGAGGGAGGGGAACAGCAGAACAGCAGAGTGGCGAGGGAGAGCTGTTTTCTTCCCTTTACAAGCTTCAAAAATGTATTTATCGTGTGATTTTGGAAATAAAAGTTTCATATTCTGAAAGCCAAGACTTTGTTTATTTAAAATAAAAATAAAACACCCGAAATAAAAAATAAATTTCTCTCGCCTGGGAGGGGTTACAAGGCTCGCGTCTTGTGCTGCATTCACTTGCACTCGGACATTAGAGATTTTCTCTCATAAATGTCCGATGAGCCACAACTTTTCTTTCAAAACAAAGATGCCAACTGGGGTGGCAGCTGGGGTGGCAAGGCTATTTTTTAGGGTGGCAGTTGACACCCCATGCCACCCTGGTAGATCCGCCGTGCAGGTAGTAGATCCTGAAGGAGAAGTACAAACACCACACTGTGAAAATACTCCATTAGAAGTTAAAGTACTGCATGCATATCTTTAAGTACAAGTATGTAAGTATTATGAGACAAATGTACTTAATTATAATAATTATAATTTATTACAGAAGAGCAAACCTTCCAAAATAAATATATTTATAAAAATAAATACATTGAATAATATGCCATTTAATGTACTGATTTAAATATTAACCATACATGTAGGCACTAGTTGACTAGTTTTAATGTGCTTATTTATTCACCTTTTCTTTTTAAATGTGTAAAAAGGAAATAAAAAAAATACTTTGGATTAATTCAAATTGCAGGAGAGAAATTCATTAAAAAATCAATGAATAAATACGTTCAATAATAAATTAAACACATCTAAAATGTTACTTGATAAAGAATAAGGGAACTAGTACAAAGGTCATAAAGTAATTCAAACATTAATATAAATTAATGTAAAATCTCATCAATCAAGTATTGCCAATAGGTATTGTATATATATATACACAGAATATATATTTTGAGAGAGATATACACTAGTATTAGACGCTGTCAAAAGTTTGGACACATCTTCTCATTCGAAGTTTTTTATTTATTTAAATTGGTTCTACATTGTAGATTAATACTGAAGACATAAGACAAAACTATAAAACAACACATTTGGAATTATTATAGCGTTCGGTGGTTTTTGTGAGTGCACTTGAGGATACATTCAAAGTTCTTGACATTTTCCGGATCGACTGGCCTTCATTTCTTAAAGTGATGATGGACGGTCGTTTCTCTTCACTGAGTTGAGTGGGTCTTGCCATAATATGGATTACAACAGTAGTCAAATAGGGCTCTCCACTGTGCACTAACCCTACCCAGGGCTCAACGCTAACTTTTAAAAGTGGTTGCCAGGCTGGCAACCAGGCATCAGTGTTTGGTTGCCAAAACTGAAAATACGGTTGCCATTTTTAGTCACCTTATATTTTAAATAATTAAGATACTATACAGTTATACATCAACTTAATAATGAACATGTGACACAAAAGAATGTTCAAATGCTTTACAATAAGTAATTAACACAATTATTTGAAACTAAAGTGGTAGTAAACTTGTCCACCCTCAATTGCTGGTATACAAAACACCAGTAGTGCAGCTGTTGTCATGTTCTTCACAGACCCCCCAAAAAGTAATTGAGCAAGTCACTAGTTCCTTGGTCATCCGTTGTCTTCCTTTCAAATGTGGGTTTTCAGTGCATGACATTAAGGATTTTGGGAGATGGCCCTGTGGGCCATCTAAGCTAATTTACAGATGGCCCTGAGCCCAATAGAGATTGCCCTGAAAAATGCGCGCGGACGAAATGGAACGAAGGGTTTAGATTTTTGCAGGTCTTAGATGCTGTCTGGTGCATTCTCTAGATATAATTATAAGATGAACCACCTCAATATTATATTGTACAATTTCAATTGTATTCTTCATTTCACTTGTTTGTTTGTTCTTGTTAGTGTTTGCTCGCTTGCATGCCCTGCATAGCTATAAGAAATACTTAAGTTGTTGGTCAAGACACTTTCCATCTGATGAAGGCAAATGCCTTCCCAGATGGAAAAAAGTAGAAAACATTACATTCAGTTATAACTGCCAAAACAAACATTATTTACACTATTAAGGCCCCTGTTAAAAATGTTTGTAATGTTATCTAAGTTGGTCGAACGAATGCCTCCTCATCCGGAAGCTGACCGAGCAGACCCGAGCAGCAGTCGAGAGAAGCCGAGCGCATCCACGAACCACACAAAATGGCGACGTCAGAGTTCCCGTTAGCCGGCAAATCTAAATCTCTTCAGTCAAAATGTCCGGTGAAAATAATTTCCCTTTAGCGCAATACCGCTTCAGTTGTGCCACTTATGTGACAGACAAGAAGAGTATGTGACAGACAAGAATAGTCAATTCTAATGTCTAACACTTAATGTGGAAAAAGACAGTCCTGTATGGGTTGATTGTGCGTTGATCTGTTGGTAATGCCTCGGGGTTCCGGTGGGCATGTAAACAAATGCATAATGCTGCGCTATACTTTGTGGCCTCACCCGGTTGCGTAGCGACACTTATTGTTTAGGTGTTTTTTAATAAGCAGGTAGTCATATCATTAGCTAGAACTAGCTAGATCTGATCGATATGGACGCGAGTGAAGTCTAATCTGACGGGAGAGAGAGATCAGCTGCTGCTGACGAGTCGACACGCAGCTCTGCATAATCACATGCAGCGGTGAGCGGACAAAACACACACCTCAGGTTAGAATATCAGACGTAGCTATTTTAATTACCTCTCAAACTACCTAAACTAGTTATAGATATGTTTAGTTTCACTGTCGGGTCACTCATTACTGGATCCGCGAGCTGCATGATACTGGCATAATAGAGTGCCCGATCGGGCAACCAGCAGGTGAGGCTTCATTGCCCGAGCTAAATACTAGATGGCCCCGGGCAGTCCTTAATGTCGAGCCCTGGTTTTCTTGAACTTTGTGCTGATCCCCACCATAGATCCATTGGCTCTTCATTACATTACATTGCATTTAGCTGACGCTTTTATCCAAAGCGACTTACAATAAGTACATTCGACCAGGAAGACACAACCTTGAAGAAAACAGAATCATATAAGTACATCAGGTTTCATAGAGCCAAACATTTCAAGTGCTACTCAACTGGCTTTAGGTAAGCCAGTCCTTTATTAGTATAAAAGTGCTTCGTTAATCGTTCTAACGCTCGAAGTGGAGTCGAAAGAGATGAGTTTTCAGTTTGCGCCGGAAGATGTGCAAGCTATCTGCCGTCCTGATGTCAATGGGGAGCTCATTCCACCATCTTGGAGCCAGGACAGCAAACCCACATGTTTTCGCCGATGGGAACTTGGATCCCCCTCGCAGCGAGGGCGCAACGAGTCGTTTGGCTGATGCAGAGCGTAGTGCACGCGCTGGGGTGTACGGTTTAACCATGTCCTGGATGTAGGAAGGGCCAGATCCATTCGCAGCATGGTAAGCAAGTACCAGTGTCTTGAAGTGGATTCTAGCAGTTACCGGAAGCCAGTGAAGGGAGCGGAGGAGCGGCGTGGTGTGGGAGAATTTAGGAAGGTTGAAGACCAGACAAGCCGCTGCATTCTGGATGAGCTGCAGAGGTCGGATGGCACATGCAGGTAGACCAGCCAGGAGGGAGTTACAGTAGTCTAGGCGTGAGATGACGAGAGCCTGGACCAGAACCTGAGTCGCTTTCTGAGTCAGCTGGGGACGTATCTTCCTGATGTTGTAAAGCGTGTATCTGCAGCAACGGGTTGTAGCAGCGATGTTTGCAGTGAAGGACAGGTTGTTATCTAGGGTCACACCCAGATTCCTTGCAGTCTGAGTCGGGGGAAACAACTGAGGTGCCGATGTTGATTGTTAGGTCAAGAGTGGGACAATCTTTTCCCGGGAGGAAGAGCAGCTCAGTCTTGTCAAGGTTGAGCTTGAGGTGGTGAGCAGATATCCACTGAGAGATGTCAGCTAGACAAGCAGAGATGCGTGCAACGACCTGGGTCTCTGAGCGGGGAAAGGACAGAATTAATTGGGTGTCATCAGCGTAGCAGTGGTAAGAAAAACCATGCGGGCTAATGACTGATCCGAGCGAGTTTGTGTACAGGGAGAAGAGGAGGGGACCAAGAACAGAGCCCTGAGGGACCCCCGTAGTTAATTGACAAGGGTCGGACTCAGACCCTCTCCAAGTCACCCTGTAGGTACGGTCTTTCAGGTATGAGGTGAGGAGGGAAAGTGCAGAGCCTGAAACTCCAAGTTTTTGGAGAGTGCGAAGGAGGATCTGATGATTCACCGTGTCGAATGCAGCAGACAGGTCCAACAGGATGATGACAGAGGAGAGGGATGCAGTTTTGGCAGTGTGCAGTTCCTCCGTGACAGCAATGAGAGCAGTTTCTGTGGAGTGACCTGCCTTGAAACCAGACTGGTGCGGATCCAGAAGGTTGTTCTGATTGAGATAACAGGAGAGTTGTTTAAAGACAGCGCGTTCAAGTGATTTAGACAGGAACGGGAGGAGAGAGACAGGCCTGTAGTTTATAACATCAGACGGGTTGAGAGTGGGTTTCTTTAGGAGAGGGTTTACTCTTGCCTCCTTGAGACTGTTTGGAAAGTGACCAGAAGTGAGAGAAGTGTTGATGAAATGGGTGAGAAACGGTAGAATATCAGGAGCGATAGTCTGAAGGAGGTTTGAAGGGATAGGGTCCAGAGGACAGGTGGTAGGGCGGGCAGAGGTAATGAGGGTAAGAACCTCACTTGGAGAGAGAGGGGAAAAGGAGGTAAGTGTGTTGGTGGAAGGAGGGTCTGGTGACCCAGCGGTGAGTAAAGGTGAGTCAGAAAAAGAAGAGCGAATATCATCAACCTTTTTTTCAAAGTGGGTAACAAAGTCGCTTGACAGAAGGGAGGAGGGGGGAGGAGCTTTTGGAGGGTCCAAGAGGGTGGAGAAGATGGAAAATAGTTTTTTAGGATTGGAATAGGAAGATTGGATCTTATCTTGAAAGAAAGTGCTTTTTGCCTGAGAGATCGAAGCAGAGAAAGAGGAGAGGAGAGCTTGATAGGTTAGGAGGTCGTCACGGTGTTTGGATTTCCACCATTTCCGCTCTGCTGCCCTAAGGACGGTTCTATTAGCACGCAGTGCATCATTTAGCCAGGGAGCAGGAGGGGACTGACGAGCCTGCCGAGATGTGAGAGGACAGAGCGAGTCCAGAGTGGATGAGAGAGTAGAGAGGAGAGTTTCTGCAGCAGAGTTTGGAGGCAGGAGTTGGAACGAATCAGAGGAAGGGAGGGCTGAGAGCACCGACGAGGCAAAGGTAGAGGGGGAGAGGGAGCGAAGGTTACGGCGGACAAGTGCAGGATGGGAAGAGATTAGTTTGTTATGTTTGGAAAGGGATAGAGAGAATGAAATGAAGAAGTGATCGGATGTGTGGAGCGGGTTTACAGAGAGGTTAGAAGTAGCGCAGTTCCTTGAGAATATGAGATCAAGGACATTGCCAGCTTTATGAGTCGGTGGGGACGGAGACAGTGAGAAAGCAAAGGCGGTTAACAGAGATGTTAGTTCGTCTATCTTCCCCGTCTGGAGGTTGAAGTCTCCGAGAAGTACAGCGGGAGGGCCAGTTTCAGGGATGAGTGAGAGGAGATTATCTAATTCCTCCAAGAAGTCCCCCAAGGCGCCTGGTGGACGGTAGAGAACAACAACGGTTAACTGTATAGGATGGGTTACTGTGACGGCATGGAATTCAAAGGTGGAAGGAGTGAAGTTAGGTAGCTTGAAGAGGGAAAAGCTCCATTTGGGAGAGAGCAGGAGACCAGTGCCACCTCCTCTGCCAGTGGGTCTGGGTGTATGGGAGAAGGAATATGCAGTGGAGAGAGCTGCTGGGGTGGATGTGTTGGATGGAGTAATCCAGGTCTCAGTGAGAGCAAGGAAATCCAGAGACTGCAGGGAGGCGTAGCCAGAGATGAAGTCAGCCTTAGGAACAGCTGACTGGCAGTTCCACAGGCCACCAGAAACTAGATGTTGGATCTCAGTGGAGCACGTGGGATAGACGAGAGCAGGCCGGTTATATCGATTAGGAGATACATGGGGCCAGTGATAATTGCGAGAAGACACATGAACAGGAATGGAGAAAATACACATGATTATAGCATGAGGGGCTAGAAAACTCTAGAAAAGATAAATAAGACACCAGCTCAATCAGAGTAGGATTTGCCTCCTCTTTGCCTCCCTCGTGACTCCTGCAGGACTCCAATGTCTTTGTCAGTCTTACTCCCGCAGGACTCCAATGTCTTTGTCAGTCTTCGGCTGTCTGACTTTGAAGCTGACGCTCCAGGAAAGAGCTACCCAAAATGGACGCCTGATTGCTCAGTTCTCACAGCTGTAGGGCCACGGCCCTCTAATTAGTTAACTATCTACAGCTGATGGCCGACAATAGACTGGCCCTGCCTATATTAATGCAGGCTTGAGTGCTGAGACCTGTAAAGCAGGTTTCGCCTGAGCAGATCTGAGATTTAAAATCTCTCAAACGCGATTTAGCTGTTTAAGCTACAATAACAATTTATACAGAGTCGAATAAATGAAACAGGGAAGTCTAATTAAACAAGAATATAACTTACAGTGGTTGCTGCGTCAATAGGTAATGTCGTCACCGGGTCCAGATGCACACCTTCAGCATTGAAGTCTTGGATTGTGGTTCTGTCATTGGCCAGACTAATACATTTCTAATGTTAAATAAATGAAAACCATTCACAGTTAAGAATTGGATATGAATTATTAAGTCTGTAAATTACCTTTTTAATATGTCTAATTATATTTAAAATGTGTTACCTTTTTATAGAAGTGATTATATTTGTATGCCAATATTTTCCTATGGTAAAGTTTCGTTTTGCACTTTTATTTTGGTAGTAGTAAGATCGGGACTCTTATTTTGAAGGAACTTTTACCGGAAGTGAATGGACAACATTCCTCTTTGCTTTTCGATTCACCTTGCGCTTTATCAGTTGAATCACTTTGAACATTCGTTTGAGATGTTGACGGGTTGGCCGAACTTTTTACCCCACAGTCAAACAACTTAATTTGTTTCGCCATTTTTTTTGTAAAACAAACACATGACGCAAGTAAACGTGCATCACCTTCTGGCTCCGTAATCACACCAATGCACGTGCAACTTAAGTATCAGGACTGGTCACAACAATAATTAAATATCACTCTTAATACAACAAATAATTAACATTTATCTATTTTGGGGTGCACATTTTGCTGTTTGCTGTCCTTGTTTCTTTATGTTAAAAACTGGTTGCCACTGATGAAAACCAAAGGCCAAGAAGTGGTTGCCATTTCTGAATGGTTGCCAATGGCAACCTGGCAACCGTTACTGTCGAGCCCTGCTACCTCAAACACATTAAGAAAGCAAGTAATTCCACAAATTGACTGACAAGGCACACGTGTTAATGGAAAACCATTCCAGGTGATGACCTTGTTATGGCAGATTCCTTATTATAGCGTATTTCTCGCTTATTCATTAAGGTCACACAGGTCAGAGAGGCCCCATTGTCTTGTTATATCAGTCTTATGCCTAGTCACATGGTTAGTTAAGACAAATGTGTTATTGAGTTAAGTTTCCAGAGAAGAGGCCCCATCGTCTCCCCCGTAATTATTAGGGGTGAGCGGAAGTACAAAGAGGCTCCATAGCTCAGTCGGTAGAGCCTCAGGTTATAATACAGTTAGTTAAAGACGTCATGAGATAGTGACCCTTCGACATCTGAAACGGTGCATCAAAAAACACAATTCTTGAATTTTGATATGGCTGGGTGCTAAAAGTGTTCCAATATATGTAGAAACAACACATGCAAAATATTTTTCCAATACATGATGATTTAGGGGTGCCACCGCACATCTGTTTTTGTTGGATAAAGTGGTAAACAGTGCTCAATAGGCACCATGGAGATCTGAGGTAAACAAGACTGCAGTTCAAGAAAACTGAGTTGATCTTTCTGTTTTTGTGTTGGGTATGTATTATTTCATATTACTGTCATATCTATAGTTGTGTCTTTGTATACTTAAGCCATATTTATAGGTATTTGGTGCTCATTACATCTAGCTAACGTTAGCTAGCAATAGTTTGCTAACCACAGTTAGCTATCTATGTTAGCTAAGCTATTAAGCTTAACATCAACAGTAGCAGCTATTCTAGAGTGGACAATGTCATATTCAGAGTATTGATGTCTCATATTTATTGAGAGTAGCATTGTAGTTGTTACAGTAAATTAACATTTTAAATATAAGTATATTTGCGAGCACAACTAGCTACTCTGGTAGTAACGGTAAGTTATGTTGAAGTTTGACTATGTACAGCTACAATTTGAGGCTTATGCAACCATGGTTTATCATAATTCAGTGATATTAAGTATGCCAAGATATGATTTTAAACTCTATCCTTGTCCTTGTATTAAATTAACATTTTAAACATAGGTATATTTGCAAGCACAGCTAGCTACTCTGGTAGTGATGTAAGAGTAAATTATCATTGTAATGATGAAGTTGGACGATGTACAGCTAAAATACAGCATGGTTTATCATAATTGAGTGATATTAAGTATGCTAAGATATGATTTTAAACACTATCCTTGAGCTTGTGTCCTTTTCATTCCCAGGCACTGCACAACACAACCCACCCCAGGATCCAGCTCTCCTAAGATGCTGCCCTCACCAACTGGTCCCTGCCAGACTAGGAGTCGCAGCCTGGTCTTTGGTCTGGGCACCAGCATCACCAGTGAGGATGGCATCATCACCGGCGCCAAACTGCCAACTGGTCGTCAGATCTTACGCTGCATGCTTGCCAAGAAACCTGGTGCAAACGGAGCGTTGTCGCAGTTCGAGGCAACCAAGGGTGTCCTGGAGCAGATGCGGCCATTTTACAAGAAAACCAACATCCCAATGGTGAGCGACAAGCGTGCCTGCCACAAGATGGTAGACTTAGTCAATGCTAACAACAAGCTGCGGAAAATCTCCCAGGCCAAGCGCTCCAGTGAGACTACAGCGAAACAATTGGATAAAATGGAGTGCAGACTTGATGCCACATTTCCGCTGTGGCCTCCAAATGTTGAAAAGCTGATTGATAACCCAGAAGACCTAGCTTTCTTGGCCAGCATGAAGACTGACAGAGTGGCCACATTTGGTGTATTGGACAAAAAGCTGTAGCTCAAGGTGAAGCAGCGAGAGGAGCGTCAAGCTGCTGCAGCAGCCAGGCAGTCCCGCTGTGAAAAGGAGCTGGAGGAGATGACTGCAATGTCCAGCTTGGTGTCGGAGAGTGATGAGGAGCCAGAGGAGGATACTAACACAGTCTGTCCAACATCTGAGGGCGAACCATCCCACAAGCATAAGAAGACTTGAACAAACGTCTTCATTCCACATGACATCCTTAGCCGACCAAGTGTTGTGTCACTGGCTACAAGGTTGAAGATGTCACCAACGCAACAGGCTGCCTTCACGCGTGGCCTGTTTGCAGAGTCAGGCGGTGAATGTACACATCTCTCTGCATCTTACGCAACAGCTGACCGAGCAAGACGCCAAATGCTGGAGACAATCAGTGAGGAACGGCACAAGCAGTGGACACCACCTCCATTGTGCACCCTACACTGGGACAGCAAGTTAACACCGATGCTCAGCAATGTGCGCCAGTTGGAGGAGCGTCTTACAGTGGTGGTTGGAGATGCAGAGCGGCTGAAACTGCTTGGTGTCCCGGCGTATAAGAAGCAGACCAATGAGGCATGTGGAGTGATCATTGCCCGATTGACATGCAAGTTGCTGCAGGACTGGTGCTGCGCTGACCAGGTTGTCAACATGGCATTTGACACCACTGCGTCAAACACCGGCCATCTCACAGCAGCCTGCATTGCCATACAGCTCTCACTGGGCCGACCACTGCTTTGGTCTGGGTGCCCGCACCACATTGGTGAGGTCCTCCTGAACCAGGTTTTTACAGACCTGAAGCTAGACATCACGCTCGCCAGAGGTTACCTTGTTCACACGTCTGAGAGAGAAATGGAACCTGTTACCACAATAATCCAGCAGCCAATGGTCCCGTTACATTCCTGGCAACACCGAGCAACCACTCCTGGGCAAGTTACGTGCTGAACTTGTCAGGTGCGCAAAAGAAGTGACTGACCACAAGCGAGGTGACTACCGTGAGTTTGTGCAGCTGGGTCTTGTGTTTCTGGATGCAGGTGGTGAAGAGCAGACTGCAGTGACCTTCCAACGACCGGGAGAGCTCCACAAGGCACGATAGATGGCCAAGCTGCTCTATACTCTCAAGCTGGCTTTGATGAAGCAGCACATCGCGTTGCTTCCCCAGGGCACAATTACCACACGGCAGCAGGTGCCGAAGATTCGGGCATTTGCCATTTTCATTACACTCATCTATGCAGTGGTGGTTGACCTGCGAGAAATCTGTAGATGCTGCCTGGAATGACCTAACACTCTACCACCACCTGCAGGCATACAAGGCTGTAGATGAGGGCATTGCAGCATCGATCAAGGCACTGGAGAGGCATCGCTGGTACCTGACAGGTGAGATGCTACCCCTGGCTCTCTTCAGCAGGAAGGTGCCCAATGAGGACAATCGTGCACTTGCCAGTGCGATCTTGGAGCACAAGCCCGCTGATCTCCCCATGCACATCCCTGAGCAGTGCTTTGGCACTGGCTTTGGCAAGCCAAAGTTCCCCACCCTCTTGCCAACCACCAGCTTGGCTGATCTCGCCAATAAGAATTGCTGGTTTGGGATGCACCAGCTGCACATTGATCCAGAATTTATGTCTCTCGATGTGAAGGAATGGACCAATGCTGCGTTCAAAAAAAGTGAGGTCAATGTATGTGCAATGAACGTGGTCAATGACTGTGCCGAGCGTGGCGTCAAGCTCACGTCCGACTTCGTCGCAGTGGCCAGGAAGGAACAGCACCTTCAGAATGTGCTGCAGGCAGTTGAACATGACCGCAGCCAACAGCCAAACCTTCACCGCTGCAAACGCAAGGTAATCGCAAGCTTGCGATAGGACGGTTACTCTTGGGTGGCGGGTGGGGAGACATATCTGGGGGGGGACGCACGGGCTAGGTTCAGAGTTCAGGTTCCATTTCCTCTCTCTTTCTCCCTGGTGATGTTGCTCAGTGGAGCGGACTCTGGCACAGACTGAGCAATTAAGTTTGAAGTTTAGTTAGGGTTTGTTCTTTTAAGTGCGTCAGTATCGCCCCTTGTGTTTAACAATAAAGTCAATTAAACTTTATATGTGTGTCCGACGTCCATCACTGCTGCACAAAACTCAAGGTAACGTGAACATGTCCCATTGAGCTCCATTAATTTTGTCTATAGGACAAATGAATGGAGAATCTTGAAAGTTGAATTCTGAGAAATGCCCAAGTTGCCCAAAGCGCAAACAACTTTTACTTTGATAACCCTATAGAACATGTTACTGTATAAAAGTTCACTGTACTCAACATTTCCAGGTCAACCTTTTGGCAATTAGACTAAACATTGCACATTTTTTCGAAATTTCACAAAAGTTCATGTCTTAGGTGGCACCCCTAAATCTCAATGGAATTCCTCAAAACTTTGCAAAAGTCATTGTTATGTTAATTGGAACACAATGCAATGCCAGACAAATTGATATTTTAAAATGTCCCATTCAAATTCGATGCACCCTACATTTTTATACAAGTATGGCATTCATAGGGGAAAATGTGTGTGTGTGTGGTAATTACAGTAGCTATATACAGTGGGGCAAAAAAGTATTTAGTCAGCCACCAATTGTGCAAGTTCTCCCACTTAAAAAGATGAGAGGCCTGTAATTTCCATCCTAGGTATACCTCAACTATGAGAGACAAAATGAGAAAAAAAAATCCAGAAAATCACTGTCTGATTTTTAAAGAATTTATTTGCAAATTATGGTGGAAAATAATAATTTGGTCAATAACAAAAGTTCATCTCAATACTTTGTTATATACCCTTTGTTGGCAAGGACAGAGGTCAAACGTTTTCTGTAAGTCTTCACAAGGTTTTCACACACTGTTGCTGGTATTTTGGCCCATTCCTCCATGCAGATATCCTCTAGAGCAGTGATGTTTTGGGGCTGTCGCTGGGCAACACGGACTTTAAACTCCCTCCAAAGATTTTCTATGGGGTTGAGATCTGGATACTGGCTAGGCCACTCCAGGACCTTGAAATGCTTCTTTGAAGCCACTCCTTCGTTGCCCGGGCGGTGTGTTTGGGATCATTGTCATGCTGAAAGACCCAGCCACGTTTCATCTTCAATGCCCTTGCTGATGGAAGGAGGTTGTCACTCAAAATCTCACGATACATGGCCCCATTCATTCTTTCCTTTACACGGATCAGTCGTCCTGGTCCCTTTGCAGAAAAACAGCCCCAAAGCATGATGTTTCCACCCCCATGTTTCACAGTAGGTGTTCTTTGGATGCAACTCAGCATTCTTTCTCCTCCAAACACGTCTAGTTGAGTTTTTACCAAAGAGTTCTATTTTGGTTTCATCTGACCATATGACATTCTCCCAATCCTCTTCTGGATCATCTAAATGCTCTCTAGCAAACTTCAGACGGGCCTGGACATGTACTGGCTTAAGCAGGGGGACACGTCTGGCACTGCAGGATTTGAGTCCCTGGCGGCGTAGTGTGTTACTGATGGTAGCCTTTGTTACTTTGGTCCCAGCTCTCTGCAGGTCATTGACTAGGTTTTTGCTCACCGTTCTTGTGATCATTTTGACCCCACGGGGTGAGATCTTGCGTGGAGCTCCAGATCGAGGGAGATTATCAGTGGTCTTGTATGTCTTCCATTTTCTAATAATTGCTCCCACAGTTGATTTCTTCACACCAAGCTGCTTACCTATTGCAGATGCAGTCTTCCCAGCCTGGTGCAGGTCTACAATTTTGTTTCTGGTGTCCTTTGACAGCTCTTTGGTCTTGGCCATAGTGAAGTTTGGAGTGTGACTGTTTGAGGTTGTGGACAGGTGTCTTTTATACTGATAACGAGTTCAAACAGGTGCCATTAATACAGTTAACGAGTGGAGGACAGAGGAGGCTCTTAAAGAAGAAGTTACAGGTCTGTGAGAGCCAGAAATCTTGTTTGTTTGTAGGTGACCAAATACTTATTTTAACGAGGAATTTACCAATTAATTCATAAAAAATCCTACAATGTGATATCCTGGATTCTTTCCCCCCATTCTGTCTCTCATAGTTGAAGTGTACCTAGGATGAAAATTACAGGCCTCTCTCATCTTTGTAGGAGAACTTGCACAATTGGTTGCTGACTAAATACTTTTTCCCCCCACTGTATGCCTGTGTAAAACTGCTACTCGTTGGGGAATTTCTGCGATTGGTTGCTGTTGAAGTGAGATGATGTACTCCAATATTATTATTTGTTGTTGCGCAACTGAATGTTGATTAATCTCAACCATATATGTGTTTATGTTTTATTGATCTCTCTCTCTCTGTGTTAACATTTAAAGTTGGTGAGCCATTAATTGCACTAACATCCTCGTGAAGCTGACTGAGAGAAGCCCAGAGCTTTGAAGAATCAAGAATAAAAATCACACTTTTTGGTTAACTAGATAATTCCATATGTGTTCTTTTCATAGTTTTGGAATATATATTTTTTGAAATCCTCTGGAGCAGAGAGAGGAGCTGTGGATTATTGTTATTGATTAATGCATCAGTGTGTCTTAGGGTCAAAAACAATAAATTCACAACTTAAAATGAAAGCGTTCAGTTTATTTAATAAAAGAGCACATGTTCAATGTGAAAAGTGACAGTAGATATAGATTAGTTGCAATTTGGTGCTATATATGTATATATAAAAACAAAATTATAATTCGTTTTTTTTTAAAACACCTTGAGTTTCAAGGCAGCGCAGCGCCCCTCCAAGACAATGGTAGGGGAAACACTGTACTCGCATACTTTTACTTAAATATGGTTTGAATTAGGGCTGTGCAATCAATCGTATTTTAATCTCTATTACGATTTTGGCTTGCAACGCATATGAAAACAACGCAATCGAAAAAACCCGATTATTTTGCTGCATTCCCTTGCGTTATACATACAAACTATTTTTCTTACTTTCATTTTTTTAATTATATTTTTATTAGATCATAACTTAGTACTTTTTTTAACATATGTAACATTAAGCTGTCTGTGGCTCTTTCCTGCTGTAACGATGCAAGTGTCCCCTCTGTGGGACTAATAAAGATATTCTGATTCTGACATCCTGCCCCCCCCCCCCCTCCCTAAAAGCCCTCAGCCAGGTTGTGTTGTGACTTGCAGTCGGTTTAATAAATCCATATAAACACGTCACAAGGGAAGCTTTAGTTGCTGTGTCTTTATCCTCCGGTCTCTAGCGTACAGTCAACTTTTACTAACTATCAATATTGACCAGAAATAATCGTGATTATGATTTTTGCCATAATCGAGCAGCCCTAGTTTGAATGCAGGATTTTAATTTGTAACACGGTATTTTCATTCTATAATGTAGGTGTAGTGTATCTGTGAACAATCCCAAATACAATTCATTGTTTACCTTGCGGCTAGTGCTAAACCAGAAGAAAAAACCCTTTTTCATTTTTCACTGTAAGTCGAAAGCCAACACACCCACATATGTTCCAGATGTCGAAAGTAGGGATCAACCGATATTGTTTTTTCAAGGCCGATACCGATTATTAGTAATCAAGGAGACCGATAACCGATATTTGGAACCGATATACATTTGCAGTAAAATCAGAAAATCTTGGTGTCAAAATGTAGAATAACACAAACTCCAACACAACTCAACACAACTTCTTTGAAATGCATTTAAGCATATATTATGTTTAATTAACTTTTAAGCATCTTACAACTGGTTTCCTCTCTGTGCCCTTTTCTTTAGTGCAGCCATCTACAATGAGTTAGAGAGAGACAATAAGTGGGGCTGCAGGCTGACATGCTTAACTAACAATAATGCTTAATTTATTATATCAAAACAATGCCTGTCTATCTAGCATAAAATCCCAATAAGCTGCTAGCAACTGCAAAACACTAGGAGTAATGTAATGTTTTGCAAACTATTAAAAGTGAGGCTATATTACAGTAGACCTAACGTTAGTCTAGTAGCCTCACTTCTAATATGTTGCTAAACATTTGCTAGATACATGTTGGCTAGCTAATGAGCTTCACATATCAACCTGAAAAACTGCGAGGCTCCACTCGCAGCCCACTCCCCTCCGCACCACAGTTACTCCACTGCGAGACGCTGCACGCACCCCCAACTCTGACTGACTTCCCGCGTCCCTGTGTAACTGGGAAACTGATAGAATTGGATCATAAGATCGTGGTGTTTTTGCAACTTCAGCATAGGGGATAGGGATGTTTATTAAACTTTGGTTTAACACATGTATGGCTCTGCCGCTCAGCGCTGCTGCTTGCTTCAGTCTGTGACTGCGTTCTTTCGCAACTGCCTGTAATCTGAGAAGGTCCCGTCTGGAAAATCTTCAGTGTTGATTGACACTTCAGTAATAGCCTATCAGATAGCGCTGTGGGTGGGACATTGCTCGTGTACACAGAGTGGTGACTGCAGCCAGAGAAACGGCCGCATCAGAGCCAAAGTTTTATCGGCAATTTGAACAAAAAGGCCGATACCGATAATCGGTCAAATGCGGAATATCGGCCCCGACCCCTAGTCGAAAGGTCATTATCTCATGACCTCTTTAGGTGTAAATCATACCCTGTCAGGATATGAACCACCTAACTAACAACACTTAACTGTATTATCCTGAGGAGGGCCTCTTTGCACTTCCGCTCACCCCTAATAAATGCGGAAGAGACGATGGGCCTCTCTTCTCTGGAAACTGTAATTCAATAACATACCTAATTATATTGACTAGGTCCAAGACTGATATAACAGTGTGTTTCCTGTTTCCTATAGATGTCCAGCAGCTGGTGGTGGTTAAAGAAGAGCCTCTCCCTGACCAGCAGGAGTGGAGCTCCAGTCTGGACCAGGAGGACCCAGAGCCCCCCCCATACATTAAGCAGGAACAGGAGGAACTCAGGATCAGTCAGGAGGGAGAGCATCTTCAGGAGCTGGAGGAGGCTGATATCACCAAGTCCACTTTCACTCCTGACCCTGTGAAGAGTGAAGATGTTAAAGAGAAACCTCAGTCCTCACAGCTTCATCAGAGACAAACTGAACACATGGAAACAGAAGCTGATGGAGATGACTGTCAAGGATCAGAACCAGCCAGGAACTCAGATCCAGAGAGCAGTCTACAACCAAAGACTGAGGACCACACTGGAGACTGTTCTGAAGACACTGATGACTCTTCTGAACCTGACGCTGAACACAGTGCTGATTGGAAGGAGACCAGAGAACCTGCCTCAGGCTCAAACTCACTGAAAAATAGACAAGAATCTTTCAGTGATCCCCGACGTAGTGCTGAAAAGAAACCATTCAGCTGCTCAGTCTGTCAGAAAGCTTTTAGATATAGAAGAGATCTAAATAGACACATGAGAATCCACACAGGAGAGAAACCCTTTCACTGCTCAGTTTGTGAGAAAGCTTTTTCACTGAATGTAACTTTAAAGACACACATGAGAATCCACACAGGAGAGAAACCATTCAAATGCTCAGTTTGTGAGAAAGCTTTTTCACGGAGTGAACTTTTAAAGATACACATGATATTCCACACAGGAGAGGAACCATTCAAATGCTCAGTTTGTGAGAAAGCTTTTAGATATAGAAAAAATCTAGATCGACACATGAGAATCCACAGAGGAGAGAAACCATTCAAATGCTCAGTTTGTGAGAAAGCTTTTTCACGGAGTGAACATTTAAAGACACACATGAGAATCCACAGAGGAGAGAAACCATTCAAATGCTCAGTTTGTGAGAAAGCTTTTTCACAGAGTGAACATTTAAAGACACACATGATATTCCACACAAGAGAGAAACCATTCAAATGCTCAGTTTGTGAGAAAGCTTTTTCACGGAGTGGAAATTTAAAGACACACATGAGACTCCACACAGGAGAGGAAATCTACAGCTGCAATGTTTGTGACAAAATATTTCGATGGCATGGTCATTTCCAAAGGCACAAATGTGTTGGTAGTCAGTCCTCACAGCTTAATGAAATTCAAACTGAGGATAACGGAGAGGCAGAGCCTCCAATCAGCAGCTCAGCTGAACACATGGAAACAGAAGCTGATGGATAGGACTATGAATAAGTCTTATGACAGTTCACACGTGAGAGAAATCTGTCTGACTGGATTAACATTGTTGTACAACATCCATATAAGACTTAAATGAACTCCATCTTTATCAACATAAGTGGACAATATGTTTAATGTTTTTGTCATTCTGATGTATACGTTAACCACTTGATGAACCATTTTATTTGGATTAAGGGCTCCAAGTTTCCATATAGAGATATAGGATGATTTGATGTATTGTTCTTTAAATGTTTTGTATCATTGCTATCCTATTAATGAGCCCTGTTTTTCATAAATGTACCTGTTATTGGAGTGTTTTTGCTTCTGTAACTGTAAGGGAATACATTTTCCTATTTTGTATCCTGATGACCTAATGCCGTTACATGTAATACGTTACTCCCTAAGCCTGTTTTCACCCATCTGCAACCGATTCGCTAATAATCACAAATGTTCATTTCTTTGATCCCTTGACTGTTAGGGCTGGGTCAAAAGTTCAGGACCTACAATGGCAGAGACCAGATGGATTCAGTCTTTTAACAAAGTTTAATAAAGAAAAAAAGGAGCAACTAAAAAACAATCCACAAAATGAAGGTGAATCTAGTTCACGCTGGTGGCGGCGGCAGGACTCAGGCTGGCTCGAGCAGACTGGCTCAAAAAACAAGGTTACTCTTCAACAAAAACTAGGATACTACGACGTTTAGCTCTACCGAGTGAGACGGAATTATCTGGCACTGGAGTGTCTATTTCTTGTTTAATAAATGTTACATCATCCAGTTCAACTGTCATCCACATATTAGTAATTCAAAACAGCAATGTGTGAGATATGGCTAGTAATTGACTCACAATTTCAACAGAATGTGAAGAGGTTACAGTGTTGCGGTTATGTCCAAGATGTTGTTTTTTGTTGTTGCAAGAGATACTAGGGATTGATCTCAATCAGATCCGATCAGATTTTGAAATCCCATTTTTTGTGATCCAGGACAGATTTTAGTTTTCAATTCAAGCAATTCAGGATAGGATCACCCTGATCCAGATTAAGACTTTTCAAGATTACTACTAGCGAGGCGTGTGGTGCAGTGGGTTGAATGTTGGTGTTTGAATCAGGGTGTCACAGGTTCAAACCCCACTGCAGTCACCATGTCGTTGTGTCCCTGAGACACTTCACCCCAAATTGCTCCTGTGGGGATTGTCCACAGTATTGAGTATGTAAGTCGCTTTGGATAAAAGCGTCTAACAAGTGACATGTAATGTCATTTAATATACTAGATCCTGAATATCAGTCCTTTAATCCAGGGGTTCCCAACCCCCGGTCCGCGGACCGGTATCGGGCCGTGGAGGTGTTACTGCCGGGCCGCGAAATAGCTGTGAGTTTATCGTAATATTTGCAGAATTATAAATATATAAAAAAATGTATCATATTTTTTTCAAAAAGTGTTTAATGTTCGCACCTATACCAGTCATATTATTTCATCCAGTAGCCTAGTTAATCTTTCACCAGATAACCGTTGAAAATGGCTTTTATGATGTTCCGAGGGATTCGGCGGCTCAGCCTGGTCTCAGCCTCTTGTGCGCACGAGAAAGTTACCGGTGCGCCAAGTAGGAAGAGAAGCACACAGGAGACAACTGTTTAATTGCAGACTATTATGTTTATGTGGGGAAATGGCAGTGCATACATTATTTGAGATATATTTCAAACTCGGGCTTCATTTTAAGGACATGTCGGCCAGGGGTGTAGAGCTATATGTTTATTTTATTAGCTTTTCTTTTTAATGACTGATTTTAAATGCCATTTTCTTAATGTCTTTCATTTTTTTGTAAAGCACTTTGAATTGCCTTGTGTTGAAAAGTGCTATATAAATAAACTTGCCTTGCCTTTGTTTAAGCACCGGATTGGCAAAACAGGAGAGTAAACCAGTCTGCCTTGATCTATGAATTCATGTCCGGGACTCTCACGGTATCTGCTGCCCGCAGCTGTTTTATAGAGAGAAACCCTCCTTCACTTAATGAAATGGCTGCAGCATCAGGAGGCAGCGGGACGTATACTCCGCCTCTGAGAAGTGCAGCACCAGCGCGCCGAGAGCTGTGCCTTTTTACGCACCGCCTTCGCTGTGTTTACCTTCATCAGAACAGCGAGTGACTGCAGGCTGCTACGTGTTAACCACACACACCTCTACACACATCGAACTGCCCGATTACTCCCCCTTTTATTAGTTTTATGAAGGAGATGTCCAGTCACCAAGGTGCATTGTGTGTGTGTGTGTGTGTGTGTGTGTGTGTGTGTGTGTGTGTGTGTGTGTGTGTGTGTGTGTGTGTGTGTGTGTGTGTGTGTGTGTGTTGTGTGTGTGTGTGTGTGTGTGTGTGTGTGTGTGTGTGTGTGTGTGTGTGTGTGTGTGTGTGTGTGTGTGTGTGTGTGTGTGTGTGTGTGTGTGTGTGTGTGTGTGTGTGTGTGTGTGTGTGTGTGTGCTCTTCAGCTCAGCTCAGCTCTGTTTGTCCGACACCGACATTTGTTTTCAAATGACCATGGACAGTAATTTACACACATCTGGCTAACTCCATAGGTAGCCTATGCGCGTGTTCCCAAAATAAATTAGTTTAATCTTAATCTCGATGTAGTGCATTTGTTGAGGCTGTTACATACAATTAGCCTCTGTTGCTACCTGCTAGTGAGTAAATATTAAAATCAGTTAAAATGGACAACCGGTCCGCGATTTGTTTTTAACGTATCTGCCGATCCTTGGCACAATAAAGGTTGGGAACCCCTGCTTTAATCCTACCGATCGCCATCTAGTGGATATGAAAAATAATACAAGGAAGACAAGAGACCACATTGCAGACACATCTATAATGTCTAATTATAAGAAGATATTTTTTCTTTAATCTAAATTACGTTTATGATTGACAATCTTTGTTGTGATACTTTTATGAGCATAAACATTTATGTCATCAACATTTGCTTGAAAACAATAGGCCACCACAAACGTGAGCAACAATGGAAAAATAAAATGTATTTCCCATGAAGGTTAAAAATGGTGTATTATTTCAGTTAACACACTTTGCCATCTTATTTATATTGAAACATATTTTAAAATAAATTGGATTATCAGCGATATAGAAAGAATACAAATATTACAAATTATTATACTTTTTGCAGTGTTAACTTCTAAATATCACATTTAAAAGTACTCACTTATTAATAAATCATATTTATGTTATAATTATTTATTTTTCAATGTGTTCATCACCTTAATATTTAAGATGATAAAGTTGGAGCTATTTTTAATAACATTATTGGTTATGATGCTTGGTAGTTTCTTTTTTGTTGAAATAGGAAATAATTCACGAGTTGATTTTATTTTGTATAAAAATCTGAATCTTTAAAATAAGCTTTAAAATAAAATTGTGTCACAAAAAGTTCCATATTTTCCTCTGAGATATAATGTTAAGGTGTTAAGTAGCAGAAAACAATTATATCATAAACAATTAGGTATAGTATAAGTTCCTCGAGTAAATAATACAGCAATTGAAGTGTGTACATGTCGAAGAATATACCATGAATCGTCCCACAGAGGGGAAATGTACATTCTGCATTTCACCTATCCTAGTGTTAGGAGCAGTGGGCTGCCATATGTACTGCCCGGGTAGCATTGGCGTCAAAGGTGCCTTGCTCAGGGACACATCGGTTGCACTTGGTCTTTCGGGGACTCGTACTGGTGACCTTCCGTTTCCCAAGCCAAGTCCCTATGGACTTCGGTGCTGGACGAAGTATTCCTGGATGACATCAGTTACCCGTTGAGGATGTTTGAACACAAGCCAATACAGTGCAGAGGATGTTGTAAGTTTGGTCACAGTTCTTTGGTCTGAAGACATGCCTTGGTGATTTGTGGCAAATGTGGGGATAAGTTGTGCAGCGGTAGAAACTGAGAAAGAACCAAAGTATAGTCAGCATGGCAATCAGATTGTCCAAAGAGAGAGATTAAAATAACCAAGAATAGGTCCAACAAAACAATGCATGAGGAAGAAGAACCAAAGAAAAGGAAGTGTTGGAGCCATAATGTATCTTGTTTGTTTTAATTGTATCAAATCAAATCAAGTTTTATTTATATAGCACATTTATAAACGATTTTTGGTCGAGCCAAAGTACTGTACATTAAATAAAAATAGCCTACAGTAGAGACACTTTACAGCAAATACAACAGCACAGATTGTTCAGAATATCAGTATGAGAAAAACGACACCCTCTGTCCTTAGACCCTCTGTCCTTAGACCCTCTGTCTTTAGACCCTCTGTCCTTAGACCCTCACATCGTACAAGGAAAAACTTCCAGAGAAAACCCACAGTTTAAAGGGAACATGGGAGAAACCTCAGGGAGAGCAACAGAGGAGGGATCCCTCTCCCAGGACGGACAGACGTGCAATAGATGCCGTGTGTAAATCCAAGAGATAATACATTGTACAGCATATAGACCGAATGTTAGGAAATGCATGTGTCTGTAATAAGAAGATGAATCCACGAGGATGTCAGCTACAATCCTGTGGAAGCCATCAGGGAAGCAGCATGACGAGACCCAAGGCAGGACCGCAGAGACAGGTTCAGCCACGACCCGAAGTCCACGACTTAATCCAGAACTCAGGATAGAGGATCCAAGACACAGGACTACAGCAAGAGGATCAGCCTCGACTCCGGATCCAGGCGTAGATATAGATACAAAACAAGAAAAAAGATTTGGCTGGGTTAATCGGAACAAGAGAATACACAGACACAGACAGAGAGGGAAAAGGTCATTGGATAAAAGTTATTCTTGATAACCCTCTAGAAAGATCTCATGAACTTCCCCACTCAATCTATCCAGACCCGAGCAGTTCTATTAGATATAGGATAAGAAACAGAGATAGGGAGCACAACAACCTATCTCTTCGTCAGATGCACTCCCCCGCTTATCTAAGCGACTCTGTACCCCGTTACCCTCTACAAGGCCATAGACCAGCAGAGGGAAAATGGGGGGTGGGTAAGGGTAAGGGTTTTCAAGAATAAACCGCAAGGGTCTAAAGGGAAAAAATATGAAATATAAGGTACTATATTTTAAGTAATCCTATCTACTATTCCTATATTTGAATAATGTATAAACTATTTAAAAAATACTTTATGAAATACTATGTTATGTTATAAATATTAAAATAAAGAACTAAATGAATAAATAAATAACTAAATAAATGAATAAATAGATAATTTAACAAAAGCCAGAGAGAAAAAGCGAGTTTTAAGTGTTGATTTAAAACCCCCCAGGGTCTGGGCCGACCTCACATGGAGGGGCAAAGTATTCCAGAGCCTAGGGCCAGCTGCTGCGAAAGCTCGATGCCCTCGGGTTTTAAGCCTGGTCTTAGGCACTATCAACAACAGCTGATCAGCCGACATTAAGGCTCTGGCTGGGGTGTAGCGATGGAGGAGTTTGGCTATATAGGCAGGAGCCAGCCCATTTAGGGTCGTAATAACAAATAAAAGGAGTTTAAAATCTATTCTGAACCGAACTGGAAGCCAGTGCAATGAAGCCAGAATTGGGGTGATATGGTCGCGCTTTTTATGGCCAGTGAGAAGACGTGCAGCTGCATTCTGAACTAGCTGGAGGCGTCTAATTGAGGCCTGGTCCAGGTCTTGACTACAGTGCTAACCAGTGCTATCTGCACAAGTTGAATGTATAATGCAGTTCCAACATTGAACACAAGATGGAGTATTCAACTTATAAGTGCATATAGGTAATCACCGGGAGTAGTTATAAGACCCCTGTTTCTGTCCGATTTAGATTAAGTACCTGATAAGGAATGATTTATGACCCTAAAACCGGAAGTCCCGCCTCCCAAACTGGAAGTCCCGCCTCCAAAATCCCTTTGAAGTGGCACCTGTCACTCTGAAATCAGACTTTGAACCTCTTATATTTTCTGACCTTTGACCCCCTTATTTGTTATGACTTGTTTGTGCGAACGTTGCCCCATAGCGGCTGATAAGCCCTTTGATGTGAACCCGTTAATATCTTACTAGGTCATCATCGGTCAATGATAAACCAGATATAGCCCTGATAAGGATATGGCACAACAGGGGATGATAAGACTTGATCAGCCCTTTGATGTTAATATCTTACTAGATCACGAACGGTCAATGATCAACCAAATAGTATAGCCTTCTATAAGATAGCCTGCTATAAGATAGTGTTCTTTAATAATATGACATAGCGACTCTTTTACGGTAATATCAGATCATATGACATTTTATTGTTTAACTATATTATCTATAAGGAAGCCCCTTTGAAGTTGTGTTTCCCTGGATGATGAAAATAGTCTAATGGCGCGTTTCGACTGCAGCGGGTAGCTCGCTTTAAGCGTGCCGAGCCGTGCGGGGCCCGTTTTTGGTTGCGTTTCCACTTGGCCTAGTTTTGGCCCGGGGCTACTTTTTCACCTTTTTTCTGGCCCGACTAAATCGTGGTTCTAGGGCCAGGAACAACCAGGCTGAGTCGGGCTGAGTATGCTAAACTAGAGAGAGAATCGCTGGCAAGAGGGCTACAACTACAACAAGATCAACATATTTGACCGTGATTTAATTGTAATACACGTTTCAAAATGATGCCGAAGTAACAACATACTGATACCGGTTAGTAAAAACCATGAATTAATGCTTTGACAAGTCTGCAGACACAAACACCCTTTTAAAATGCCTGTTTTCTAAATGGAGCTTGGCTAAGCTAACGTTATATATGCTCCGACCGTCCACACTCACAACAACGGCCTATATAGACATAAATAAACCAGCGACTGTATTCGCCATGACACAGGCAGTCTGTGGTTTGTACTCGTTTAACTTTTGTGTAGTTTCTGAACAGATATGAAGAGCTGTGAGCTCTGAGTGCTAAGAGCTAACGGCTGTGTTGTTTTTTTGGGGCGCTCATTGAAGATGACGTCACGGCTCCGCCTACACTGCGTTACTATAGTAACTACCCCAGTTCCTAAACTGTAATGGAAGCGCAGCATTAAAGTGAGCCGGGCCTAATAAGGCCTAACCAAACCGAGCGAGGCCGAGCGAGGCCGAGCGAGGCCGAGCGAGGCCGAGCGAGGCCTGCAGTGGAAACGCGCCATAAGTGCCATGTTAGGGGGACATTACGGAGCTCAGGAGGCCGCTCTTTAAGGCTCTTGGAGCAGAAAAAGAGAGGTATATTTACAGGTGTTGATCCCTGGATGACGAAAATAGTCTACGGGCCATGTTAGGGGGGCATTACAGAGCTCAGGAGGCTGCCCTTTGAGGCTCTTGGAGCGGGGAAAGAGAGGTGTATTTACAGGTATGTTTCCTTGGATGATGTAAATAGTCGAAGTGCCATGTTAGGGGGACATTATGGAGCTCATGAGGCCGCCCTTTGAAGCTTGAAGATTGGACAAAGAGAGTTGTATTTACTGGTGTTGATCCCTGGATGATGTACATAGTCTAAGTGTCATGTTAGGGGGACATTAAGGAGATCAGGAGTCCGCCCTTTGAGGCTTTGTTAACATTAATGCTTTTTTTTTGCTTTTGATTGTGTTACTAAGATACTTTTAGATACAATTTGAAGTGTGCAACACTTTACAACTGGAAGATAATGAAGTACTTTGTAAAGAATTCGGTTTCTTGGTAGAATATTAAGTACTTTGTAAGGAATTGGGTTTCTTTAAAGGCAGTTTGTGATTTGTAGGGCTGTTTAAGTGAGACAATGCAGTTTTGATAATTTCAAGTTTCAAGGCTTTATTGTAATCTGCCCATTAACTACAGTGTAGATATGCCAATGAAAAACGTAGGTCACAGGCTCCTCCAACAGTGCAACATATATAAAACAGATAAAATACTGCAATAGTGCGTAATTCTCTCACAAAGGAAATGTAAGATATACGTTTATGTATGCAAAAAGTTCAAACTAGAAAAATGAAATACTTTGTCAAAATAGATATTTTAAAAATTAAATATTTAAGAATGTGACTCTTATTGACAGTTTTTGATTTAAGTAAGACAATCCAGTTAAACAATGTAGTTTGTAGAGGACTTTACTGATTTGTCTGCTACCAAGATACTTTTAGATACAGTTTGTAAAACCTTACAACTGGTAGAATGTCAGTCACTTTATAACACATTTATGTTCTTAAAGACTGTGACTGTAAAAGGCAAGTTTGTGATTGTAACACTTATTTACTGACATTAGACAGATTTGGGTTTTTTTCTCTCGACAAGATACTTATAGACACACTTTGAGGTATGCAAAACCTTAAAACTAGAAAATGAAGTACATTGTCTGAATAGATTTGATTAAAGACTGTTTCTCTAAAAGGCAAGTTTGTGATTTTAACACTTTTGTGATTTTAACACTTTTGTTACTGACACTCGGCAGATTTGTGTGTAATTCTCTCACAGAGGAACTGTAAAATACACTTTTATGTATGCAAAACCTTAAAAACTAGAAAATAAAATACTTTGTCTGAATAGATTTTCTTTAAAAGGCAAAATCCAGTTTTGTTAACATCAATGCAAAACTTAACAACTGGTAGAATATGAAGTACTTTGTAAGGAATTGGGTTTCTTTTAATGGCTGTTTTTTTATTTTAACACTTGTTCAGTTAAACCATGTAGGTTTTTTCTGATAACATATTTTAGTTATTTTTCTGCTACCAAGATACTTTTTTTTGATACACTTTATGTAGGAACATTTTACAACTGGTAGATTGTCAATTACTTTGTAACAAATGTATTTTCTTAAAGACTGTGACTCTAAAAGGCAAGTTTGTGATTTTTAAATGCACTATTAAATAGCCCTGCTCTATACTGTGACCATTATTTTCTTATTTATAATATGGTTAAAATGGAGTAATTGGAGTTGTCTGATGCACTTGATACAATTTGACGTGATGTGTTTAATCAAAAACATTTCAACACACAATGTCATGACTTTTTTTCAAGATCTTTTAGACAAACTATGACTTTCTTTATTTTTTTTGAAATTCTCTACTGACATTGCAGACAAATTACATAATATATTTCTTAACTACATACTATACTTGTACTTTTTTTTTCAAGATACTTTTGACATACTATACTAGTACTTTTAAAATAAATGTACGGACATTCTACACTGTGACTCTTTTTAAATGATATATATGAAATACTATACTAAGACTATGAACAGATGTATGCTTTTTTTCTCCTACAAATATACTTATAGTTAAACTTTAATGGATACAAAACTTTACAACTTGGTAAAATAAGAATTAATTTGTAATGAATTGAGTTTCTTAAAGAATCAAACTCTAAATGGAAAGTTTGTGATTTTAACACTGTTTCGGTGAAACAATACAGTTTTGATAACTTTAATAACCTGACTTTTTTAAAATGTTTTCTTAGATGCTTTACTGTGAATTATTTCATGTTATTCTAACATAACATTAGTTTTTTGAACGTGCTGTTTTCATATTGTCCACAAACTGTGCTATTTATTTCCCTCTATGGGCCCTTCTCACTTCTCTTATTTTTCATTTCCTCGCTCCTCGGTCTCGGTCTCACCGGAAGTTGATTTGTCTGCGCCATCTTGAGTAGCGTCCCAATGGCCTTATTTTTGCCGGAGGACCGAGGATCGAGGAGCGATAATGGAGGAGCAATAATCGAGAAACCACCAGACCATCCTTCGATGAAATCCTCAGACACTCGCCCCGCCCCCTTACTGTGTATTGCTCACTGATTGGACGATGCAGCGCATGCACTGATCTGATGCTTCTTGACATGAGAGCAGTTTCCCAGCGGAGTGAAGAAAATACATGAACCTCACAGGAGTCACTTTGTTTTAATTAATGTATCATTTAGTTACAAATATGTGATATATCTGAACAACAAAGTGGTCAAAAATCATTTTATTCATTTTTTGGAAACATTTTCATGATCGCTTTTTTCGTTTTACATTTTCATTTATTGTCATTTCCATTCAGTCAGTCATTAAGTGCTATTAAAATGTTAATTTGCTACATATCCACACAAACACACAAAGTGTGCAATCCAATGAATGTTAATCTAACTGGGTTTTGATAGATAACATATCTCTTTTTCTTCTCTCAATTATTTTATTTCTATTGTGCACTCTAATCAATATTAATCTAACTATTGTTCGTTTATACATTTTAAGAATGGCGTTTATCTTTTTTGAGAATGAGTTCTTGTTCTTCGCGGATACAAGCGGCCGAGATGGGTTTTCTCCGCAGGGTTGCTGGTGTCTCCCTTAGGGATAAGGTGAGAAGTTCGGTCATCAGGGAGGGACTCGGAGTTGAGCCGCTCCTCCTTCGCGTCGAAAGGAGCCAGTTGAGGTGGTTCGGGCACCTAGTTAGGATGCCACCTGGGCGCCTCCCTAGGGAGGTGTTCCAGGCACGTCCAGCTGGGAAGAGACCAAGGGGTAGACCTAGGACCAGGTGGAGGGATTATATCTCTTCGCTGGCCTGGGAGCGCCTTGGGATCCCCCAGTCAGAGCTGGTTGATGTCGCCAGGGAAAAGAAAGTTTGGGGCTCTCTGCTGGAACTGCTACCCCCCACGACCCGACCACGGAATAAGCGGGAGAAGATGGATGGATGGATGGATGGAGAATGAGTTTCTTATTTTATTTTATTTATTGGGGTCTACAACAGATGATACACATGTTAGTGTCAGTAAATGTGTACTAACAGAGGCGGGGGTGTTTGTGAAAATAACGGGGACAGAGCTGCTGTCAGACGATCAGCTGTGCAGCGTCATCACAAACGGATGTCGCTTCACATGACGCTCCGGAGGAAAGGACGTCCCATTGCTCTTAAAACTAATTTCCCTGCTTCTCGTGGTTTCCTTGCGTCCCTCCATGCTTCCCTGGTGGGAGGGACTAGTCACAGGGAAACGACGCAAGTGAGGGATGCAAGGATTTCATTTAACCGAAGTGAGAAGGACCCTGTTGTGACTTCGTTCATTATATTTTGAAAAACTACACAGAGATTTTTATCAACATACAACTATTACAACATACAACTCACTTTTTGTGAAATATTTCAACATACCTGTAGCTTCTTTTCTTTTTTGAAGGGTTGCAGGATATTTTGCACGTCGTGCATAAAACCTTTCATCTTTCTTGAAACTGACATACATTTGAGGAAAAAAGACGTGCTGTCCTTTTTTACAAACAAGTTATTTTTCTGCTTCTTCCTCGCCCGTGTCTCTTCCTTCAACCAACACAACAATCAAGTAAGATCTATCAAATTAATCATCTCCTTTCCCCCCACCCTAGGGTCCAGAGTCAAAACACCTCCCCCTCCAGACCCTCCCCCTTCTTCTTTTATATCCCTTTCCTGTGCTATGGTCAGTCCCTGTGACTCTGTCTCTGGCAGGTGTCCCCACACTCTTGGTTTAAACAAAAAATAAGTAATCTTTCAGATAATCTAGTTCCTTTCTCAAAGTATGGGTTTAAAAAAAGAAGAAGAATAGACATCTCTGAGGGATGTAACATCACAGTTTTAGTGAAAATCCTTTCTTTACATGTCACAGTTTCTTTACTCACAATGTTTTTGAGATAATAGTGTCTCCCATTGTCTCCACACACACACACACACACACACACACACACACACACACACACACACACACACACACACACACACACACACACACACACACACACACACACACACACACACACACACACACACACACACACACACACACACACACACACACCACACACACACACACACACACACACACACACACCACACACACACACACACACAACACACACACACACACACACACACACACACACACACACACACACACACACACACACACACACACACACACACACCACACACACACACACACACCACACACACACACACACACACACACACACACACACACACACACACACACACACACAACACACACACACACACACACACACATGCAAACACACAAAAAGAAACAAACACACACTATACTGTGACTCTAGTTTGTGTGACCTTTTATTATGTTTTAGCTAAATTCAAGGTGTGAATATAAAACACCCCAGAAATAAAAGCTAGGTCAGAGCTAAGGTAATTACATTACATTGCATTTAGCTGACGCTTTTATCCAAAGCGACTTACAATAAGTACATTCGACCAGGAAGACACAACCTTGAAGAAAACAGAATCATATAAGTACATCAGGTTTCATAGAGCCAAACATTTCAAGTGCTACTCAACTGGCTTTAGGTAAGCCAGTCCTTTATTAGTATAAAAGTGCTTAGTTAATAGTTCTAACGCTCGAAGTGGAGTCGAAAGAGATGAGTTTTCAGTTTGCGCCGGAAGATGTGCAAGCTATCTGCTGTCCTGATGTCAATGGGGAGCTCATTCCACCATCTTGGAGCCAGGATAGCAAACCCACGTGTTTTCGCCGATGGGAACTTGGGTCCCCCTCGCAGCGAGGGTGCAGCGAGTCGTTTGGCTGATGCAGAGCGTAGTGCACGCGCTGGGGTGTACGGTTTAACCATGTCCTGGATGTACGAAGGGCCAGATCCATTCGCAGCATGGTAAGCAAGTACCAGTGTCTTGAAGTGGATTCTAGCAGTTACCGGAAGCCAGTGAAGGGAGCGGAGGAGCGGAGTGGTGTGGGAAAATTTAGGAAGGTTGAAGACCAGACGAGCCGCTGCATTCTGGATGAGCTGCAGAGGTCGGATAGCACATGCAGGTAGACCAGCCAGGAGGGAGTTGCAGTAGTCTAGGCGTGAGATGATGAGAGCCTGGACCAGAACCTGAGTCGCTTTCTGAGTCAGCTGGGGACGTATCTTCCTGATGTTGTAAAGCGTGTATCTGCAGCAACGGGTTTGTAGCAGCGATGTTTGCAGTGAAGGACAGGTTGTTATCTAGGGTCACACCCAGATTCCTTGCAGTCTGAGTCGGGGAAACAACTGAGGTGCCGATGTTGATTGTTAGGTCAAGAGTGGGACAATCTTTTCCCGGAAGGAAGAGCAGCTCAGTCTTGTCAAGGTTGAGCTTGAGGTGATGAGCAGACATCCACTGAGAGATGTCAGCTAGACAAGCAGAGATGCGTGCGACGACCTGGGTCTCTGAGCGGGGAAAGGACAGAATTAATTGGGTGTCGTCAGCGTAGCAGTGGTATGAAAAACCATACGGGCTAATGACTGATCCGAGCGAGTTTGTGTACAGGGAGAAGAGGAGGGGGCCAAGAACAGAGCCCTGAGGGACCCCTGTAGTTAATTGACAAGGGTCGGACTCAGACCCTCTCCAAGTCACCCTGTAGGTACGGTCTTTCAGGTATGAGGTGAGGAGGGAAAGTGCAGAGCCTGAAACTCCAAGTTTTTGGAGAGTGTGAAGGAGGATCTGATGATTCACCGTGTCGAATGCAGCAGACAGGTCCAACAGGATGATGACAGAGGAGAGGGATGCAGTTTTGGCAGTGTGCAGTTCCTCCGTGACAGCAATGAGAGCAGTTTCTGTGGAGTGACCTGCCTTGAAACCAGACTGGTGCGGATCCAGAAGGTTGTTCTGATTGAGATAACAGGAGAGTTGTTTAAAGACAGCGCGTTCAAGTGATTTAGACAGGAACGGGAGGAGAGAGACAGGCCTGTAGTTTATAACATCAGACGGGTTGAGAGTGGGTTTCTTTAGGAGAGGGTTTACTCTTGCCTCCTTGAGACTGTTTGGAAAGTGACCAGAAGTTAGAGAAGTGTTGATGAAATGGGTGAGAAACGGTAGAATATCAGGAGCGATAGTCTGAAGGAGGTTTGAAGGGATAGGGTCCAGAGGACAGGTGGTAGGGTGGGCAGAAGTAATGAGGGTAAGAACCTCACTTGGAGAGAGAGAGGAAAAGGAGGTAAGTGTGTTGGTGGAAGGAGGGTCTGGTGACCCAGCGGTGAGTAGAGGTGAGTCAGAAAAAGAAGAGTGAATATCATCAACCTTTTTTTCAAAGTGGGTAACAAAGTCGCTTGACAGAAGTGAGGAGGGGGGAGGGGCTTTTGGAGGGTCCAAGAGGGAGGAGAAGATGGAAAATAGTTGTTTAGGATTGGAATAGGAAGATTGGATCTTATCTTGAAAGAAAGTGCTTTTTGCCTGAGAGATCGAAGCAGAGAAAGAGGAGAGGAGAGCCTGATAGGTTAGGAGGTCGTCACGATGTTTGGATTTCCACCGTTTCCGCTCTGCTGCCCTAAGGACGGTTCTATTAGCACGCAGTGCATCATTTAGCCAGGGAGCAGGAGGGGACTGACGAGCCTGCCGAGATGTGAGAGGACAGAGAGAGTCCAGAGTGGATGAGAGAGTAGAGAGGAGAGTTTCTGCAGCAGAGTTTGGAGGCAGGAGTTGGAACGAGTCAGAGGAAGGGAGGGCTGAGAGCACCAATGAGGCAAAGGTAGAGGGGGAGAGGGAGCGAAGGTTACGGCGGACAAGTGCAGGATGAGAAGAGATTAGTTTGTTATGTTTGGAAAGGGGTAGAGAGAATGAAATGAAGAAGTGATCGGATGTGTGGAGCGGGTTTACAGAGAGGTTAGAAGTAGCGCAGTTCCTTGAGAATATGAGATCAAGGACATTGCCAGCTTTATGAGTCGGTGGGGACGGAGACAGTGAGAAAGCAAAAGCGGTTAACAGAGATGTTAGTTCATCTATCTTCCCTGTCTGGAGGTTGAAGTCTCCGAGAAGTACAGCGGGAGGGCCAGTTTCAGGGATGTGTGAGAGGAGATTATTTAATTCCTCCAAGAAGTCCCCCAAGGCGCCTGGTGGACGGTAGAGAACAACAATGGTTAACTGTATAGGATGGGGTTACTGTGACGGCATGGAATTCAAGGTGGAAGGAGTGAAGTTAGGTAGTTTGAAGAGGGAAAAGCTCCATTTGGGAGAGAGCAGGAGACCAGTGCCACCTCCTCTGCCAGTTGGTCTGGGTGTATGGGAGAAGGAATATGCAGTGGAGAGAGCTGCTGGGGTGGATGTGTTGGATGGAGTAATCCAGGTCTCAGTGAGAGCAAGGAAATCCAGAGACTGCAGGGAGGCGTAGCCAGAGATGAAGTCAGCCTTAGGAACAGCTGACTGGCGATTCCACAGGCCACCAGAAACTAGATGTTGGATCTCAGTGGAGCATGTGGGATAGATGAGAGCAGGCCGGTTATATCGATTGCGAGATACACGGGGCCAGTGATAATTGCGAGAAGACACATGAACAGGAATGGAGAAAATACACATGATTATAGCCTGAGGGGCTAAACAACCAAATAAAAATAAAACACCAGCAATACTTAGCTCAATCAAAGTAGGATTTGCCTCCTCTTTGCCTCCCTCGTGACTCCCACAGGACTCTAATGTCTTTGTCAGTCTTACTCCCACAGGACTCTAATGTCTTTGCCTGTCTGACGCTGAAGCTGACGCTCCAGGAAAGTGCTACCTAAAATGGACACCTGATTGCTGAGTTCTCACAGCTGTGGGGCAACGTCCCTTTAATTAGTTAACTGCAGCTGGTGGCCCTCAAAAGGAAATCTAGACTGGCTTCCTCCTGATTTGTTATTGTCTTTTAAGTCAATTACATTAAACCCTAAGTTATAAAGTTATGAGTTTAACCCTTAATACAGTTACACCTACTCAATAAAGCTCTTAGTATTCTACAAATGTTTAAATCAAAGTTAACCCTAGCAGTCAGTTAGTTCACTTTTAAGGTTTTAGTCAAATGACTTGTCCCAAGTTTCTGCCTGACAGATACTGTAGCGGTTTTGAGTTTTAAAATCACAATTCCAGTCAGATCAACTACAGAGCATTGATACAGAGTACACACACTGAAACAGAGAAGTCTAAAAACACAATGTTACTCACACAATTCTAGAAGTCTCCAGTAGCTTTCCTGTCAAAATCGAGTTGCACATGATCAGACCCTAATGTTATATGTTGTTAGAAAACACTTGTGACCACCAGAACATAAAAACTAAACATTTTGGTCACTGTCAGTCATCAGTTCCAAGATTCAAGTAGTTCGACATGTCCAGACATATCCAAGATGCCCGACCGCAAATACTTGAAGAAAATAAGCCATGATACCTGGATATACCATACTAGTACTTTTTGTTTTTGTTGTTGATACATTCGAAAATATTATAATGACTATTTGACATATTCCAGGGTTATGCGATTGGCAGAGGTAATATATATATATATACAGGCCCTTTGAGTAGAATGTTAAAAAGTAAGCTAGTTCCTGACTCTAGTGCCCACTCCTTAGGTTGGCTTCACTTAGGTTAAATTACTTTAGTTACACATAGTGAAGTTCTAGATATAGTTCAAATGGAGTAATTTAAGTTATCTGATGCACTTTATAGTTTGACTTTTTTTTTAAATACTGATGTGTTTATTCAAAACCATAATGCACACAGGCCTGTTTTTCTTTTTTTCTTTGCACTGGTGTGTGCACTTAAATTGATGTTGGTGGTTAAATGAGTTAATGGTTCACGTGTACTGAGTTCTGAATGTCATCTAAATGTAGGAATGCCTTGGGCTGATTTTTGTGTCATGCTTTTACAACATACAATATAAGCACTCCTATGTTGTTGTAGTACACTACTTGATCTGCAGCTATTAACATGATTGCTCATATTTTCAAGGCATATTTTTCTTGAGCCCTTATTTTGGATCACTTCATCAACTGCCCCCATTCAAAAACTATTAAATAGCCCGGCTATATACTATGGCCATTCATTTCTTATTTAGAAATATGGTTTAAATGGAGTAATTTGAGTTGTCTGATGCACTTGATACAATTTGACTTTTTAACATACTTATGTGTTTTTTCAAAAACATTTCAACACACAATGTCATGACTTTTTCAAGAACTTTTAGACAAACTATGATTTTCTTTAATATTTTTAGACATCCTATACTGACATTGCCGACAAACTATATAATAGAATTCTTAACTACATACTGTACTATACTTGGACTTTTTTCAAGATACTTTTGACATACTATACTAGTACTTTTAAAATAAATGTTCGGACATTCTACACTGACTCTTTTTAAATTATATATATGAAATACTATACTATGACTAGGATTTGTTCAACATACTGGTGTATACAATAACCTTTTTCATATTTGTTTTCTTCATGATATTTTCATAATATTCTATTCTTTTACCTCTTTTTCTCTATATTTTCAACACACTATACGATGACCGTTTGGACACTATGCTATTTACTATTTCCCTTTTCTTTTTTTTTTCGATATATTATTAGACTATGTATTTTATTGGGATATTTTCGACATACTGTTAAACACATTTTATAGTAATATGAGGTTGTTTTTTTTCATGGTATTTTTGAACATTCAATGACTTTTTTCTTTTTCTTCTTAAAGAATATTTTTGGGTCAGATTACACTTTAAAGGATAATGACAGTGTTAAAGGGGGAGACACGTGTAAAGGTAGCAGGCTGGATTTGAACCCTTCTCTTGCGTTTCGGGTCAAAAGTGACCGAATGACTTTTATTTTAATCATAAATATTGTGTTTTTCATCCGATTGCCTCAATACCTTTGTTATCCTCCACACTAGGCCTCTGAACATATACACTTGATGATCACCACTTGCATTGAATTTTGAGTGATTTATTCAACAGTGAAACACCCTTGAGGTTTTCGGTCAGATTTGACCGCCATAGAAAATGAATGGGTATGAGTGTATTATGTTCATCCTGCTGATGGAAAACATCTATATACACACACACACGTTACGGAGAAGTGGAAAAGTGTCCGGGGCTTTGGCCCGAAGCGCCAACAGGTTGAGCTTTTTTCGAGCCCCTTCTCTCCGCTTCTCTGTTGGCACTCTGCCGTTTTTTGGAATTGTGCTACCTCCAGGACAGAGACCGCGGCGTGAGCGGCTCGTTTGCGTAATCTTCCCTCAGAGAAAAGTACTCCGGTGTGAACGCGATTGGTACTTAGTGCCCTGGGGTAATAAGTGCCGGGGCACTAAGTACAAAGTACGCGGTGTGAACGCGGCTAATGGGTAACTGATGTGATCCAGGAATACTTCGTCCAGCACCGAAGTCCACAGGGACTTGGCTTGGGAAACGGAAGGTCACCGGTACGAGTCCCCGAAAGACCAAGTGCAACCGATGTATCCCTGAGCAAGGCACCTTTGACGACACTGATACCCGGGCAGTACATATGGCAGCCCACAGCTCCTAACACTAGGATAGGTGAAATGCAGAATGTATATTTCCCCTCTGTGGGACGATTCATGGTATATTCTTCTACATGTACACACTTCAATTGCTGTATTATTTACTCGAGGAACTTATACTATTATACTTATTGTTTTCTGCTACTTAACACCTCAACATTATATCTGAGATTAAAAATATGGAACCTTTTGTGGCACCATTTTTATTTTAAAGCTTATTTTACAGATTCAGATTTTTGTACAAAATAAAATCAACTAAATTATCAACTTAAATCTTATTGCAACAAAAAATAAACTACCAAGGAGCATAGCCAATAATGTTATTAAAAATAGCTCCAACTTTATCAGTTTAAATATTAAGGTGATGAACAAATTGATAAATACATAATTATAACATAAATATGATTTATTAATAAATGAGTACTTTTACATTTGGTATTTAGATGTTAACACTGCAAAAAGTATAATAATTTGTAATATTTGTATTCTTTCTATATCCCTGATATCCTTCAAAACCCTTTCTGGTTCTCTATCCAGACTATCTTCTGGTTATTTTCTGCACCAATCCCTATTATCTCTTACAACAAAAATCAACACCGCAAGACTGTAACCTCTTAACATTCTGTGGAAATTGTGAGTCAATTACCAGCCATATTTTACACATTGCTGTTTTGAATCATTAATATGTGGATGACAGTTGAACTGGATGATATAACATTTATGCCATCTGCTGGAAAGAAGACGTATTGCTCCGTTGGCGTCGTTTGGACAACAAAAACAGAGTGAAGCTCTCATACCATAAACAATCTTTGAGTCCAGACACCGTCCTGCAGAGAGCACACAGCCCAACAGCAGGTTTTTTTGTCTAGCGTGATTTTTACAAAACGTTGGCATTAAGACACTAAGACTAGCTGGTCCATTGTAAAGGTCAGTCCCACCTTAAATGAGCAGTGGGTGATCAGCAGGTGAAAGGCAGGGACACGGGAACTTGGTCCTGAGGAGATGTAACGATTATTAAATAAGAAATAGCGAGTCAAGGGATCAAAGAAATGAACATTTGTGATTATTAGCGAATCGGTTGCAGATGGGTGAAAACAGGCTTAGGGAGTAACGTATTACATGTAACGGCATTAGGTCATCAGGATACAAAATAGGAAAATGTATTCCCTTACAGTTACAGAATCAAAAACACTCCGATAACAGGTACATTTATATAAAACAGGGCTCATTAACAGGATAGCAATGATACAAAACATTTAAAGAACAATACATTAAATCATCCTATATCGAAACTTGGAGCCCTTAATCCAAATAAAATGGTTCATCAACAGTCCGTGGTTAACGTATAAATCAGAATGACAAAAACATTAATAAACATATTGTCCACTTATGTTGATAAAGATGGAGTTCATTTAAGTCTTATATGGATGTTGTACAACAATGTTAATCCAGTCAGACAGATTTCTCTCATGTGTGAACTGTCATAAGACTTATTCATAGTCCTCTCCATCAGCTTCTGTTTCCATGTGTTCAGCTGAGCTACTGATTGGAGGCTCTGCCTCTCCGTTATCCTCAGTTTTGAATTTCATTAAGCTGTGAGGACTGACGACCAACACACTTGTGCCTATGGAAACGACCACGCCATTTAAATCTTTTGTCACAAACATTGCAGCTGTATATTTCCTCTCCTGTGTGGACTCTCATGTGTGTCTTAAATTCATATTCACGGAAAAATCTTTCTTACAGACTGAGCATTTGAATGGTTTCTCTCCTGTGTGGACTCTCATGTGTGTCTTTTAAATTTCCACTCTGTGAAAAGCTTTCTTACAGACTGAGCAGCTGTGTGCTTTCTCTCCTGTGTGGACTGTCATGTGTTCCTTTAAACTTCCACTGTGTGAAAAAGCTTTATTACAGACTGAGCAGATGTGTGCTTTCTCTCCTGTGTGGACTGTCATGTGTTTGTTTAAACTCTCCACTCAGTGAAAAAGTTTTTTCTTTACAGACTGAGCAGCTGTGTGCTTTCTCTGTCCTGTGTGGACTCTCATGTGTGTCTTAAATTTCCACTCTGTGAAAAGCTTTCTTACAGACTGAGCAGCTGGTGTGCTTTCTCTCCTGTGTGGACTCTCATGTGTTCCTTTAAATTTCCACTGTGTGAAAAAGCTTATTACAGACTGAGCAGCTGTGTGCTTTCTCTCCTGTGTGGACTCTCATGTGTGTCTTTAAACTTCCACTGTGTGAAAAAGCTTTCTACAGATCTGAGCATTTGAATGGTTTCTCTCCTGTGTGGACTCTCATGTGTTCCTTTAAATTGATATTCAGTGAAAAGCTTTCTTACAGACTGAGCATTTGAATGGTTTCTCTCCTGTGTGGACTCTCATGTGTTCCTTTAAAGTTCCACCTGTGAAAAAGCTTCTCACAAACTAAGCATTTTGAATGGTTTCTCTCCTGTGTGGATTCTCACGTGTGTCTTTAAATGTATATTCAGTGAAAAAGCTTTCTCACAAACTGAGCATTTTGAATGGTTTCTCTCCTGTGTGGAATATCATGTGTTGTCTTTAAATGTATATTCTGTGAAAAAAGCTTTCTCACAAACTGAGCAGCGAAAGGGTTTCTCTCCTGTGTGGATTCTCATGTGTCGATTTAGATCCTTTTCTATATCTAAAAGCTTTCTGACAGACTGAGCAGCTGGAATGGTTTATTTCAGCACTATGTCGGGGATCACTGAAAGATTCTTGTCTATTTTTCAGTGAGTTTGAGCCTGATGCAGGTTCTCTGGTCTCCTTCCAATCAGCACTGTGTTCAGCGTCAGGTTCAGAAGAGTCATCAGTGTCTTCAGAAGAGTCTCCAGTGTGGTCCTCAGTCTTTGGTTGTAAACTGCTCTCTGGATCTGAGTTCCTGGCTGGTTCTGGTCCTCGACAGTCATCTCCATCAGCTTCTGTTTCCAGTTGTTCAGTTTGTCTTTGATGAGGCTGTGGAGGACTGAGGTTTCTCTTTATCATCTTCACTCTTCACAGGGTCAGGAGTGAAAGTGGACTTGGTGATATCAGCCTCCTCCAGCTCCTGAAGATGCTCTCCCTCCTGACTGATCCTGAGTTCCTCCTGTTCCTGCTTAATGTGTGGGGGGGGCTCTGGGTCCTGCTGGTCCACACTGGTGCTCCACTCCTGCTTGGTCAGGGAGAGAGGCTCTTCTTTAACCCACCACCAGCTGCTGGACATCTGCAGGAAACAGGAAACACACTGTTAAATCAGTCTTGGACCTAGTAAATATAATTAGGTATGTCATTGAATTACAGTTTCCAGAGAAGAGAGGCACATCGTCTCTTCCGCAATTATTAGGGGTGAGCGGAAGTGCAAAGAGGCCCTCCTAAGGATAATACAGTTAAGTCTTGTTAGTTAGGTGGTTCATATCCTGACAGGGTATGAATTACACCTAAAGAGGTCACGAGATAATGACCTTTCGACATCTGGAACATATGTGGGTGTGTTGGCTAATGTAAGGGAACGTGTGTGTGCGTTCATACAGCTGCTATATGTGATGTGAAAGACTTGTACTCATTGGAGCATTACCACTATTGACTGCTTGTGTGCAAGGTAATGTTTCCTCATTATTATTGATTGTTGTAAAACAAAATAATAATTAATCAACTATATCTGTGTTTGTGTTTTATTGATTCCTCTCTGGTTTAATCTTTCCTCTGTGAGTGCTGAATTGTCACAACAACGTTTTTTTTCTTTCTGGTTTAGCACTAGCCGCAATGTAAACAATGAATTGTATTTGGGATTGTTAACAGATACACTACGCCAGGGCAGTGACGTGCACAGGACATTTCGAGGGGCTATTGCTCTAAACTGGAAAAAGGGCCTCCCCCCCGGAAAAAACATAAGACCTTTTGAAAATTGTAACTTGTTTTTAATGTAAAAGAAACCAAACGATTATTACACTAAATTGAACAGTAATTCACATCTCATAACCAAAATAAGCTATGGCGACTTGCATTCGGTGACTTGATTTTAAAAATGAAACCAGGGAAATTCTTTGTTTTGCGGTCCATATCTCATTAAAATATCTAATGTTAGTAACTATTAAAGACAAAATGGGGACAATTATATTCTAATGTAGTTTGACCTTTGTAACTGCTGTGCAGTCCAGACATACTGATAAAATAGGGCCTGTAACTTAAATAAACTCACTAATTAATGAACAAGTTCAATACGCATTATTCTTATTCTTATCATTCTTTATGAGCGCAGTAACGGTAAGGTATCCAATGACTTATTTATTTAGTATTCCATTAACTTAATAACAGAGATGGTCAAACTAAAGTGGTAGAGACAATGGCAGAAATCCTACAATGAAGCGGGGACATTGAACTGGTTCTCCCGTGAGGGAGGGCGATCAAGAAAGAGAGCGAGCGGCCCCGTTGAGGGAGTTTGCCGATGAAAAGACACAGAAAGACAGAAGCACAATAACAACAAGTAGGCTATATTTAGGTGTTTTTTTGTAAATAACCGACGGTATCAAGAGGAAGTAAAGTCCCCTGGTTTGTCCCTTATACCCTAACTGCCATGAGAGAACTCAAAATCAAGTTTCCAAAATCAGACACTGAGGTGGTCTTAACGCACCGGCAGATGACAGCGCTGACAAGTGTGTTTCCCGCAGCGAGACGCTACAATACAGGATATATAATGCAATACACATTGAGAGCATCATTGCGAAAGGGAATGCAGCAAAATAATCGTTTTTTTTTCGATTACGTTGTTTTTCATAATCTTTGCTAGCCAAAATCGTAATAGAGATTAAAATACGATATAATTGCACAGCCCTAATTCAAACTTTATTTAAGTAAAAGTATGCAAGTATTATCAGAACATTTTACGGCACCCTCTTATGTCATAGTAATGATGGTTGCAGTAAAATGTTCCCTGTCAGTGTTTCATTTATTGATGTTTCTTGATTATTTTGTATGTTGCATTTTTACTGCTGTACATGTTTAAAGTTGCGCTTGTTATAAATGATTATAGATGAGGGAACCTGCTAAATATTAAAATATTGTGCTTTTTATATACAATACCAGTCAAAAGTTTTGGACACCTTCTCATTCAATTGATTTTGTTTATTTTAATTTTGTTTCTACTTTGTAGATTACTTACTGAAGAATCAAAGTATGAAAGAACACATATGGAATTATCTAGTTAACAAAAAGTATGATTTGTATTCTAGATTCTTCAAAGCAGCCCCCTTTTTGCCTTGATGACAGCTTTGCACACTCTGGACTTCTCTCAGTCAGCTTCACGAGGATGTTAGTGCAATTAATGGCTCACCAACTTTAAATGTTAACACAGAGAGAGATCAATAAAACATAAACACATATGGTTGAGATTAATCAATATTTAGTTGCACAACAACAAATAATAATATTGGAGTATATCACCTTGCTTCAACAGCAACCAATCGCGGAAACGCCCCAACGAGTAGCAGTTTTACACAGGCATATATAGCTACTGTAATGAACACACACACACATTTTCCCCTATGAATGTCATACTTGTATATATGTTTCAGATGTCGAAAGGTCACTATCTCATGACGTCTTTAACTAACAAAGACTTAACTGTATTATAACCTGAGGCTCTACCGACTGAGCTATGGAGCTTCTTTGTACTTCTGCTCACCCCTAATAATTACGGGGGAGACGATGGGGCCTCTTCTCTGGAAACTTAACTCAATAACACATGTGTCTTAACTAACCATGTGACTAGGCATAAGACTGATATAACAAGACGATGGTGACTCTCTGACCTGTGTGACCTTAATGAATAAGCGAGAAATATGCTGTAATAAGGAATCTGCCATAACAAGGTCGTCACCTGGAATGGTTTCCCATTAACACGTGTGCCTTGTCAAGAGTCAATTTGTGGAATTACTTGCTTTCTTAATGTGTTTGAGGTAGGGTTAGTGCACAGTGGAGAGCCCTATTTTACTACTGCTGTAATCCATATTATGGCAAGACCCACTCAACTCAGTGAAGAGAAACGACCGTCGATCATCACTTTAAGAAATGAAGGCCAGTCGATCCGGAAAATAGAACTTTGAATGTATACTCAAGTGCACTCACAAAAAACACAGAACGCTATAATAATTCCATGTGTTGTTTTATAGTTTTGATGTCTTCAGTATTAATCTACAATGTAGAAACAATTTAAATAAATAAAAAACGTGGTCCTGTGTCCTTGATCCTCTATCCTGAGTTCTGGACTTCAAGTCGTGGCTAAACCAGTCTTTGCGGTCCTGCCTGACTCATCATACTACTTCCCTGATGGCTCCCACAGGATTGTTGACATCCTCGTGGATTCATCTTCTTATTATAGACACATGCATTTCCAAACATTTGGTCTACCTACGCTGTAAAATGTATTATCTCTTCGATTTACACACAGCATCTCAGTGTGCGAAAAAGTGGACGTTCCACCCTCCGGGACGTTTTATTCACAACACCGGACAAGTAGATATTTCAATTGACTTGTCCGATGGACAAGTGATGTTTTTCGCCCCTATTTATTGACAAATTATTGATAAATTCAGCTTACAAAAGGCATAACTCATTCGCAAATTGTCCGCGTCCGCCGTTGTTGTTTGCGACCGCTTTACGTTTCCTTTTTCTCACTTACATTGTGTCGTAAAACTGTGAGAAAATGTAAAATACGATGGCGAAGAAGAAGGTTCTAGTCGCCCCAAGAGGGCAACAAAAGATTTTTCTTTTCTAAGAAGGTTTGTACACATAATTCTCACAGTTGTAAAATGTCGTGTTAAGTTAACAAGGAAAATAATTGAAATACATTCTGTCAGAAAATAGTGGATTAAGGGCTTGAAAGGGGACTCTACAATTTAAGATAAGATACAATGGACTTTTATTAATCTCCGTGGGGAAATTCAGTAGGCTTAGTTCAAACAGCAACAGGGTAAGGGTGAAAAACAGGATAGCACAGATTCACACAGGTTGATCAAGTCAAAAATAAAATCGAAGATACAAATAAAAATGAAAAACTATGAAATAAGAAATTAATTAAAAAATAATAATAAAAAAGGGGTAGGCTATGTAAACAATTTTATTTTTTTTTAAAGGGGGGGATTGAAATGGGGGTCTTTATGTACCAAGGGGCTTGAAAGGGGGCATATCAAATTATTTCAGAAAACTCCCCCAAAAAAAAATGCAGAAAGGTTTGTGGGGAGTCTACGAGTACCTACAATTCATGTTGACAAAAATCTATAATTTGTCTGCAAGAACAGGAGTCTGAACAACAGCCTGAACATGCTGAAATGAGTCCTCAGAAAGTCCCAGAGTGTGAGCAGAACGATGACCACCCCAGTCAAGAGAAAGCCTCTGCTAAAAGGCCATGTTCCGTTATCTCACCAATGGCTGGTCCATCTAAAAAGGCCAAGAGTGACATCGCCCTGACACCCAAGAGGAAAAGAACATTTATTGAGACTTGGAAAACCCAGTTTTTTCAAATAATTTTACCCAAGATCAGACGCACAACTAGCTACATACATATGGTGATGTTCAGGTTATGAACATGGTGACCCACTTCGAGTCCGTTCTCAGTGAGGAGGTAGTAACCAACATCCCTAGACAGTGGCCAGCTCTCAAGGCCAGACTGAAGTACAGGCAGAGGCAGCCCCCAAAGGAGGTCATAAGTGACACAGAGAAAGTACTTAATTAACAACAGCTTCAAGATGTCTCTACCGAAATGTAAAGTTGATTCGGAAAATCGCCAATTCCAAAATGAATGGACTGACAAATATGTATTTACTTTGCCAACCGCAACAAGTAATACACCGGTGTGTTTATTGTGCAACAAAAGTATATCCGTGATGAAAGAATACAACGTAAAGTGACATTACAACTCAAATCACGGCTCGTTGTCTGCCAGTTTTCCCGTGGGATCAAAGGAACGGAGAAGGAAAGTACAGGGACTGCTAGCATCATTTGAACGGAGTTAAGTGGCTTTTAGTCGATTTTGCACGGAACAAGAGAGAGCTACGATAGCATCCCTGTGAGTAGCCTGGACACTAGCCAGACAGAAGAGGTCCTTTACCGACGCGGAGACCGTTAAAGAGTTTATGCTTGCTGTCATTGATGAAGTGGTTATTGACCAAAAAGTAAAAGACAGCGTCACTTCAGCCATTAAAAAAGTACCTCTCTCAGACACAACACACTTCGCAGAGTGGAACTACTTGCAAAGGATGTGTCGGGGAAGCTTTTGGAAAACCTTCCAAAAGCAGAGTTTATATCAATCGCTGTGGACGAATCAACTGACTGTACTGACATGGCCCAGCTGTGCATCTATGTGAGATGTTTCGATGGAGTTCGCTTTAGGGAAGAACTTCTGGGGCTTATTCCGTTGGAGGGACACACTACAGGTGAGGTTATCTTTCAAAATAGTCTCGTTTTTTAACGAACGTCAACTGGATTTAAAAAAAGTTGCCTGTTGGTCACTGATGGCGCTCCAGCTATGATCGGCAGAGTGCAGGGGCTGGTGGCACGTCTATCTGCCATAGCCCCACACATGCAGTATTTACACTGTATATTCATCAATCTGTGTTGTGTGCAAAGCTCAGTGGTGATTTGAAAAACACCATGGACATGTCAGAACATTGTGAATTTCATTCGCTCAACATCCAGCCTACAACACCGCCTGTTCCGTCAGCTGAACACACGGACTTACTCGTCCATAACGATGTCCGATGGCTCAGCAAAGGAAAGGTCCTGGATCGTTTCTGTGAACTCCGCCAGGAGATTGTGTCTTCCTTCGCACGTGTAAGCACAGGCGAGCTTTGGAGAAGTTTACTTTGTGTGACATTTTTGGACCTTGAACACTTTGAATTGCGAACTGCAGGGTCGCGAAAAGTCTATCGCTGATTTGGTTGAAAGACTTTGTGCCTTCAAGACAAAGCTAACGATCTTCAAAACAGACCTAATGACACACAAATGCACTTCCCAAAACTCCATGCATTTATGACCACATCACCTGGAGCAAACATAACGCCAGTCATGACAGACTTCATGACAAATTGACTGATAACTTTACTGACAGATTCCAAGGCTTCAGCATTCCAATTGAGGTATTGCAGTTTGCTCGTGACCCGTTTTCCATCAAGCCTGATGCAGACTTCTGTGTAAAAGTAAAAGAGGTAATATCTTGCATTGATGAGAGCCTCTTTCAGATGGAGCTGGTTGATGTGCAGTCTTCCTTTGCTTTAAAACAGCTCCTGCAGTCTGAGGGTGTAGTGGACTTTTGGTCTAACCATGTAGCCAGTATCAGTACAATGAGGAAGGTGGCCTTGCTTATACTGACAATGTTTGATCTACCTATACTTGTGAGTCTAGCTTTTCTCATATGAATGCCATCAAAACAAGGGTACGTTGCCTCAGACCAATGAGAAGTTGCATGAGTGTCTCAGGATTGCTCTTACCACTTATAGAAATAGCAAAATCACGGCAGAGTAAGTAATTTCTCTCACCGACCTCAAACAGGCTAAACATGACAGAAGTCTGATGCATGGTGTGTATGCAGATCAGTTTTTATGGTCATTCATTTTATGGTCATTCAAACACGCCTACTTGCTGTTTTGAAAATTGTAAAAAATGTTTTCCAATGAATGAATGTTATTGTGAGTTTGATGGCTATTGTTTTACTATGTTCTATTTTGCATTTAGTATTACATTTTATGAATTTGTGTTGCCTTCAAAGCACCTTATACTATGCTTGGAAGTGTTGAGGATTATAAACAGGGCTACTTAATTTTAATGTGATGAATAGTGTTTTATTATATTCATATTGTTTTGTACATTAGTGGACATGGAACTGTTGGGGGGAAAAACCTCATGCCTCCTTAGTTTTAAAGATGCAACATTTTGCACTTTTGTGTCAAGCCTTGTAACCAAAGCTCTCCTACTTTTTTATGGAATGGTTGCTTTCTGTAATGATTTCTGTTGATACAATTAAATTAAAAAAAGGGATGCACTTGACTAGTTCATTTAATGTATTAGTATCTATTAATACTACTGTAAGCAAGAGTTATTTGTAGTGATTCCTTGACAAAGTATTGTGTGGCCCACAAACCCCCAGTGATTTTCCTATTTGGCCCACTTGCTAATGAAGTTGAATAGCCCTGCCCTACAGGTCAATGGAGAGAAAAAAAAGTATCTTGTGCGCACAATATACTTTCTCGTTTCGTTAGTTTCTCGTTCGCACGAGAAACTTACCAGTGCGCCAAGTAGGAAATGGAGCACAGAGTAGACAACCGTTTAATTGCAGACTGTTATGTTTATGTGGAGAAATGGCAGTGCATACATTATTTGAGATATATTTCAAACTCGGACTTCATTTAGGGACATTTTGGCCAGGGGTTTAGAGCTATTTGTTTAAGCACCGGATTCACAAAACAGAAGAGTCTGCTTTGATCTATGAATTCCTGTCCGTGACTCTCACAGTATTGCTGCCCACAGCTGTTTTATGAAGGAAAACCTCCTTCACTATATGAAATCTCGGCACCAGTGGCCTGCACTACGAAGAAGGATTTGCTATTTACTATTCATTCATGAAGTATGACGCTGCGCTGTCTCCATGTTTGTGATTGGTCAAATGTTGCTAACCCCGTCCCTTTCACGTGAACGTGCTCTCAGCCGGACAGAGAAACCCTGGTTGATTTACTGAGTTGATAACCAGCTTCGTAGGACCGCTTAGCAAGATCGCGTTTGTTAGGGTTAGTTAAGCCGGGTAACTCAAAACATATCCAGGGTCTGTTGAACTGGCTTCGTCGTACAGGGCACTGGAGGCAGTAACGTGTAACTCAGCAGAATCTGAGAAGAGCAGCACCAGCTGCAAAAGAAACTTTTACTGGTTACTTCACTGTGTTTCCCTTCATTAGAACAGCTGGATAGAAATCGAGGCTGCTACGTTTTAACCACACACACCTCTATCGAACTGCCCAATTATTCCCACCTATTACTCGTTTTATGAAGGAGATGTTCCGGTCGATGTCGATGTGTGTGTGTTTGTGCTCAGCTCCGCTCTGTGTCTGTGTTCGGAGTGTATGTGTGCGTCCGACACCGGCATTTGTTTTCAAATGACCAAGAACAGTAATTTACACACAACTGGTTCTCCATAGTTATATGTGTATTCCCAAGTGAAAGAAATGTGTTTAATCTTAATCTCAATGTAGTGCTATAGTCCTGCCGGAGTGCACCAGAATACACACACACTAGGGGTGTAACGGTTTCACAGAATTCACGGTTCGGTTCGTACCTCGGTTTGGAGGGGTCACGGTTCGGTACGGTTCGGTACAACAAGAAAAAGCAAAAAAAGTCCCAAATGCATAATTCCAGGTTTGTTGTTATTTATGTTTGAACAGTAGTGGCAAGTTTTCAGTTTAAAAATAAAGAACTCTGACATTTTTGAATAATTAACTGTATTAAACAGTTAAAAACAAACCATACGCAGTACACTCAGATGGCCATATTATCTATAATGGATGATGTCAAACAAAAAGGTTTCATCAAGCTGTAAAACTAAAAAGAATGTCTTGAAAATATGACATCATAAATAATAAGAAAGTGTTTCAAGAGCGCACCGTCGTTGAAAAACATATGCCAAAAGCATCCGTTATTTATTTTGGTCTCACGGCTTTCATGTCGATTGGCTTCTTAAAAACAGCGGGGATCAGCTGTTGAACTGCTGTTGTCTTTTGCCGGGCTCCGGTGAGTGGCAAATCTGTTTAGCGTGTGTTCAATTAGCATACCGCACCGCTGTCTAACAACGCCGACACACCGTCCTCGTCCGATCCACCACTCGCACACTTCATCGTTATTGTAGTCCACAGGGAACCCGAAATGTTCCCACACAGCTGATTTAAAAGAAGCAGGTGGGTTCTAGCTCCTGTGTGTTATCTGAACTCGCCATACTAACTTTTCTTCTTCTTGTATTTTGTTCCTTTTGTTGTTGTGTTTCTTCTTGTTCTTCATTTGTCGTTTAAGGGCCGCTGTCAAACAGCTTTTAGGCGCAATACCGCCCCCTGGATTATATATTGTGTAGTGGATACTGCCCTGAATGACAGACTTTTTTCCCACTCGTAAAAAAAAGGCGTATTCGTGTGCCGAACCGTGACGGTACGGGACGAATACGGATACCGTTACACCCCTAACACACACGCAAACTAATAATATGGCGTGATATTCGGGCAGTTCCTTGTGCGAACGAGAAAGTATATCGTGCGCACAAATTAATAAAACGTGGCCTCGTTTTATTTATTTTTCTCTCTATGAACCTTCCAGGGCTCCGTATGTATATCTCTCTCAGAATATATATTCTGTGTATATTTAAGCAATAGTTTACGACAGGCCGTGGTATATGCTCATTATATCACAGCTTAGGGGCGTGGTTCGGCCCAACGTGAAGCGGAGGGTCGACAACCTCCTTAGCTGCGGTGAGGACTGCAGTGATTATGTCGTTCGGGCTTTTCGAGTTCCTGCGTATGCCGTTTGGACTTAAGAACGCAGCTCAGTCCTTTCAGCGGCTGATGGATTCAGCGCTCAGAGACATGCCATTCCTCTTCATCTATTTAAACGACATCCTTGTCGCCAGCTCCTCCTCTGAAGAGCACCAGGCACATCTCCGTGTCCTTTTCGCGAGGCTCAACCAACACGGCCTGATTCTCAACCCGGCGAAGTGTCAGTTCGGGTTGTCCTCCATCCATTTCCTCGGGCATCTCATCAGCAAGGATGGAGCCGTCCCCCTCCCGTCGAAAGTGGAGGCCGTGTCCGCCTTTTCCGCGACCGCCTACAGCTCGGGCGCTCCGAGAGTTCCTCGGGATGGTGACGTTTTATCACCGGTTCATCCGCCGGGCGGCCCACACCATGCGCCCGCTGTACGAGGCCCCTCAAGGTCAAGTCCCCCGGTCAGACCATAGACTGGACGGCTGAAAGGGAGGCCACTTTCGATGCCATCGAAGCCGCCCTGAGCGAAGCCGCCATGTTGGCTCACCCGTCGCACAAGGCCCCCATCGCTATCACCACCGGACCGGTCTGACTACGCTGTGGGCGCGGTGCATGAACAAATGGGTCGACGGCGCCTGGCAACCGCTCGCCTTTTTCAGCCACCAGTTGACTCCCAGGGGAGCACAAGTACAGCGCTTTTGACAGGGAACTCCTTGGTCTCTATTTGGCGGGAGTCTGCGGCGTTCGTGGATCACAAGCCACTTACTTTCTGCATGTCCAAAGTGGCCGAGCCATCGCTGGCAAGGCTACGTGGTTGCAGACTGCCTCTCCAGAGCGGTCATCGGAGCTGTGCAGCTGGGCTTCGATTACCTCCGCATGGGCGCTGGCCAGGCCTCTGACCACGGGGTCCAGACCCTCAAGGTCTCGGTCACGGGATTACGCCTGGAGGAGGTCACGGTTGGTGACTCGGGCGCGAAGCTGTGGTGTGACATCTCCGCAGGCCAGCCTCGACCGCTAGTCCCTGCGGACTGGCGCCGACCAGTTTTTTGAGGCTGTTCACAATTTTTCCCACCCCGGTAGGAAACCGTCCGTGAAGTTGGTGTCGCTGAAGTTGGTGTGGCAGGGGCTTAAGAAGGACGTGAGGGTCCTGGGTCGACTCATGCGTGGCCTGTCAACGGGCTAAGGTCCACCGCCATACTAGGGCACCTTTTGAACTTTTTGCGGTTCCTGAGAGGAGGTTTGACCATGTCAATGTCGACATCGTAGGTCCGCTTCCCCCCTCTCATGGTTTCACCTCCCCGTTTACGATGGTGGACAGGACGTCGGCTTCCGACGTCGCCCGCGCTTTCATCGGCACGTGGGTGACGCGCTTCGGGACCTCGGCTGACCTCGGTTCTCAGTTCACCTGGAACGCGGTTGCTGTTGGTTTGGGGGTCAAGCTGCACCGCAGTGTGAGCGGTTTCACCGATCCATGAAGGTGGATCTGGTGCGTGCTGGCTCGACAGACGGCAACTGGGTGGATAAGCTCCCGTGGGTTATGCTCGGCCTCAGGTGTGCCCCCAAAGAAGACCTGCAGTCCTCGTCGGCAGAGCTCGTCAATGGCCAGACGCTGCGGGTCCCCGGGTAATTCATCCCCGCCGCCACTGTGCCCTGGTCTGCGGCCGGGCAGCGCTCCTCCCTGCTGGAGACCGCCGGGACATTCACGCCTGTCCCCACGTCGCAGCACAAGATGCCTGGTGGTGGACGTTGGTGGCAGGCCTGAGACTGTGTCCATCGATTGGATTAAGTCTGCTCACATGGACGTTTCAAGGCCGTTGGAGTCAGTGTTAATTTCGTTAACGAAAACTATGACGAAAAATGTTCGTCAACGACCTTTTTTACATAACTAAGACGAGACGATGGCGAGCGAAAAATAGTTTCTTGATAACGAAGACTTTGACGAAATGTATATTTAGTTTTCGTTGACGAGACGAGACCGGACTAAGGTGTTAATGGTGGACTATCGGACATTCAAAATGCAGGGTATTTCCCCCAATTCCCCCCGTCCGTCTTGTCTGTCAAAATGCATCTTACGTTTCTAACTTGCAATATCATTATTTCTGCTCTCTTCACTCCAGAAGAGCGATCTCCCTGTGTCTCTCTGTGTGCGGGGGGCCTAACAGACACGCTGCAGCGGCACACAGAGATCTGCCGGGGACGGAGCGTTCAAAAGTATAGAGATACTCTACAAGGCTCGATGTGGACAAAGCTTGTTTGCCATTAGTGTTTTCGCGTTAGCGCGTTGACACAAGTAGAGTAGTCTGTCCAAACAGCCGGCCATATTCAATCGGAGAAATGCACAATTTTCGACATCCTTAACTCGTTTTCTCCATTTTAGAATAATATATATGATATGTTTTATAATGATTGATCATTAAAGTGTTCTTAAAGATGGTAAAGGTGCAGCTAGTTGGAATGGCTACTGCAGGGTAGCTTGTGGATTTACTCCAGGTGGAACTAAAGTCTGATTTAACACTTGATTATATTTCACATCATTCATCCAGATTTGTAAAGTAACTAAAGGTATTAAATACATGTAGTGGAGTAAAAGTACACCATGTAGCTCTGAACTGTAGTGGAGTAGAAGTACACAGTAGCAAAACATTTAAGTACTCCAGTAAAGTACAAGTACCTCAACATTTTACTCAAGTACAGTACAATATAATAACAATTATATATATTTAATTTATTTCACATTTAAAAAAAGCAATTAATTCGGTTAACAATTTGTTAGTTTTTCCCTTTAAAAAATAACAAAAAATTAAATTAAATACAAGAATACCGTTAACCTCTTAAGCCCCAAGCCTGTTTTTCAGGTTTCAGGCTAGAAAATGACATACCCAAAACAAAGGACTATAACTTATCTTCTAAAAGGGTTATATGAATAATTTATTTTATCAAAGCAAGGTCACATCCGTGAGTTGGATGTAGAAGTGTCAGAATCAATAAAGATGTTTCAGTGTCAGAGTAAATCCAGATGGAACATAGTCAAAAAGTGTAAATTCTCGTCTCAGCCCAAATAAGGATGTAGTCTTGTTAGATGTACCAAGGGTAAGGACTGTTTTAGGTAAGACAGCTTTTATGTGCGCAGCTCCACTTGCTTGGAACAGCCTACAGTACAAATTGAATTTGAGCAATTTTATTTCTCTGAATGTTTTTAAGGCACGTCTGCACGAGATGCTTTCTGACACTATGGGTGTTTGTAAGTGTTGGTAAATATGATGTCCTCTATTGTTTGTTTTTATGTTGTTTTTATGTTTCATGTGGAACTAAATTGATGCAGGTCTCCCTTGTAAAAGAGATCCATGATCTCAAGGGACCTATCTGTCTAAATAAAGGTTTGAAATTAAATTAAATAAAACCCATTACTTATAGTGAAAACCACCCTTGAATGATGGGTTAGTAGCCTCAAAGCTTTAGGAATCCAAAGTATAACATATAATAAGTACCCTGTATCAAGATTGCGGCAAAACAAGTGAGAATTTACCTTTTTAGAGAGATTTAGCAAAGAAAAGTCCAAGCGGACTAAGCTTTGGGCACATTTGGGTACATTTAGTTCCATCAGTGCCATTTAACCTTTTTCAGGTACCAGACTGTAAAAATCATTGTATAACATTTAATTATCACTATAGGTATTCATTCCATAAAAATATATATATATATATATTGTAAAAAGAAATTAAGTGTGTGTGTGGTGTGTGTGGGAAGTTCCCTCTTTGCATGAGATGCATGTTACTTGCACAATAAAAATTAGGAAACGTAGGAAACATTTGACTCCAACTGGAGCAGATTTATTTAAAAAAAAATTAGCAACACACTATACAACAAGCATTTTTTGGGTAAAAAAAAAAAAACTTTATACAAACCCTGAATGTTACAGTATTACTCCAGTAAGTCATGCCATGCCCTGTAACAGTTCTTTTTGGTAGTGAAGCACAGAGGGACCTGACACTTCCTGCAGTACACAGGTGTCTTCACTCTTCAGTTGCCAGCATCAGAGCACCTCCTGCAGTACCTCCTGACCTTGGTGGCATCTTCCCCATAATACTCGGGCATCCAGACGCCATATCCTCATCGCCTTCCTCACTGTGATAATGTGGAAAAAACAAATTGATTAATCCTCTGGCTTGTACTTTCAAAAATGTAACTCAAATCAGAAATAATTTTTCTACAACAACAGCAGAACATCAATTTTTAGTGTGTGAAATAACATATCACTCAAAATGTATACTGTGTAAATAATGCGAGACAGGGTTCATATAATCTTTTCAATATTTAATAATATTCCGTCTGTCATATATTTATATTTTATATATATATATATATATATATATATATAATATAAGTAATAATTGTAAGTCGCTTTGGATAAAAGTGTCAGCAAAATGAAATGAAATGTAATACCGTGTTAAATTCAACATGTATATTTCTTGTTTATTTCAACAACAAGAACAAGAAACGGCATCCATCTTCTTTGTTTGTTGTTGAGTGTGTGAAAGAACATTATATCACAAGATGGATGCCGTCGTGTTATTGTCACGTGTGTGAAATTACTATAGATGAATACACTCTTACACCAAATAAATAACAAAAAGATAAAAACAGATGAATACTCTTACAGCAAATAAGTAATAGATACAAACAGAGAGATTACATACCTTTCCGGTGACGGAGGTTCATAATCAGAGTAATTACTGTCCCCTTTATGCGTGACGAGATCACTATCTTCCGACGGAGAGTCCTGAAATACGATGTCCAATGCCTCCTCTACGGACAAAAAAGTCTTCTTTCTGGCTGCCATTGCTACAATGAAGACAAAGAAAACAAATCCTGCTGATCGATCTGCCGTTCTCTGCTCTCCTGTCGCCGCGGGACATGCTATGCTATGCTATACTATGCTGCGTAAAAAGAGTGGGTGTGTGCGTAAACCAGCTATACTGCCTTTACTTACGCAAGAGCCTATCTCAAAATACGTAAATATGTTACGCCTGCGGAGGGGGAGCTATGCGTAAACTGCATCTCCCGCGGCTGAAGCCACGGACTGTTAATCGTTGGACCTACTCTTCTGCCGTGAATGAAAGGATTGATTCTCAGTAATCATTTTAAAGTGACAAGAGACATTGGATTAACCCTGAGCAGCGTTTTTATTCCTTTGAACACAACTTTTGATCACAAAACAGCCAAGGTAAGACCTAATTATTGTCATGGATTTGAAAACTGATATTGTTTATTTGCTATGTTCTGGCTGCTAGCTCGGTTAATGTTGTGCCTGTAGTGATGGAGTGTATACCCATGGAATCTGTGGAATTGCAGCTTTCAGAATATGTGTTGTTTGTGCAGAAAGTATGAATGATAAATGATCGTTTTTGTGAGTTATGAGCAGAAATAGCAATTGCCCGTTTTTGCCCTGGGCTCATTTAGAGGCTTCTTGTGAGACTTATTTTTCGAAAAAAAATGTTTTCGTATCGTCAGTTAGCCAAGTTTCCTCCGGTCAGATGGGTATGGAATATTAATAGTTTCATGAATGACACTTTAGATATAGCACTGTTGCTACATATATAGCATTTTCGGACCCGAGCTCGGGTCTGTGGGGCTTAAGAGGTTAAAGTACCGGATCGATAAGGAGTATCGATAAAACTAGTAGTACTGTAAAATAGGGATGTCCCGATCACCTTTTTTTGCTCCCGATCCGATTCCGATCATTTGATTTTGACAATCTGCCGATACCGATTTTTCCCGATCCGATCTTTATGCAATGCATTAAGAGAAAAAAAAGGTAACGGATAACGGCTGGTCATCCAACGCGATGAATTCAGCTATCTTGGCTGTTATTTTTTTGGCCTTTTCACCGTTCTGGGGCAGTTTCTCTTTCCTTTTAAAAGTCTCTGAAAGTGTCGGTTGTTTCAGTGCCGTTAAGGCCCTGACACACCAAGCAGTCACCAGAGGACTCGCCGACGCCGGCTGTTGCGTCGCGGTGTTCTCCTGCGTCTTGGCCATGTGTCGCACGGGAACACACCGCAAAGACTTCAGTGCGTGAGTGGCAATAACTCTCCTTGCCAGCAGGCGGCGGTAGTGTGTATTCATCATTAAAAATAGGCAACAACCGGAAGACAGAGAAGAAGAACAGACTGCGTGATATAAACAACAACAAATAGTGTGTGCAAACTGCAGCCTGGTTATGATCCACTGCTGTATGTCCGTCTTTGGTGCTCCACAACTACCTGAAGGGGCAAGTCTCTGCGTACCATGTACTGGGTTCGCAGAGAATCCCACTTCTTCCTCAGCTCTTTCTCTGAAGCACACAAATAAACGATGTAAGCATTGTGGCTAGTTAGCATGTCCAATTCATATCGATATGCAGTGCCAAACTGCACAGCTAGCAACAGCTAGCAACAAGATAACAACAAAACACAAGGTTGAAATAACAAATTACATTTCACGTTAACGTCACTGTACGCTGGCAAACAATAAAAAGCCAACAATATCTGCTAAAGAGCTCAATTGATGAAAAAGATAATCTTACCCGAGAAACCAAGTTGCGTTTCAATCTCTCGCCAGAGTCCGGTTTTCACTACTCGGTTCGAGTACCTTTTCTCTGTGATGTCGTACAGAGCTGGCCTCTCCTGGATCAATGTGATGAGCAGGTCTTCGTTTGCGTCATTCCAGATCGCCATGATGAGATGAAAATGAATATCAGTCTGTGTGTGCCTTCTTAAATCGTTTGTTTACGTCCCTCACTTCCGTTTTGCTTCTCATGCACTGATTCGCTAGCTGAACAGCCAATCAGAGTGATTGTTTGGTCCGACTGCCAGACCCGATGCATGGCCATGCATCGGGACAGGCGGTCCAAATAAGGCGTGTCACGGTCGACGGTGCGGGACAGACCAAATTGAGTTTGGGCGACAGGACACGCTTCGTCTCCTGACTTACGAAAACAGCCGAAATCGGCCTGGTGTGTCAGGGCCTTAACCTGAGTGGCCGCTGTGTACTCGTCGTGTTGTTGGTGTTTGTTTCTCAGGTAGCGTATTAGATTGGTCGTGTTGAACGTTGCTCTGTTCTTTCCACCACGCGGAACCTCCGCCTTGCAAACATTGCATCTGGCTGTTACACTGCCTTCGCTTTCAATTTTATAATACTTCCAAACTCCTGACATTTTCTCTGTCCCGACTCCCGAGTCACCAGCTGAACGTAGCCTCTCGCTAGCTTACTGCTACTATTAGACACTGCGCCCTCTCTGTTGCCAGATTTGAGAGAAATAAGCAACCAGGTCTGAAAACAAGCCCAAAAGAAGCAACACATACATGATGTTGTGTAATTTTAAACCAAAACTAAGTCCTCAGGATGACTTTAAGACGTGAACATGGTCATTTTTGTTTTGTAACATTAAATAAAATAATAAAAATATTTTATTAAAAAAAATTATAATAATTCCCGATCCCCGATTTTTTTCTCCCGATTCCGATCTTTTGAAAATCACGTGATCGGCTCCGATCCCCGATCACGTGATCGGGACATCTCTACTGTAAAAAAACCTTAACGATACCCATCCATAGATATTACACAAGTAAAGTGTTAAGAGAGTGAAATGTTGCTTTACGAATTTCAACACTTGATGCTGTCCCATTGATTCCGATTTCAGAAACCCGTATTTGCCTAACTGAATTGGTTTAAAGAGAGAAAACCTTTTGACTATAAGTTGACTAAAATGTAATTTTTCATCGACTAAAACTAGACTAAAACGTGTTGAGTTTTCCTCGACTAAAACTATGAAGGATAGAAATGACTAAAATGTGACTAAAACTAATAACCATTTTTTAAATCAAAGACAGATGCCAAAATTAACACTGGTTGAAGTTGGCTCTGCCCCCACGTCGGGGCCCCCTCCCATGTCCCGCCCCCCGCCCCCTGTGGGGATGCCCTCGCCCTTGTTGGCGCCCCTGCCCTCGCCTGTCGCCACGCCCTCCTCGGACCCTGCGGTCCGTACGCGCCCCGCGGGGTCGGGTGGTAACTCCTCCCAGGCGCGAGGGTTTTAACTATGGGTGAATTCTGGGGGGGCTTGTGTGGTGATTGACATTATTCACCCACGGACCTATGGGTTGGGGTATTGTTCCGCACGGACATTTGAGTTAGCCGGACTTCCTGTTTACCCCGGTCTTGCTTCCCGGGCCTGAAATGTTTACATGTGTGTTAATGCTAAATAAAAGTCTAGCTTGTACCTTTGATGCCCCGCCTCCGACTCCCGGCACTACAATATACAGAATATAATATAAATACATCTTGGCAATAATTGATTGATGAGATTTTACATTCATTTATATTAATGTTTGAATTACTTTATGACCTTTGTACTAGTTCCATTCTTCTTTATCAAGTAACATTTTAGATGTGTTTACTTTATTATTTAACATATTTGTTATTGATTTTTTAATGAATTTCTCTCCCGCAAATTTGAATTAATCCAAAGTGTTTTTTTATTTGCTTTTTACACATTTCAAAAGAAAAGGTGAATAAATGAGCACATTAAAACTAAATGATCAATTTATGTCACATTTAATCAACTAGTGCCTACATGTATGGTTAATATTTAAATCAGTACATTAAATGGCATATTATTCAATGTATGTATTTTTCAAAATATATTTATTTTGGTAGGTTTGCTTTTCCGTGATAAACTATAATTATTATAATTAAGTACATTTGTCTTTACATACTTAAAGATATGAATGCAGTACTTTAACTTGTAATGGAGTATTTTCACAGTGTGGTGTTTGTACTTTTACTTCAGGATCTACTACCTGCAGCAAGTGCTGATAAAGTGTCTAAAGGGTTATTAATGTGATAATAAAGTGTTAATGAAGAGTAAAGGGAACAGACCTGCTCTGTGTATCCGAAGCTGAGGCTGTAAAACAGCGTCCAGTAGTTTCTGATGTCTCTCGTTCTCCTCTTTGGAAAGAAACAGCTCCTCCTCGAGCTCTGCTATTGTTTGTTCAAACAGAGCAAATATCTCTTCAGCAGCAGCAGTGAGTCGCTGCTTCTTCAACGACAGCAGCATTTGGACTTTACTCATGTTTCCAAGATCACCTTTTCCTGCAGACTCCGTTAAACACACCGTTTCTCTCTCCATCAAACTCTCAATCTGACTAGTGTTGCTAACGTGTTTCCAGCTAGCATGCTAAGCTAGCTCCTATAGTCCGAGGTAAACGCTCCAGAAAAAAGAGCACAGAGTCCATTCAGAGGTTTATCCAGACACACGGATGATGGATCAGTAGAGCTGGAGCTCACATACCTCATTCACACCAACTCAACTCCGGTTCAAGCTCCGTGCTAGAGCTTTTGAGGTTCAGAACCAGTTCTTCGGTTTAGCTCTGGCTCTTTTCACACTGCCCAGAGTTCGACTGGTTATGCGTCGTTGCGTCATCGTTTGCGTCATGACGTAAACGTTTGCGTGCCTGCTTCATAAAGCCAAACCGCGCGGATGAAATCAGTTGCATTCATTTCTTATGGCTCTATCTGCAGCTTTTCCGGAGTCATTTCTGTAGTCTAGTTATATTCTTATAAAAAAGTGTACTCGTGTCAATAAAGGTTTTTTTAAAACACAACTGCTTCCGAGGTCGGTCTTATTTCTTAAGGTGGACTGAACCATGAGTGTGGAGTAACGTTGTATCTTTCATTTAAATGAACTGTAACCTTCACCCAGGTATGTAACAGCTGTTCTCAAATGAACATTTGAAGTAAAGTTTAATATTTATCGTTTTATAGATTTATAATGAGAGGTGATCAACGTGAATGCTCAGGTTCCACCTTAACACGCAGACACGTTGCTTCACCATGAGCAGAAACCTTTATATATACAGTCTATGGCAGGGGTGCCCAACCTTTTTTGAACCAAGAGCTACTTTTAAAGTTGCCAGTCTGCCGAGATCTACCAGTCCAAATAGAGAGGCGTAGCCATTACTGACAGCCTCCTACCAGGTAAACACACACTTCTACTTGTATAAAACTGACCTTTGTACGATGAATACTTCATAAAATACTGCAGATCCTTTATCTTACCTCTTTCTAATCTACACAAGTATTTAACTGAAGTTACACAACAGTGTTGTTGATACAGAGTTGGAGTTTATTCACACGTCACTACAGTGGGTAATGTTTTCAAGAAACATTGAACAGTGCTGCCACATATGACTCAGGGAAAAAGAAAAGACTCTGAACCCTTTCTTTGCCATTATATAAAAATAGTGTTGCTACAAAAGTATAAATTAGGCTTACTAATAAAACAACACAGATCTGAAGCTACACAGGAATCTGCTGCAAAAGTGCAATAAAAAAGAAACAATTAATAGAATCAAACCCTTTTTTTGTTGCATTTTAGTAGATTATAAAAATAAATGCCTTTAAAATAGGATGCAAGCAACACTAGTTTCTTAACCTGAATTGATAATAGACTATAATCTATTTAAGTTTGCATTCTTATACCATTTTGTACAATAATTATAATGAATAAGTTCAAACAAACTAAAACTTACAGCTGATTAATAACGGTATCTAACTTGAGTTTTTATCAAAAACCTGTTGAAATGCTCCTGTTATTTTTACTGTCCCCAAAAGCGCGTGGGCAGCCTCCAGGAATGCTTCTTTCACAACTTCGCCATCTTTGAAAGACTTCATGTGTTTCTCAAGAACGTGACTGACACGATAAGATGCTCTGGTAGCAGCCTTGCTCTTGTTGTTGGGCCTGGTGAAATGGACTGCTGTGCATTTAGCTGTCCTTTCAGGCCCCTCCCCTTTTGGAGCGTAGGGCAGAATCAGGAGGGAGTTCCGTCTCGTAGCGTTTGTGCACTGTTTTGAAATGCCGCTCCTAAATTACCCTTCTTCGATAAAGCCACGCTCGCATTGCAGATGAGACAGATGCACTTTGAATTGGAATAGATACTAAAATAATCATCCTCCCACTCGGAGTGAAAATTATATATTTTGTGCTTTTTTGCTTCTGCCATAATTGCGGTCTTGTGTGTGTGCGGACTGTCACTCCTGTTGACACGGACAAGTTGGACAACGTCAGCGAAATAGTGCCCTGCCCACTGCCGACCAGCCACGCCCCGACACATGGGGTCTAGCCGGCCAATCACAAAGCTTTGATGCGTTCAAGTGCCTTATTCTGGCACGGAAGATGATGTTATAGGACATTAACGATAAAACAGAATATTGTTGTTCTATTTTTAGACACATCTCGCGATCGACTGGGAATCTCCCCGCGATCGACCGGTCGATCGCGATCGACCGGTCGATCGCGATCGACTGGTTGGGCACCCCTGGTCTATGGTGTCACATACAATGCATACAGAGTTAAGGCTGTTATGACCAGGGCCGCCCCTGGCCAACTTGGGGCCCCAAGCGACATTGTGAGATGAGCCCCCCCCCCCACCGACAGGAGTAAAAAAAAAGTTTTGGGAAACAAAGTAGGCTACTTTGCAAATATAATTCCTGTTTATTATTATTATCATTATCAACACAGTTACTTTTTTATACAGTGAGGTAAATGGTAAATGTGCATGTATGTCGTTCATGCGTTTACAGGTGCGTCTGCATTTCCTGCCAAATACTAGCCTCAAAAAGATTACAATATAATTAATGCAAATAAACTACTTCTACTACTAATAATAATCATAATCAATTCAATAATATAAATATTATATTATTTTATTATAATACAGTTGTAATATAGTCAAGACAAACATGTTTATGACATGCTCAAAAACTGATATTTCTTAAATCTGTATTCTAGTTCCCTCTGTCAGCAATGTATCAACAACTACACACACATTTCTATCAGTATTTCTCTGTGTTGTGGTTGACATGACGATGACTGCAGGAGTTAAGGGGGGAGTCTGAGCATCACCATGAAATGTGCAAATTGACATAAAAATGAATAAAAGGGGAAAAAATGATCCATGTTTTTTAGGCTGTAAACTTTAACTGTTATGTAAGCCAACTAGACAGACAGTGTATCACTCTTCCTCCTGTACATTAGCAGATAAAAGGCATCACATACTTGAATGAATGTTAAATAAAGAATGCTGGAAATAACTGCATCTCCATTAGCCTATAATATATGCTATGCAGAGACCTTCTTCATGTCGTGAATTGCAGCTGATGTTTTAATATGGCAATTGGCAATTTGACTTATACAACATTCGCAAGTTGTACATTTGACTCATACAATAACCCACCTTCGAGTGATGCTCTAGTTTCTTCATGTTTTGTTTTTTGCTTGCGCCGGACTGAAACTGTCTTTTCACCGACATCTCTTCACCTGCACTAGTGGCCGTATCAAAGCCGTGATTGGTCAGATGTCGATTAATTGCAACGGTGACGGGTTACAGACGTGCTCCCCTTGTCACCTCTCACTCTCGGCGGGGTGTGTGCGGAGAACTGCGCACAGCAGCTGAGGCCCTCTGGGCGGGGCCCCCTGCGCAAGGCGGGGCCCCATGCAGCCTGCGTGATTGGCCTGTAGGGAGGGGCGGCCCTGGTTATGACCATAGATATATATATAAACACTAGATGACTCACCCGCGCTGCTGGCCAATGGAGACCGACGTTGCCACTTGGCCGCCATCTTGCTACAGGCAGTGCTCTCATTCATAACATTATGGTTTACTAATTAAATAACCATAGGTTGCTCAATTTTCGACCAATTTTCAAATGGTTTGGTTTTTTATAAACATCAAAGATGTAGTTATGATACTGCATACTTATAATCATGGACTTTCATATGAAAATAACATTAATCAGATAAAGCAATAGCTATACACACACACACACACAAGGTATTTATATTAAATATTTGCTGGTGTATATATTTCCATTTATTTTTATTATATTGTTAATGTTTAAAATAAATTATAAATAAATTATAAAATTAAAATATATTTATATTTTATATATAAAAATCGGTCTCATGTTACCACTCTGTAAGCCAAGAGTTGTTAATTTAGCAATGCCTTAGCTTGAAGAACAGGGACACAACTAATGACAATAGCATATGTTGGTATATTATTTAGATATTCACACCTTTATCAGAAGAACCAAACCAACATAAAATGTGCTCACAGACAGGCCAGTTCTGTCTAATTTATCACAATTATTTTTGACATGAGATCTTCATATCATCCTAGTTTTGTATTTAGTTTCTAGATTTGTAAACAAATCCAGAACCTTTGAAATATGTTATTGAAAAAAGACCAAGAATAATATAAACTGTACCATGTGTCCTTTTGTGTCCTTCTGTAGGCCATTTGTGGTTTGTCTTGTCTCACCCCGGCTGATATATCACAAAATCCACTGTTTAAATTGTTCCCTATATTGCCCCTATGCCTCTGTAAGGTGTCCTTGGGTGTTATGAAAGGCGGCCCCCCAACATAAATGTATTATTATTAAGAAGAAGAACAACTTGGTGTGGTGTGGAGGGGATGTAGGAAGCAGGAGCAGGTGGGGAGAGATGGGGCTTCAAGGTTCAAGCTTATTTGTTTTAAATGTGTCTTGGAGATAAGGACCAGCTGCACACAATAAAATACAGTATAACACAAAACCAATAAGACACACGGTGACACATGGCACACCAACAATCAATCATCGTCCAGCCTCAGCTTTGGTATTCTTTCACAACCATGTTATGGGTTTATTAGACTGAGCAAACATAAACATATGTGGTGATCCCACGGGTTCTTGTTTGCAGACAGCGGCGATTGGAGCATCCGTAGGCTGCACAAAAGTCCGGCATAGTCAGGTACTTCTGTAAACACAAAGCCAGCAAATTCCTGTATCATAATGCAAGATGTTTTTAACAAGCCAAACCACTTGGAAGAAATCATGTGTAACTTAAGTTATGTTGAAAATAAAGAGCAGTTCTGCCTCTCCCACTGGTGTAAAGTTGCTGGGTGAACTTTGTAATACTAGGTCTCACTCACAGCCTCTTGTTATTAGCCAGCTAATAAATACAACCACATACACAAAGAAAAGCTGCAATTTCAACATGTCCAAGCATCCTGTATCATAGCCATGCTAATAATGTTTATAATAAACCAAACCGTTTGTAAATCAGTCAAGATTTCAGCGAGTTAAGAGTATTTTTGTGCAGATCACTCACCTTACAACAGCTACCATAACGCGAATCAGAGTAACTGTTGACTGTAGCAAGATGGCGGCCGGTCAGCTACGCTGGAAAATCTCCCATGAGCCATCTAGTGTTTATATATATCTATGGTTATGACAGTGTTGCGACATGCTTTACGGCATGCGAGGGATTGCTTTACTTCAGAGTAAGCCCGCGAGTTGTGTTGTTGCTGCCTACTGTAATGTCTTGACTTACTGTACAATAAACCTGAGTCGTGAAAGATACTCGACCCTCGATCATTCTACATGGTGTCAGAAGTGGCCGGTGAGTCACAGGAATTAAACAAGACAAAGTAGAGGAATATAGACGGCGGAATGAACAAGTTTAATCCCCCAGCGAACTTTTCGTTTGATAAGCCGACTGAATGGCCAGAATGGAGGCAACGCTTTGAGTGGTACAGACTCGCTACTAAACTCGACAAAGATGACGGGATAGTGCAGGTGAGCTGCTTCATTTATGCCATGGGCAACGAGGCAGAAAACATTTTCAAGTCTTTCACTTTTGCCGAAGAAGCAGACGGCGATGACTTTGCCGTTGTGGTGGGAAAGTTCAACGAGTACTTTTTCCCGAGGAGGAACGTTATCCACGAGAGGGCATGTTTCCACCAGCGGGTCCAGAGGCCAGGGGAGAAGGCAGAGGGTTTCATCCGAGCCCTGTATGATCTATCTGAACACTGTGAGTTTGGCGTAAGCCGAGATGAGAATATCCGCGACCGAATCCTTGTCGGGATACGAGACAGAGAGCTCTCGCGCAGACTGCAGCTGACGGCGGACCTAACACTAGCACTGATGATACGGACCGTCAGGCAGTCAGAGGAGGTCGCAGCACAAGTGAGTCTGCAGGAAGACACAGTGGGATCAGTACAGGAGGTGAGATTCAAAGAAAGAAATAACACATGGAAACCTCAACAACATCAAGGCAAGTCAAAAGACAGAAAATGGGGGGGGAAGTGAAAGGAAATGTGGTAAATGTGGGAAATCACAGTATAGCAAGGAAGAAGGGTGTCCTGCAGCTAAAGCTACATGCCACAAGTGCAACAAAATAGGACATTGGGCCAGAGTGTGCCGAAACAGCAATAGATCAGTGAATGAGGTCACAGGGACTGTACAGGCTGAGCAGACCCATTATTTCTTAGGCTCAGTGTGCAGTGCAGATGAGAAAGAGCAGTGGACAGTACAGCTCCAGCTGGATTCTACTCCAATGGAATTTAAAATTGACACAGGAGCTGATGTCAGCGTCTTATGTGAGGATGCATTTCACACACTCACTCCACCAAAAACACTGAAACCAGCTGACATCCCATTAGACAGCCCAGGAGGTGAACTGTTGTGTCTGGGACACTTTAATGCTACAGTTAGTTACAAGGGAAATAACTACCTATTTGAAGCATATGTAGTCCGTGGCCAGAGTGTCAAAAACCTACTCAGCCGGGATTTGTCAGTGGAGATGAACCTGGTGAGGCGTGTTGATGAAGTGAAATTCTTGAACACCTTCAAGCCTATGGTGAGCACGGCACACTAAAAACTGAACCTGTTAAAATCCAATTAAAGGATGGGGCTCAACCATATGCAGTGCATACAGCACGTCGTGTGGCCTTCCCAATGTTACAGATGGTAAAAGAGGAACTGCAGAGGATGGAGAAGAACGGTGTCATCGAGAAGGTAACACAGCCAACTGAAGTCTGAGTCCGACCCTTGTCAATTAACTACAGGGGTCCCTCAGGGCTCTGTTCTTGGTCCCCTCCTCTTCTCCCTGTACACAAACTCGGTCGGATCTGTCATTAGCCCGCATGGTTTTTCATACCACTGCTACGCTGACGACACCCAATTAATTCTGTCCTTTCCCCGCTCAGAGACCCAGGTCGTCGCACGCATCTCTGCTTGTCTAGCTGACATCTCTCAGTGGATGTCTGCTCATCACCTCAAGCTCAACCTTGACAAGACTGAGCTGCTCTTCCTTCTGGGAAAAGATTGTCCCACTCTTGACCTAACAATCAACATCGGCACCTCAGTTGTTTCCCCGACTCAGACTGCAAGGAATCTGGGTGTGACCCTAGATAACAACCTGTCCTTCACTGCAAACATCGCTGCTACAACCCGCTGCTGCAGATACACGCTTTACAACATCGGGAGGATACGTCCCCAGCTGACCCAGAAAGCGACGCAGGTTCTGGTCCAGGCTCTCGTCATCTCACGCCTAGACTACTGCAACTCCCTCCTGGCTGGTCTACCTGCATGTGCCATCCGACCTCTGCAGCTCATCCAGAATGCTACATTTTCCCACACCACTCCGCTCCTCCGCTCCCTTCACTGGCTTCCGGTAACTGCTAGAATCCACTTCAAGACACTGGTACTTGTGTACCATGCTGCGAATGGATCTGGCCCTTCGTACATCCAGGACATGGTTAAACCGTACACCCCAGCGCGTGCACTACGCTCTGCATCAGCCAAACGACTCGCTGCACCCTCGCTGCGAGGGGGACCCAAGTTCCCATCAGCAAAAACACGTGGGTTTGCTATCCTGGCTCCAAGATGGTGGAATGAGCTCCCCATTGACATCAGGACAGCAGATAGCTTGCACATCTTCCGGCGCAAACTGAAAACTCATCTCTTTCGACTCCACTTCGAGCGATAGAACTATTAACAAAGCACTTATATACTAATAAAGGACTGGCTTATCTAAAGCCAGTTGAGTAGCACTTGAAATGTTTTGGCTCTACGAAACCTGATGTACTTATATGATTCTGTTTTCTTCAAGGTTGTGTCTTCCTGGTCGAATGTACTTATTGTAAGTCGCTTTGGATAAAAGCGTCAGCTAAATGCAATGTAATGTAATGTAATGAATGGTGTGCTCCTATGGTGCCCGTTCTAAAGAAAACCACAGGCAAAGCCAGGATCTGTGTGGACCTGAAAAGACTAAATGAGTCAGTAAAAAGAGAGCGCTACATCTTACCTACCTCTGATGAAATAACTGCAAAGCTAAGTGGTGCAACTGTGTTTTCCTCTCTCGACGCTGCAAGTGGGTTCTGGCAAATCCCACTGCACCCAGTCAGCTGTAAATTAACAACCTTTATAACACCGTTTGGCAAGTACTGTTTCAAAAGGTTACCTTTTGGGATTTCCAGTGCGCCTGAGATCTTCCAGCGGAAAATGCTAGAGACTCTGCAGGGGCTGGAAGGCGTTGAAGTCTTCATGGACGATATCCTGGCCTATGGGATATCGACAGAACAGCACGACGCCAGACTCGAGAAGGTACTACAACGTGTTGAGTCAGCAGGCTTAAAACTCAATAAAGATAAATGCTCCCTCAGACAAAGCCAGCTACGCTTTCTGGGACATCTCATTGACCAGTCAGGAGTCAGGCCCGACCCTGATAAAGTTGAAGCCATACATCAGCTGGCTCCACCAGGAAACGTCCATGAGCTGAAAAGAGTCCTGGGCATGGTGAACTACCTGGGTAGGTACGTTCCAAACCTTTCCACAATAGGTCAACCACTGTACGAGATTCTGAAGAGCAGGAACATCTGGACCTGGGGTCACTCACAGCAGTCAGCTTTTGAGAACATTAAGACAATGCTGACCACAGCACCGGTTCTTGTCTTCTATGATGTGGCTAAAGCCACAGCGGTGTCTGCTGATGCCAGTAGCTATGGCCTGGGGGGGGTCCTCCTCCAGCTCCATGAAGAGGAGTGGAAGCCAGTAGCCTACTGTTCGAGGCGTCTCACAGAAGCGGAGACCCGCTACGCCCAGATAGAAAATGAGTGCTTGGCTAGCGTATGGGCCTGTGAGAAGTTTGACAAGTATCTATGTGGCTTGGAGACCGACCACAAACCATTAGTGCCACTGATCAACAAACAAAGCCTAGATAACGTCCCCTTGAGATGTCAGCGTCTACTAATGAGGCTCATGAGGTACAAACCTTTAGCAGAGCATGTGCCTGGGAAGATCCTTGTTGTCGCCGACACACTGTCCCGAAGCCCACAGACACATACAAAGGAAGAGACTGACACTCAAGAAGATGTGGCATGCTATGTAGCCACATCTCCAATGAGAATGGAGAATATCAGAAAAGAGACAGCACATACACACACCCTCCCGGTCCTCCCAACAGCCAGTCGGTGCCTGCCGGTGAGCGTGGAAGTGTGGTCTGCCACAAGCGGGCGGCAGGAGCGGGGCTGTCAGCATCAGCTTGTAGATGGTATTTTAAAAACTCGATGCGCTCTGAAGCTACGGGGCGGCCGAGGACAAAAAATACACATGCGTTAATCGCGTTAACATAATTAGTGGCGTTAATTTTGTTTTGCGTTAACGCGTTATTAACGTGTTAACTTGACAGCCCTAGTTTTTATGAACCCGGTGTCGGCCGGACAGGAACCGGAATGAATGATATTATGAATGATTGTAGTATTTATTACATGTACAGCACTTTGGCCCGACCAAAAATCGCTTTTAAACGTGCTTTATAAATAAACTTTGATTTTATTTTATTTGACAGTACACCTCAAATACATCACTACACAACCTGTGGTATTTGAAAATAAGGGAATGACATGTTTATAATATGCTGCAAAACACAACAGATATGCAGGGTTGCGAGTCTGTTTCGAAGGCCATTTTATTTTTGGTAGTCTGATCATTTTAACAAGAGAATAGGATCAGACTGAAAACATCGTAAATGTGTTCTAGATACATGAATGGCTCTTTTAGACCAGAACAGACTGCTAACTCAACAGGAACTATCAAAAACATCCCAATCAAAGTTTAAAGTCACAACATTTGATTAAACAAACAGATTATTGGAGAAACTACTCTGCAGATTAATGAACAGTGAAACTCGCTCATGGACTTTAAGGTGAATACTTTAAGAAAAAGTTTTCCCATACTCTTAACACCACTATGGTTTTAGGAGTGTGTGAACACGAAGATGTGATTTGAGAGCACCTGATCTAGTGAACGTTTTCCCACACTCTTCACACCCGTACGGTTTTTCTCCGGTATGAATACGTTGATGTGTTTTAAGAGCACCTGATTGAGAGAAAGTTGTCCCACACTCTTCACACCAGTACGGTTTTTCTCCAGTATGAATACGTTGATGTGTTTTGAGAGCACTTGATGTAGTGAACATTTTCCCACACTCTTCACACCAGTACGGTTTTTCTCCAGTGTGAATACGTTGATGTGTTTTGAGATCACTTGATGTAGTGAACTTTTTCCCACACTCTTCACAGCTGTACGGTTTTTCTCCAGTATGAATACGTTGATGTGTTTTGAGATCACCTGATTGAGAGAAAGTTGTCCCACACTCTTCACACCAGTACGGTTTTTCTCCAGTATGAATACGGTGATGTGATTTGAGATGACCTGATGTAGTGAAAGTTGTCCCACACTCTTCACAGCTGTAAGGTTTTTCTCTAGTATGAACAAGTTGATGTGATTTGAGAGCACCTGATGTAGTGAAAGTTGTCCCACATTCTTCACAGCTGTAAGGTTTTTCTCCAGTATGAATACGGTGATGTGATGTGAGAGCACTTGATTGAGTGAAACTTTTCCCACACTCTTCACAGCTAAACGGTTTTTCTCCAGTATGAATACGGTGATGTGATTTGAGAGTACCTGATGAAGTGAAAGTTGACCCACACTCTTCACAGCTGTAAGGTTTTTCTCCTGTGTGAATAAGCAGGTGGGTCTTTAAATGTCCAGATGTTGTAAAGGATTTGTGACATTGCTGACAGCTGTGACGTCTCTCTCTTCCTTTTGGTTTCTAGAACAGAGGGACAGAGAAAGAGAGAAAGTCAATCTAAAAAGCATCAATACACAAGTTAACACAATAAAAACTCACTTAATATAAACCTTGAGTTAACAAAATACTACTTATCAACTGTTTGTGTTTATTATATTTGATACAGTAATACAGCAATATTCTAACCAAATATACCAGAGGTGGGGGACTCGAGTCACATGACTTGACTCGAGTCACATGACTTGACATATTTTTTGACTTGCTTGACTAACATTGATAAAAGACTCGACTTGACTTCGTATTCATGACTTGAGACTTGACTTAGGCTTGAGACAGATGACTCGAAAGGACTTTACTTTTTTAAATAAAATATTTGCATTGTACGAAGCCCCTAGAGGGCAATGAAAGAAAAAAAAGAGAAAGTATCTCCTTCACAGGAGAAAGTAGGAAGTGGAGCACACAGGAGACAGCCGTTTCATTGCAGACTGTTATGTTTATGTGGGGAAATACATACATTATTTGAGATACATTTCAAACTCGGACTTCATTTTAGGGACATTTCGACCAGGGGTGTAGAGTTATTTGTTCAAGCACCAGATCGGCAAAACAGGAGAGTCTGTGAACCAGTCTGCCTTGACCTATGTATTAATGTCTGTGACTCACAGTATCTGCTGCCCACAGCTGTTTTATAGAAGAAAAACCTCCTTCACTTCATGAAATCTCTGCAGCACCAGGAGGCAGTAACGTGTAACTCAGCAGAATCTCAGAAGAGCAGCACCAGCTGCAAAGAGCTGTGCCTTCACTGTGTGTACCTTCATTAGAACAGCTAACGAGCGACTGCAGGCTGCTACGTTTTAACCACACGCACCTCCACACACACACACACACACACACACACACACACACACACACACACGCTCAATTATTCCCTGTTTTATGATTTCAGAGCCCCACTCTCCATTGTTGTTAATGTTGAAAATAAAACTCTAGTTTTCATAACCACTGTCTTTTAACTGATTTAAATGTGGAAACTGGGGTTATTCATCAGGATTTCGTAGGACTTGACTTGCTTGACTCTCACCCCAGTAACTTGAGACTTGCACATGTATGACTTACTCCCACCCCTGGTATACAGGAGACAGAGGGAGACGGCATCCTGTCACTGCGAGTCTCAGTATGCTCCGTTCGTCTTGTTTTAGTTTTTGTGGTCTAATTATTCTCTAAACTTTGTGTTGTCTGTATGAAACGTTATTTTGAGAGACCATGCTTTTGATCCTGTGGATTACGTTTGCCTTCTGCAGACCATGTCTGGCCATGCCATTCAACTTTCCAAGACACACCTGAGTGACAGCACGAACAGGCGAGGAGCCCCGGCCTCTACGCTGCTACATAGCGAGGCTATGCTAGAGCTCCAATGCGATCGGCTTCCTACGAATACACCAAGCCACCTGTGCTCTTCAATATTGGATGAAATCCCTCGGGAGCCGCTTAGAAACACCAGGAAAAAGAGATGAGGAAGGAGGGGAGGCGTTCAGAAGGGCGGAGATTCAGCCGGCCACCACTTCCATCCATCATTCTCACAAACCTGCGCTCATTGAGCCACAACGTGGACACACTAAGGACATACACAAGGTACTGTCATGAATTTCTTGAGGCCTCTTTATTATGTTTCACGGAAAGTTGGCTACAATCTACAAAGCCTGAATCTCTTTGAAGTACCCGGACTCACCATTGTTCGAGCAGACAGTGATGCGAACTCGGGGAAAACCAGAGGAGGCGGTATTTGTGTGTATATTAATGATCTGTGGTGCCGATGATACTCAGTCAAATGTAAAACCTGTGATCCCAACGTAGAAATTCTTGGCATGACGTTAAGACCCTTTTATCTTCCTAGAGAATTCGGGTGTATTTTACTGTTTGTTGTTTACGTGCCTCCCAGCGCAGAGGACACTGTGTTCACGAGCTACAACTCAACCACCGATGCACATCATGAAGCAATGTCGCCTGGAGACTGTGTTACCTGGGTTCCAGCAGTATGTTAGGGATCACAGCAGGAAAGACAATATACTGGACAAATGCTTTGTTAATGATACAGGAACCAATAGAGGTTTCTCAATACTCAAATTTCCCCTCCTCGACTCCTATCCTCGATACTTAGTCCCGCCCACAGGAGATGCGAGCGGAGGACTGAGGAGGGGAGCCGAGGAGAGAGGAGGGGAAGCAGCAGGCGGTTAGAGAGAGATGAGAACTCGTCTCCTCTGAGCGGTCATTTTAAAGAGACGTCCATTAATGATGACAGGAGGCACAGCAGCCCTCAGTCTGATGGACAGATGTGTTCATGATGACATATATATATATATATATATATATTTACTTTGATTCATTCACAGTGCGGTATAATGAGACAATAACAGGCTACAGATGCGGACACACACATTTATATAAATATATACAATTTCAGAATCAAACAAGTATGAGAGCACTCTCATAATAACGTAACACAATCAGAGACTGGATATATCCCCCTCTCTCTGGTCGCTGAAATGGGGAATTGAAATTACGGGCCAAAAGTTGTATTTACAAGTAGGCGATTAAAAGAGGACACCAAACCAACTGAGACCCGTCTGTCCGCCGTACACACTGTACAACGTACACACTGTACAGAGCTCGACATTAAGAACTGCCCGATGGCCCGGGGCCATCTAGTATTTAGCTCGGGCAATGAAGCCTCACCTGCTGGTTGCCCGATCGGGCAATCTATTATGCCAGTATCATGCAGCTCGCGGATCCAGTAATGAGTGACCCGACAGTAAAACTAAACATATCTATAACTAGTTTAGGTAGTTTGAGAGGTAATTAAAATAGCTACGTGTGATATTCTAACCTGAAGTGTGTGTTTTGTCCGCTCACCGCTGCATGTGATCATGCAGAGCTGCGTGTCGACTCGTCAGCAGCAGCTGATCTCTCTCTCCCGTCAGATTAGACTTCACTCGCGTCCATATCGATCAGATCCAGCTAGTTCTAGCTAATGATATGACTACCTGCTTATTAAAAAACACCTAAACAATAAGTGTCGCTACGCAACCGGGTGAGGCCACAAAGTATAGCGCAGCATTATGCATTTGTTTACATGCCCACCGGAACCCCGAGGCATTACCAACAGATCAACGCACAATCAACCCATACAGGACATCTCTTTCTTTAGACATTAGAATTGACTATTCTTGTCTGTCACATACTCTTCTTGTCTGTCACATAAGTGGCGCAACTGAAGCGGTATTGCGCTAAAGGGAAATTATTTTGACCGAAGAGATTTAGATTTGCCAGCTAACGGTAAATCTGACGTCGCCATTTTGTGTGCTTCGCGGATGCGCTCGGCTCCTCTCGACTGCTGCTCGGGTCTGCTCGGTCAGCTTCCGGATGAGGAGGCATTCGACCAACTTACAGTAGATAACATTACAAACATTTTTAACAGGGGCCATAATAGTGTAAATAATGTTTGTTTTGGCAGTTATAACTGAATGTAATGTTTTCTACTTGTTTACATCTGGGAAGGCATTTGCCTTCATCAGATGGAAAGTGTCTTGACCAACAAGTATTTCTTATAGCTATGCAGGGCATGCAAGCAAGCAAACACAAACAGTGAAATGAAGAATACAATTGAAATTGTACAATATAATATTGTGGTGGTTCATCTTATAATTCAGTCTAGAGAACCAGACAGCATCTACAGTAAGACCTGCAAAAATCTAAATGTTCTAGGGTGAGGCCCCCCAAACCCTTCGTGTGTCATTTCGTCCGTGCGCATTTTTCAGGGCAATCTCTATTGGGCTCAGGGCCATCTGTAAATTAGCTTAGATGGCCCACAGGGCCATCTCCCAAAATCCTTAATGTCATTCACTGCACTGTACAACACACACACTGTACAACACACACAATGTACCACACACACACCTACACACTGTACAACAAGCACCTACACACTGTACCACACACACCTACTACAGCTCGTAAAGCATAATCAGGCTACAGCCGTTGTGTATTTTATTATGTGAAGCACTAAATGGTCTTAGAAAAATATCGACTAAAGCAAATAAAGAGAGTAGGCATGTTATACTGAGTGATACATATTATACACTAGCGGTGTAACGGTATACGTACCGTTCGGTACACGTGTGTACCGAATATAACGTTAAACGTAAAAAAATTGAGAACGTGAACAACTTCTTGGAAGCAATCTTAGGTGCTGCGTCGCAGCATTCAGAGTAATTTGCTCACATTGGGTTCAACGCGTCTTATGCGGCTTTCACACCAGCGCTTTTCCCTTTCTAGCTCCGAGCGGGAGCTTTTCTGGTTCAGCTCCAGTTTCCCCATTTCTGCTCCCGCTCTGTTCACACCGCCCAGAGCTGCCGCTGCTGCGTCATGACGTCACCGTTTACGTGCCTGCTTCATAAAATCCAAACCGCGCGGAAATCCCTCACATCGACAACAACAACAACAATGGCTGATTGTATTGAAGCGCTGTTCGCTTTGGTTATCCTCTTACGAAACGACATGGAAGGCATCGGACGACTTTACTTGGAACTTTACAAACATCACATGCGAAATGCAAGACTTCTTTGTGGTCTTCAGCATCTACTTCAACGACGAATCCCGCCCATGCCCCTGCCCCCGCCTCGATGTAAGAGTCCCCTCTCGAGTCCCCTCTCGAGTTCCCTCCTCTAGTCCCTCCTTTAGTCCCTCCTCTAGTCCCTCCTTTAGTCCCTCCTCTAGTCCCCTCTCTAGTTTCCCTCTCGAGTCCCCTCTCGAGTTCCCTTCTCTAGTTCCTCCTCTAGTCCCTCCTCTCTCCTCTAGTCCCCTCTGGAGTCCCCTCTCCAGTCCCCTCCTTTAGTCCCTCCTCTAGTCCCCTCTCTAGTTCCCTCTCGAGTTCCCTCCTCTAGTTCCTCCTCTAGTCCCCTCTGGAGTCCCCTCTCTAGTTCGCCTCTCGAGTCTCCTCTCGAGTCCCCTCTCGAGTCCCCTCTCGAGTCCCCTCTCGAGTTCCCCCTTGGTTCCCCTCTCGAGTTCCCCCTTGGTTCCCCTCTCGAGTCACGTCTCAAGTCCCTACCCAATGTCCTGGTCCGTTGGAGGTTCCGCTGGGGGTCCTGCCAACTCCATGTCTGTCTCGTTGGAGGTCCCGCCGTCTACTCCCCTGCCGGGGGTCCTGCCAATCCCATGTCCTGTCCCGTTGGGGGTCCCGCCGTCTACTCTCCTGCCGGGGGTCCTGCCAGTCCCATGTCCTATGCCGATGGAGGTTCCGCTGGGGGTCCATCCGGCTCCATGTCCAGTCCCGTTGGAGGTCCCGCGAACTACTCTCCTGTCGGGGGTCCTGCCAGCCCTGTGTGCTGTCCCGTTGGGGGTCCCGCCGACTGCCCTTCTGCCGGGGGTCCTGCCAACCCTGTGTACTGTCCCGTTGGGGGTCCCGCCGACTGCTCTCCTGCCGGGTGTCCTGCCAATCCTGTGTCCTGTCCCGTTGGGGGTCCCGCCGACTGCCGTCCTGGCGGGGGTCCTGCCAACTCCTGGTCCTCTTCCGTGGGGGATCCTGCCGAGGCCTGTCCCACCAGCGCCGGTTCCTGTCCGGCCGACACCGGGTTCTGCCCGGCCTCCTGAGAGCCGCGGTCTTCGCCCTCGATCCCGGCCCCCTGAGAGCCGCGGTCCTCGCCCTCGGGCCCGACCCCCTGACTCTTCCTACCACTGCCTTCGCCCCTCCATAACCCCCTTTTCAAGCTCTGCCTTGCCCCTGGGATGTCAGCCCAAGCCCGTCCTCCAGACCCCCTCCACCCACCCTGTTGGCCCTAGTTTTGTGTCCCTCCTCCGGTCCCCCTCCACCCACCCTGGTGGCCTAAAAGGAATTATTTTGTCACTTAAATCTGCATTTGGGTCCTGCTTCCTGCACACTGTAACAGTTCTCTCTGGAAACATTGCAACAAGATGAAAGCAGTTTCTAAAAAAACTGCATGTTAAAGAGCAACTTGCAGGTTTTTTTTTTACTACATTTATGCTTAACCTTGCCTGAAAATTACAATTAAAAATGTTAATGCAGGATTTGATATGTTTTATAAGACATAAGGGCAGGAATTCAGAGGGAAAGGAGCCGTTTTGAGCTCTGCTACTAAAAACTGCTTTTTTTTTTAAACGTCATACGTCAAACGCGTCATATTACGTCACATGGGGGAGCAACTTTCTCGGACTCCTTCTCTGCCCAATCCGCGGTAGTAGTTTGTAGTTGGTTTGAGCGGTTGTGATTTAGTGAGCTGGTATTTTTTCGGTAATTTTACATTGCATTTCAGCATTTGTAATCATGGTGAGCTTGTGTTTGTACAGGTTGCACAACTCGAGCCTGTCAGGACATCGAGTCCACAGTTTCCCTCACGGGAAAAGGACCGGAGCTAGCGTTCGTTCCTGGGTGCGTTGTGCATCCACCTCCCTGCAGCACATACTCTCCACAGCTTTATCAGGAAACCGTATTACATCTCTCTCCCCCCCTTCGCTGCTCTCTCTCTCCCCTCCGGTACACGGCACCGTAAGACGTAGTGTGGAGTTGCATTAGGTAACGCTGTGGTGGCTGTACTGCTCCAGCCGTCTCCTTTGTGTTTGTTTGTTTCCCCCTGTCTGTGTTGCTTGTGTGGGCTGTCACTCCTGGCTCCCGGCTCAACCTCCACTCACCTGCTGCAATCAGCTGTGCACCCTCCCCGACTACACACCTGCTTTCCATCAAGCCATTTACAACGGCATATCAACGGAGGCTCCACAACCTTTCTCCGCCAGATCGTCAAGTATCAGCCGTATCTCGCGTCTCCCCTCCGGTATAGCACCGTAAGACGTAGTGTGGAGTTGCATTAGGTAACGTGAGATACGGCTGATACTTGTGCATTAGTTTCTGTTATGGATCAGTATCAACAGTCCTGCCAGTAACGTTAGTATATTATCAATACTACTTTAGTTATAGCCTGATATATGATTGCTAACTGTACAATGTTGTGATGTGACTGACGTTAGCTAACATTAACTGTAGCTAACGCCGGTCACTCACCAAGACAGCTGCCCTGTTCTCCACTGGTTCTCCACACACCAAAGCTCCATTTCTCTCCGATGGCCGTTATTTTTTCGAATCCTTGGCTCCTGGTCTCTTGGACGCATAGCAGGCTCATAATTATAATCATATGCATTCGAATATATATTTTCAACCTCTTCTGTGTCAAAACTAGCATTGCGATCCATGTTTATTCATACGTTAGACCGGCCGCTCTCCCCCATGTTACGTCATACGCGGGAGGTCACGTGCGGAGGCTTTTTTATGCGGAAGTGAAAATGTGACGCCAGATGTCACTGTAGTGTATATTTCTGTATATTTAAAAAAAAAAATCTAGTTTATTCATTATTTTCCTACACATGTATTCACGGGTCTCTAACCTGCAAGTTGCTCTTTAACACTCAGTTAATGGGGCTCATTCACTGGAGCTTCCACAAACAACCATCAACTCAATTATTACATTCAAATGATGTACATTATTCAAGTTTACATTCACTTTGGATAATAACTAGGGTTGCAAAGGGGCGGAAAGTTTCCGGTACATTTCAGGAAAGTTTCCATGGGAATTTAAGCTGGGGAATTTTGGAAATATTCGATGCAAAATTAAACAAAAAAACATGACATTTCAACAGATTTTTTTTTTTTTTTTTAAAAGTAGAACAGAACAAGTTTTGATTATTTTATTGAACAATTATTTGTTTCATTGAAGAAAAAAAACAGGAATGTTGAGTTAAATATTACTCATCTGTGCATGTGATGTGCCTGTAGGGGGTGTGGTCCCAATAGCCATGCAGTGAGCAGTGTGCTATGGCATGGATATTCAAGTGTACTTGAACGGCATCTGTTTGTTTTAGTCAAGATTATGCTAAAATAAACTTTCCCCAACTATATTTAAGTTCCCTATGAAGAGCCAACCTTCAATTTAGAAAATTCCCAGTTTATTCCCATAAATTCCCGTTAATTCCCATGAAAAGTTTCCATCTTTGAAAATTCCCGGAATTTTGCAACCCTAATAATAACACGGGAGAAATTAACGGAAGCGCTCTCTTTTCCTCTCTCCCTCTCCTGACAGCTTGTCAGTATCTCATGCAGCTCACTGATCCAGTAATAAGTGACCCGACAGTGAAGAATAAATATATGTATATCTTAGGGCTGTGCAATTAATCGTATTTTAATCGCAATTACGATTATGGCTTGCGACGATTATGAAAACAGCATAATTGACAAAATACGATTATTTAGCTGGGTGCGCTTCGCCCCTCCCTAAAAGCCCACTCGGCCACGTGGGAGTGACATGTGTTGTGAGTGTTCAGCGCGAGCGAAGATGTCAGAACAAGAGCAGCAACTCGTTAAAAAGAAGGGTACAACTATTTCCACTATTTGGAAGTACTTTGGCTTTCAGGAGTCCGACGTGGAGCAAAAGAAAGTACAGTGCAGGATTTGTTACCAGGTTGTGTTGGCACCACACGCTAACACAACCAATCTCTTTAATCATCTGAAATACAACCACAAAGTGCAATACGACCGGGCAATAATACAACAAAAAGCAGATGCCCGCTCGACTTCATCCACAACATCATCACAGTCATCGATTCAGGACGCATTGTACAGAGCAACGACAAGCTCGCAGAGACACAGAGATATTACAGGTGCCATTACATTTCACATCGCTAAAGATATGTGCCCAGTTAGCACTGTTAGCAACCAGGGCTTTAAGCAACTTGTCAACACGTTGGACAAGCGTTACGCGATGCCGTATTATTTCAGCAGGTCTGCGCTGCCTGCACTATATGACAAATGCCGTGGGGAAGTTGAGAGAGATGTGGCTTCAGCTGACTACTTTGCCACCACAACGGACCTATGGTCTAGCCCAGGGGTGCCCAACCAGTCGATCGCGAGATGTGTCTAAAAATAGAACAACAATATTCTGTTTTATCGTTAATGTCCTGTAACATAATCTTCCTGTGCCAGAATAATGCACTTGAACGCATCAAAGCTTTGTGATTGGCCGGCGTCACCCCATGTGTCGGGGCGTGGCTGAGGGTCTTCAGTACAGGTGGCAATATTGTCACCTGCTTGCGCTCATCTCTGAAACCAGACCATGTAAACAGGCTGGTGTTTCTTGCAAAACATCTTTAAGCGATGACATGAGCAGCCCTACCAGCATTTGCCATGGTGGCCTAGACATTTTTATTTGGTCTTAAATTGTAGTTCAACATTTATTTCCTGTTACTTCTGGACCATGACGGTTGGCCAGCCTTCAACGTTTAACTGAGTGGAATATGTTGAATATGTTTTACCAAAATGTTGGCTTTTTTTGGTCTAATTTATTTTTATTTATCATATTAATAATATATGTTTAGTATGGTTTTGGAAGTGCGCTCCAACATATTTGTTCTTGTTTAATGGAAAAATATTATTTGTTTTAAAGTTCAATAAATGGTCAATGAATAATCGTCAAAATAATCGTGATATCAATTATTGACCCAAATAATCGTGATTATGATTTTTGCCATAATCGCACAGCCCTAGTATATCTAGTGTAGCTTGTTCTAGAGGTAGATCAAATAGCTAAGTGTGTTAGGTCTAACTCTTGTGTGTTTCGCTCCGCTTACCGGTGCGGCGGGCGGAGCTGCAGGATTTCTGCTTCACGTTGCATATCGCTATTTTACTGTCTTTTTCGGACACTTTAAAATACTGCCAGACCGGTGAAGCCATGTTGGCGAGCTTGTTTTGCCGCACAGAGAAAAGTGTCATGTATTTTACGTCATGCGATCGGCTCTCGCGATCGGCATGTTTAGAGAGCACCGATCGATCGGTAGAGAGTGAGTATCGGCCGATCTCGATCGGTGACCGATCGATCGGAGCATCCCTAAAGACTATATTAACTTCTGTGTTCCCACTAAAGAAATACAAATCTATCCAAGTAATGAATCATATGTGAAATAAGGACATTAAAAAAAGTTCTAAAAACCAGGAAAATAGCTATGGGAGCACTTAGACAGAGAAAGAACTGAAAGTCAAATTGAGGGAATCAAAACACAGAGAGCTTTTGGGAAATGCTTTTAAAGCCAAAGACTCCAAAAAAGTGTGGGACACCATGAGAACCATGACAGGAATGACCTCTTCAGCTAAACCTATTGTGACAGACAAGACATACTTGATCCATACCAATTTGCCTATAAGCAAGGGGGTGGTACTGTTGCTACTCTGGTTCATATCATCACTAAACATTTAGATAAACGTCACACCTATGCAAGAGCCCTCTTCCTAGACTTCTCAGCAGCAACACAATACAAGCAGACATCTTGGTGTCAAAAATGGCCAAAATTGAAGTAAATCCATACCTGATTTACTGGTATGCCGCTTTCCTCACCAGTAGAGAGCAACTTGTGAAGGTTAACAAAACCCTGTCATCTCCCATCACAACCAATGTAGGGTCCCCTCAGGGCTGCAGGAGTTCAGCTGTGCTCTTAGCTTCTTTTGATGACTTTACTGAGCTGCTGTCTATAGTGTGTTTTGACTTTGACCATCTAGTCAGTGTTGGTGATTTTAACATCCATGTTGACAACCCCCAGGACAGAGGGGCTGTCTTGATAACTATGGACTGACTCAGCATGTGACGGAGCCCACGCACAATAAGGGGCACACTCTGGACTTAATGATCTCAAAGGGTCTGAATATCTCTGAGGTTGTGGTGACTGATGTTGCGCTCTCTGATCATTCCTTTGAGAGCTCTATTTCTGTTCACACAAATGTTCAAAAAGAGGTAACCACAAAGCGATATTTAACTGAAAATACTAGGGAAATGTTTACTCGGAATGTTTCTTCCACACTTGCCCCTGCTAACATCTCAGTAAATGAGCTAGTAGATCATTTTAATTCAAAAATAAAAATGTTATAGATGCCATTGCTCCAACTAGGGTAACGGAAGTGACTGGCAAGAAAATATCTCCATGGAGAAAGGCCATGACCGTGAAAACAGAAAAAAGAGTGTCGAAAAGCTGAACGTAGGTGGAGAAAAACAAATCTCCAGGTTCATTTTGAAATCTATAAAGAGAGACTTGGATTTTATAATTTGGAATTGAAAATTGCCCGACAGTCTTTCTTCTCTGATATCATTGCCAAAAACAAAAACAACGCATGTGCCTTGTTCGCTACCGTCGACAGACTAACTAACCCCCCAGTGGCAGTAGCCTCTGAACTTCTATCCACCAGGGCGTGCAATGATTTTGCCTTCTTCACTGACAACATTCAGAGAATCAGACAAGCAGTCAGTGCCTCTGCATCAGGTACAGCAAATGTGTTGTCTCTGTGTCCACTTAACATCAATTCAAACACCATGACACAGTTCCATCAGATTAATGATAAAAACCTAGAGGACATTATACAACATCTAAAATCCTCCTCCTGCTGCCTTGATATTATTCCAACAGGACTTTTCAAAGATGTTTTTCATTGTATGGCCTCAGATCCAGCGTTTCTGCCAGGGGGCCGTCTTGCCGTCATTTGACGCCCTTATTCAGCTCGGGACGCCCTGAACGCGAGCCGAGGGCGTCCAAAAATATTAATAATTAGAGAGAAGATCGAGTTTTTATCGCTTGAAATGACGAAAAGGAAAAAGGACATCCCTCGGTTGGAGGGGCAAAGGAGTCTGGTGGGATTATTTTCGGAGTATTGAAGATTGATTCCCCGACATCGAAGGTGCCTGCTACAGGACAACACGGAACGTGCGCGATTTGGACGCGATGAGCGGGGGGGGGGTTTTAGTGGAGCACGCACGTGAGCACCAGAGCCTCGCAGCGCGAAACTGAGGCTCCGTGGTAAACTGTGGTAACATGAAGAGCCGTTTGGGAGCCGAAACAGCCGGCGCTTAAAGAGCGCCGAGCCAAACGATCCGGCTCACTAATGTAAAAATACAGTATCTATAAAAGGGACACGCATTTTAAAAGGTTTCTCGCCTGCCGTCTGTCTGCAGACTTGTCAAAGCATTAATTCATGGTTTTTACTAACCGGTATCAGCATGTTGTTACTTCGGCAAAACTGCTCCACCTGTTAGAAATCTGCTCAAAGATTGTTGGTCACCCTGTCAGAGACTTTCTGACTCACAGACCATGATAACCTGAGAGGCTGTCCAACAGCATCATCTGGGACCCAAAGCATGCTCTAACAGAGAATCTGAACTGCTACCATCTAATGGAGATTCACTAAAGTCAGCCTGAAGCATCCTTTGTGCTCCAGTCAGTCCTCTCAGTGAACACTGAGCTACAGATCAGATGCACGCTGAAGGCTCTTTGAGCAGCTCTCACTGGTCCTGCTGTTCTATTTCGTATATGGCTTCGCCCTCTAAGGCTATCGCTATTGGGTTTACCCTTCTGCGCCCCCGCGCAGTACTGAAAACACTTGTAGTCCACGCCCACCCGCTAGGTGGGCCCCACCCTCGGGCCTCCTTCCGGTATAAATAGGGAGGTTGCCCGGCGATCTGCTCCCTCTTTTCTTCAGCAACCAGCGTTCGGCTATTCCCTGGCTCCTCGTACTTTTTCAAAGTGTGTAGAGACGGCGTTGCAGCCGCTACACAGAGGAGGGATGAGAGTACTATTTTTACCTGGACGACCTGCTGCTGCATGGCTCGCTCCAGGGAGGAAGCGGCTTTACAGACGGTACAACTCATATCGTATCTGTCAAAGCTGGGTTTCATGATAAATTGGGAAAAGAGCTGTCCTATTCCAGCCCAGAGTATTGTTTACCTGGGTGGAATTGAACTCAGCCCGCATGAGAGCACGACTCTCACGGCAGAGAGTGGAGTGGACACGCTGACAGCTCTCCTTCGACGTGTCACACCCCGCAGCGTGGTGACGAAAAAGCCCCCCACAGTTCAATGGGATACAGGAAACACTCCTGTCCTCCCAGAAGCTATGTCTTGCGCTCCAATCCGAGCCGCTGGAACTCCTGTTGAAAGAGGATATTTCCAGGGTTCCTCAAAGGGAGGAAAATCAGGGGTTTTCACTCCCGTTATTTTTCTAATCCCGAAAAAGACTGGGGCAATGAGACATCCTCGATCTGTCAGTATTCCACATGCTGACGATCAAACAGGGGCTGAAGGATGCATACTTCCACGTACCCCTCATCCCGAAACACAGGAAATCCCTGCGGTTTCTCATTTCAGGGAATATCAGACCAGACAATCGTCTGCCGTTTGGATATTTCCTGGCTCCTCCCGTTTTTGTGTAGAGAAGGCTGGAGCCGCTACACAGAGGAGGGATGAGAGGGTGGTTTCCTTTGGACGACCTGCTATTTGCTGGCTCGCTCCAGGGAGGAAGTCGCTTTACAGACGATACATCTCGTATCGCATCTGTCAAAGCCTGGGTTTCATAACAAGTTGGAAGAAGAGCTGTCCTCTTCCCTCTCAGACAAACGTTATCTGGAGTGGAATTAAAAACTCAGCCAGCAGCAGAGCGCTCTCTGGCAGCGAGTGAGAAACTGACAGCTCTCCTCCGGCGTGTCACAAACCACACAGCCCTCTCCTTGACGCAGCTGCTCAGCATTAGCGTCAGCTGGTCACGGGGGGGATTCCCCTGGGTCTCCCCCAGAGGGGGAGTCTCCAGAGGTGCTTCATTCACTGCAGAAGCCTGCTGTTTTAACCTATTGGTTTATAAACTGCAGAGCTCGAGGCATTCCTCTGTCCCAGATATGCCTTACACACGGTCATAATAAATCCACGAGCACTGTTATAACGCCTCGTGAGGACAGCATACACACACCTCTCATCCTCTGGGCGTGTACGCGCCTCATGATGAGAGACAGAGTGGAATGCAGCGTGTGGAAACTCCCTCGCAGCTTTTTTGCTTCACGGGCAGCAGCGGCGAGGGCGTGGCACGTCACCATGACGACCATTACGGCACATCACAGAGAAGCCTCTCCCCCCCAGCAGTTCCATGGGATGCAAGAAACACTCCCGTTATCCCAGGAACAGTGTTATTCCCGGCGAATTTAACCGAGGGGCTCGCAGAACGCAGCAGCCGTGCTATGCGAGGAGTATGGAGACTCAGACCGGTGTCACGCACACTGGCGCCTCAGTGGGATTTGGTTACGCGCACTAAAGAAAAACCCCATTTGAACCTGATCAGGTTCCCCTTAACTGTATTCAGCCAAAGTAGTACTGCTTTTGGCTCTATCAGAGGAAAGGGTGATCTGTCTGCTCTCCCGGTGGCTCGTCATGTCTCCGGATCCATGGAGATGCAGTTCAGCTGTTTTACGCCCTAACCCGGCTTCATGCCTATAAGGTCATCAAGAGTGATCACCCTGGCTGGCTTCTTCCCCCCTCCTCACAGGTCGGAGGAAGAAGAAACATCTCATCTCCTCTGCCCGGTGCGCGCGCTGTCTGCTATGTGGCGCGCACGGCGGCATTGCGCCGTTCTCAGCGCCTGTTTGTGCATTATAGAGAGCGCTCGATCGGGCAACCTCTGTCTACACAACGGCTGTCACATTGGCTGTGTGAGGCTGTGTCACAGGCATATGTCTCCTCTGGGGTGGAGCCCCCGGAGAATATCAAAGCGCACTCAACCAGAGGAATTTCCTCCTCCTCGGTGTTGCGCGGAGGAATGTCAGTGGAAGATATTTGCACTGCTGCATCTTGGTCTTCCCCCTGTTCATTTATTCAATTGTATTTGAGGGAGGTCTCCCTTTCCTCTCTGACACGCCCTGTACTGGGTGTCCTGTCAGAGTCAGTGACGTCAGGGATCCAGCTGTGCGCCTCTCTCCTGCCGGCACACAGAGAGCGGCCCTTTTTCCCCTCGTAGGAGAGGGACGTTCCCCTTCCTCTGACACACTTCGTAGGGAGTGCCTGGTCAGAGTGAGTGACGTCAGGGATCCAGCTGAGAGCTCTCCTACCTGGCTGGCACGGAGAGAGCGGCTGTTCCCCCTCTATGATCGCAGGACAAGGTGGGACCTTCGTCTCTACTTTCTCACAGCGGTCGGTATGTATTGTTCCCAGCCTTCACCCCGTCAGGAAAACAGGTATGTTTGCTCCAGGGACGGGGAGGTGCCATTACGCATGGCACAACAGGCAGGGGGGTGTTATTAAGCAGGTATGTCTGTGCTTCTAGTGCTGGACGGACCCAGTGGGGCACAGACTACATCATGCTTCGCCCTTAACCCAATAGCGATAGCCTTAGAGGGCGAAGCCATATACGAAATAGAACTGAGGTTACCTACTGTAACCCAGCTTCTATGAGTATTGGCGCAGCCCTCTAAGCGCTGGGCCCCACGAATAGCTGAAGAAAAGTTCTATTGTATGGGAGCAGATCGCCGGGCAACCTCCCTATTTATACCGGAAGGAGGCCCGAGGGTGGGGCCCACCTAGCGGGTGGGCGTGGACTACAAGTGTTTTTAGTACTGCGCGGGGGCGCAGAAGGGTAAACCCAATACTCATAGAAGCTGGGTTACAGTCGGTAACCTCAGTTATGTTACATGTTAGTTGTTTGTTTCTCATGTATTGTGTTTGTCTTATGTGTCTATGTTGATGTTACACATGGAGCTGCTGTGATGCAAGTCACATTTCAGACTTGATCTGACAATTAAAGAATCGTAGACAACAACGTTCTAACCTCTATCTAACCATATTGTGCATTCATATTAGGGGTCGACCGATAATCGGTCTGGCCGATATTCCGCATTTGACCGATTATCGGTATCGGCCTTTTTTTAATCAAATTGCCGATAAAACGTTGGCTCTGATGCGGCCGTTTCTCTGGCTGCAGTCACCACTCTGTGGACACGAGCAATGTCCCGCCCACAGCGCTATCTGATAGGCTATTACTGAAGATTTTCCGGGCGGGAGCCAGAGAGGCGGGACCCTCTCAGATTACAGGCAGTTGCGAAAGAACGCAGTCACAGACTGAAGCAAGCAGCAGCGCTGAGCGGCAGAGCCAACATGTGTTAAACCGAAGTTCAATAAACATCCCTATCCCCTATGCTGAAGTTGCAAAAACACCACGATCTTATGATCCAATTCTATCAGTTTCCCAGTTACACAGGGACGCGGGAAGTCAGTCAGAGTTGGGGGTGCGTGCAGCGTCTCGCAGCGGAGTAACTGTGGTGCGGGGGGGAGTGGGCTGCGAGTGGAGCCTCGCAGTTTTTCAGGTTGATATGTGAAGCTCATTAGCTAGCCAACATGTATCTAGCAAATGTTTAGCAACATATTAGAAGTGAGGCTACTAGACTAACGTTAGGTCTACTGTAATAGCCTCACTTTTAATAGTTTGCAAAACATTAGCGAGCACTAGTGTTTTGCAGTTGCTAGCAGCTTATTGGGATGTTATGCTAGATAGACAGATATAATAAATTAAGCATTATTGTTAGTTAAGCATGTCAGCCTGCAGCCCCACTTCTTGTCTCTCTCTAACTCATTGCAGATGACTGCACTAAAGAAAAGGGCACAGAGAGGAAACCAGTTGTAAGATGCTTAAAAGTTAATTAAACATAATATATGCTTAAATGCATTTCAAAGAAGTTGTGTTGAGTTGTGTTGGAGTTTGTGTTATTCTACATTTTGACACCAAGATTTTCTGATTTTACTGCAAATGTATATCGGTTCCAAATATCGGTTATCGGTCTCCTTGATTACTAATAATCGGTATCGGTATCGGCCTTGAAAAAGCCATATCGGTCGATCCCTAATTCATATTGTATATTTCAAACAGGTTGTGATCTTTCATTTGGGGATAACAGTGTTAGGCATTCGTGAGGTGCAACAACATTAACATGAACCTTTCTGTTGGCGGCTTGTTAGCAGACCCTCCACGCGATAGCAGAGCGAACAGGTACAGCAAGCGAGGGATCATTGTCCACTAGTAAATCGATTACAGATGGCGTCGTGCTCGCGGACGGATACAAAAATAATAATGAATGGTTCGCGAAATATACTTTGGTGGCAATTAAACCTGGGCGGCCCAAGTAAAGTCTATGTGAGGGAAACCCTGGACTTGAATTTTGAATTGAGCCGTCCCTTATAGATACCATCTCTTTACGTATTAGTGATGGGAATCCCGGCTCTTTTTAGTGAGTCGGATCATTTGGCTCGGCTCACTAAGAAGAGCCGGCTCTTTCGGCTCCCAAACGGCTCTTCATGTTACCACAGTTTACCAGAGCCTCAGTTTCACCGCTGCAAGGCTCCGGCGGTCGCAGTTCACGCGCGTGCTCCACTAGCACAGGAACACGCTTTGCTGGCGGTGAAAAGAATCCCACCAGACTCCTTTGCCCCTCCAACAGAGGGTTGTCCTTCTCCTTTTTCCTCATTTCAAGCGATAAAAAGCCTTTTGGACGCCCTCGGCTCGAGTTCAGGGCGTTCCGAGCTGAATAAGGGCGTCAAATGACGGCAAGACGCCCCGCCTGGCGGAAACGCTGGAATTAGGAATATATTGTGATGAAGTGCACACTGACCTGAGCTCCAGGGGTCTCTTTGTTCTCCTCCATGCTGCTCTCAGTTCTCCTTCTCCGGATGGGTCTCTGAAATAATCAACACAACTACAGCTGACACAAAACAAGACAAATCAATACAACCAACAGACACAACAAAACTAATCTACAGCTACTTCGTAGGTTCATAGCAGAGGTGAGAAGTAACTAAGTACATTTACTCAAGTACTGTACTTAAGTACTATTTAGTAGTGGTGCACGATAATTATCGGCCCAATAATTATCGGTCCGATATTAGGAATTATGACGTCATCCCGATAAACCCGATACCAGTATTAATAGCCCCGATAATATACAATATATTTTTTGGGTAAAAAAAAATAAAGAAATACTGCGGTGTGGGTGGATTGGGATGAGGGGCGCTTGTTTTTCACTCGGCTCCTCCCGTTTTGCCAGTACTGTGGTATTAGTGGTTTAGGAAGAGGGGAGTTCTTCACAAATCCAGCGCTCCCTAACTCATGCCTGGCTGTGACGTAAATGGTGTGCGGCCGTGAAGCCAGGACAGTAAACAAACATGTCGCCGGTATTATGGGACTATTTCAAAGTTTCAGAGTTAGATAGTTCGCTTGCTATTTGTATTAACAAATGCAGAAGTTCCACGAGGAGGGAAAAAGGCAACGAGCTATAATACTTCCAACCTGATTAGTCGCCTGAAACATCGCCATCGCTACGATGGTGTGTTAAAAGCGTACGAAGACGCCTGCGCTGCTAAACTAGCTGCAAAGGCACCGGGGCTTTTACCTATCGACGAGGCTTTTGAAAAAGGCAAGAACTTTATTTGGGAAAATAAATATGGTCACTTTGAAGAGTCAAAACTGTTCTTGGCTTTGTTTTGTTCATAGTAGTAATGCTCATGTCATTTGCTCACTACTAGTCTCGTTTTTACCACCAGGTGTGCAAAAATTACAGGTACATTTAATATATATATATTATATTATTATCGGTTATCGGTATCGGTCTTGGGAAGCAGGAAGTTATCGGTATCGGTTTCAAAAAACCAATATCGTGCATCCCTACTATTTAGAGGTACTTTTACTTTACTTGAATATTTCCATGTAATGCTACTTTGTCTGCAACAATAGGAGACAGTAATAAAGCTGCTTCACTGAAGAGGAGAAACTCACAGCTCCAGGACTCAGTCAGTCAGGAGGAGACTAGAAACAACAAGTCAATAAACTGAGGATTCATCCTGTAACATAAAGGAGTTACCCAACAGAAACCAGTATGCTAACGGTAATAAAGAAGAGTTACCGTACTAAAACAATATGCTGAAGGTAAAAGGGGAGCGTTTACTCAAACTAAACGGTATGCATATAACTTATGAATATACTGTGGGATAAATAATGTTAGAGAAAGTAATTATTAAGGTATCACACACACACACCTACCTGCTTTTAAGCTGGAAACACTGAGAAGACCACAGAGCTGCTTCAGGTCCTCTCTGGGAACACTGGGTCCTGATGAAGACCACAGAGCTGCTTCAGGTCCTCTCTGGGAACACTGGGTCCTGATGAAGACCACAGAGCTGCTTCAGGTCCTCTCTGGGAACACTGGGTCCTGATGAAGACCACAGAGCTGCTTCAGGTCCTCTCTGGGAACACTGGGTCCTGATGAAGACCACAGAGCTGCTTCAGGACCTCTCTGGGAACACTGGGTCCTGATGAAGACCACAGAGCTGCTTCAGGTCCTCTCTGGGAACACTGGGTCCTGATGAAGACCACAGAGCTGCTTCAGGTCCTCTCTGGGGACACTGGGTCCTGGTGAAGACCACAGAGCTGCTTCAGGTCCTCTCTGGGAACACTGGGTCCTGATGAAGACCACAGAGCTGCTTCAGGACCTCTCTGGGAACACTGGGTCCTGATGAAGACCACAGAGCTGCTTCAGGTCCTCTCTGGGAACATTGGGTCCTGATGAAGACCACAGAGCTGCTTCAGGTCCTCTCTGGGAACACTGGGTCCTGATGAAGACCACAGAGCTGCTTCAAGACCTCTCTGGGAACACTGGGTCCTGATGAAGACCACAGAGCTGCTTCAGGTCCTCTCTGGGAACACTGGGTCCTGATGAAGACCACAGAGCTGCTTCAGGACCTCTCTGGGAACACTGGGTCCTGACGAAGACCACAGAGCTGCTTCAGGTCCTCTCTGGGAACACTGGGTCCTGATGAAGACCACAGAGCTGCTTCAGGTCCTCTCTGGGAACACTGGGTCCTGATGAAGACCACAGAGCTGCTTCAGGTCCTCTCTGGGAACACTGGATCCTGATGAAGACCACAGAGCTGCTTCAGGTCCTCTCTGGGAACACTGGGTCCTGATGAAGACCACAGAGCTGCTTCAGGTCCTCTCTGGGGACACTGGGTCCTGATGAAGACCACAGAGCTGCTTCAGGTCCTCTCTGGGAACACTGGGTCCTGATGAAGACCACAGAGCTGCTTCAGGTCCTCTCTGGGGACACTGGGTCCTGATGAAGACCACAGAGCTGCTTCAGGTCCTCTCTGGGAACACTGGGTCCTGATGAAGACCACAGAGCTGCTTCAGGTGGAAAACTGTCAGGAGTGAAGAGGAGGAATTCAAAGAGTTTATTCAATGATATGTTCTATTTCTAGATGTTTATATGTAGTGTTTTATCACAGCATGTGCAGTGCCTTGTCTCATCTATGCTGCTGTGACGTAAACATGTTCCAAATTGATCCATTTAGTCAATGTGATGTTAAGCAGAGGAGAAAATGATAGAAAGGTCAGATAGTTATTAACATTACATGCAAATGACTTTAACCATTACGATAACAAGTTGGTTTTCTGTGTAAATTATTATTAATACAATACAAATATTTAGATATAATTCATCATAATCTGTGTAGCAACTTACATTCTAATTTCCAGCTCAGTTTGTTCACTTTTGTTTCATTAAAATGACTTTATTCACATAGAAAGTGACATTAACTGTTGTTTGAACCACAGTTATAACGCTATCTGTGTCATTAACTATCACTAAGTTAACACAGAAAGCAAACATTAGCAAGTAAGACTGTTTAATGTACTCCATGTATTCAGTATTTTCTGTATATTGTGTATTCTTTAGATACTCTAGTGATATGTGTCCCGTGTGTAAACTTGCTGCTAATGCTTCATTTTTATTATATCTTATTGTATCTTTTAAATATGCTTAACTTGTGTAATGCCTGAAAACACTTCTGCTGTGACACAATCGTTTCTCAGTTTAAGGTAAATAATTATTTAAATAAAGTATATCTATTTATCTAATGAGCTAAACCGTCGCTTAGCTTAGCGCTAGCTGCTAACTGAAGAACCCCATTCATTTCAATGGGGAAAATGCTGCGTCACAGAATGGCGATGCTAATAAGCATATATTTAAAACTATATCTATGGTAAAGAGCACCAACACAACAACTCAAGCTGTCTTAAAGACAACTGGTGTAATAAATAACTAAAATAAAGTCAGCTTAGCATTACAAATCAACTGTTACTCACCCAGAGCCGAACTGGAATAATAACTTTAGCTGTTAGCTGTTAGCCAATAGCTTTTAGACGTTACATGTTAGACTGTAGCTTTTAGACTGTAGCTGTTACTTGTTGAACTTTAAAGTCACGCCCATGATCCTGATCTACTTTCTTCTTCTTCTTCTTCTTCTGTGTTTATTGGCGGTTGGCAAACCAACTTGTAGGTGCATTACCGCCACCAACTGGACTGGAGTGTGGATAAGAGACTAAGCAGAAAACAATAAACAAAACAAAGAACCAAAACTCTAGATTATTTTAAATGTATCAATTTCTCTTAGAAACGTAATAATCTCACAATATATATTGCCTGATGTTTTCCCTAACAGCCCTGATAGCGACAAGTCATGGAATTTAGCTTTCTTCAGTGTCTGGAAAAGCACATTTCTCTGAGTACTATATTTCCTGCAAAGCAGTAAAACATGCTCAACAGTTTCTGGCTGGCTGCAGTGTGTACACTTTCCGGTTGGATGCTTTCCTATTATACTTAATGTATGATTGAGACCTGTATTATACTTAAAGTATGATTGAGACCTGTATTATACTTAAAGTATGATTGAGACCTGTATTATACTTAAAGTATGATTGAGACCTGTATTATACTTAAAGTATGATTGAGACCTGTATTATACTTAAAGTATGATTGAGACCTGTATTATACTTAATGTATGATTGAGACCTGTATTATACTTAAAGTATGATTGAGACCTGTATTATACTTAAAGTACGATTGAGACCTGTATTATACTTAAAGTATGATTGAGACCTGTATTATACTTAAAGTATGATTGAGACCTGTATTATACTTAATGTATGATTGAGACCTGTATTATACTTAAAGTATGATTGAGACCTGTATGACCTATTCTCATCCGAGAAATTACATTTTCCTCCCTTCTTTTAAACCCCACCTTCCTTCCATCCCCCACATACCTTTAAATGTTATAAAGATGTCTTCCTGTATCACTAAGGTCCCAATGATCTTGCCATGTTGTTTGTGCATATTTCTGTATGAATGTGTTAACCTCCGCTTTGCTGAGTGGAACTTCTATGTCTATGTTCATACTTCTGAGTGTTTGTTTGGCCAGAATATCCACCTGTTCATTACCCTCCACACCAACATGAGCAGGAACCCAGATGAAACGAGTTGCTATGCCTTTGATTTTCATTTTATATAAAATTAGAAATACTTCATTTATTATGTCCATTCTAGATGAAGATCTGCCTGATCGTATACTTGATAATGCTGAAAAGCTGTCAGATGCAATTACACTGTTATGTATTTCTTTCTCCTCTATCCATTTCAATGACAGTACCAATGCCAACAACTCTGTGGTGTATACTGACACATGGTCTGTTACCCTTTTCTTTATATGTGTATTACTCACTGGGATATAAACTGCTGCCCCTGCACGCCCTGTCTCTGGATCTTTGGAGCCATCTGTAAATATGATTGTTGAGTCTGAGTGATATCTTGCAAAAATAATTCTGGACTATGCGCCACAGTATATTGAGGTCTACACTTGGCAATGGGAACAACCAGGATGGACAATGGACGAGATTGGAACTGTGGGGCAATACTGTATTTGATTCGAAGCGATACTTGCTGCTTTAACATCAGCAATCCATCCAAAACTTGTAAAATGTGACTCATTGTGCTCCCAGCACTCTTTCAAAATACTTTTCGCAGGATGACTATCACTGTGCCCCTGAAGGTTTACCCAGTATGCCAACATTAACTTCACTCTTCTTATCCTTATGCTGATACTGGAGATGTTTTAAAAGCTCCACTACAAATTCTCAGGGCCTGAGCTTGTAGAACATCCAGTTTTTTAAGGTTTGATTCAGCTGCTGCCATGAACGCTACACACAATCGAATACAGGTCTCATGAGTGCCCAATATATATTCAGAAGTGATGACCTACTCGCTCCCCACTCCTGTCCCGCCAAACACCGAAGTACATTGTTGACCTTTTTACATTTATTTTGAACTTTTCCCATATGATTGCTCCATGTTAGCTTTCCGTCAAATCAAACACCAAGAAATCTTATTGTATTAACCTGTTCAAGAGGTTGCTCATACCATTTTAACGATATAGGAGCTATGTTATGCCGTTTTGTAAAACAAATGACCTGCGTCTTAGCTACTGACAGTTTGAATCCCCATTTATTTGTCCATTTCTCCACTTCAACTATTGCAGCTTGTATTTTCTTTCCAACATGTGCTACATTGCTGCCTTTTGCCCACAAAGCCCCATCATCTGCATACAAAGATTTCCCCACACTTGGATGAACTTGATTAAAAATGTCATGTATCATTATATTGAACAGCAACGGACTACATACACTACCTTGCGGAGTACCATTTCCCACAGCATAAACAATATTCTGCACCTACTCTTACTTGTATTTTCCTGTCCCGTAAAAAATTCATAACCCAATTATATGCTTTACCACCAATTCCCAATGATTTGAACTTGATTAGTAGACCTTCCTTCCAGAGCATGTCATAAGCAGGGCTGCACATAACTGGTGCGCAGGTGCGCATGCTCACCTCCGCCAAAAAAAGAGCACCGGGTCATTTGAAAAAAGGCGTATTTGCGCACCAAAATTGAGAGAGGGAGAGAGAGAGAGAGAGAATGGAGAAGAGAGGAGAGAGAGAGAAAGAAAGATATTTGCGAGTTGCATATGAACTGGCGTTATAGATGTTCGCTTAGGGCGCCAGATCTGGGGAGGCGCTGCGCTGGCAGTTCTGGGAGGGAAAAAAACATTTTTGACCGTTGGGGCTCATCCTAATTTTCGGCCTTGATGTAACAATATTCATAATTAAGTAAATGTAACACCCTTTTCACCCCGGTTACACGTTTCATTTGCCCTGTACGATGGGCACTGTAAGTGATGAAAATGGGGATGTTGGCTTATCTGGCGCCCGCAGCTCACAGACAAAATGCGAGTGAGCGAGGGAGAGAGTGAGGGTGCACCGGTAAGCGCTGTTGTTATTAGAATCTGGTGCTAGCTGCTCTAACGGATATAAGAAGAAGATGTTTCTACAATAATGTGGAGGGAGAGTCCTCTCCAGTCAGACTGAGAGGCTGATACTACAGCTCATTGAGGTAAAGGACTCTGAGTGTTTTGATAGTTCACTTTAGTCTAAGTTCAAACAGTTTGGTCACAATTTATGTAAACACACTTATTTCCAAGGCACTCCTTTATAATTATTGGGATAAACAGGTGTGAAATCATTCCAATGTATACTATAGGACAGTAAACCAAAAACATCCTATAAAACTGGATTAAAAAAAATGCATAAATAAATAAATGTTAAAGCGAGGGAAAGCTCATGACACGCATTTTTAAATAATTATCATCCGATAAAACAGACCAGTCTCTGCCAGTCTTTCTTTTTTTTTTTTTATGCGATGACGTTATCAGTGATTTTAAACTGATTAATTACCGAAATAACATCAACACTGTGGGCGGCGCCATTTTACCGGAAGTGACGTAAACTATGCGTTTGGTGTCGAGGACAAATTGATGTTCATGTTATTTACTCTAGTTACTCTCTCAATTCTATAGAAATATGCCTCATTGTATCGCGAAACATTGTCACAATTCTGATAGGAACAATCCACGGAATGCTCGGTTCCATCTATTGCCAAAAGGTAAGCGTAGGAAGTACGTTCGGAGGCAGTGGCTAGCGAAATGTGCTCGGCCCGAACCGAAAGATCCACAGGCGCATGTATGCAGCGAACATTTCAAGTTTCCGGACGACTACTCTGAGAGTATGATAAAACATAACATGGGATTTATTAAACAACCATTACTTAATGGAGATGCAGTACCATCGGTCTTTCTGGTGTCATCACCGACCAGGACACCCGTTCGGCCAGTTGAGAAATCGCCCTCTGCAAGTGTGAAGCGACGGAGGACCAGAAGTAGTGCTAGGAATAAGGTATGTTATGGCGCATTTCCATTGCAGCGGGTAGCCCCGTTTAAACGTCCTTTAGCGTCCAGGCCAGGCCAGTTTTTGGTGGCCTTTCCATATAGTGTAGTACCGGCTAGCGGGTAATTTTCCCCAGTTTTTCCGGCCCCATAAAATCGTGGTTCTAGGGCCAGGGACAACGAGGCTGAGTATGCTAAACTAGAGAGGGAATCGCTAGCAAGGGTGGTACTACATGCATACATTTCATCCTCATCGTCACTGTCCCTGGATTCCTGACGGTTCTGACTACTTGGCACGAACCTGTATTGCTGAATTCCACAATCCAATCTCTTCACATTGCTCAAAACTTCTTCCTCGGCTGACGAGTCCGAACTCAAATACTCTGCCATGTTTTCGTGTGTTTACAAAGCGAACGCATGGATGACGTCACGACCATCACGTGACTACTGAAAATGGCCAAAATGGCAGCTGCCTGACGGAATATACAGGTTTTGATAAAAAAGAGCTATAAATTCATTATTTACCGGGGAATATCGCTGATTTCTTCAGAGTATGGTTTAAACATAATGTTTCACTAAATACTGAAGTTTTGATTAATTATCTAATGAGTGGAGCATTCCTTTAAGGCCCTGTCACACTGTCCCGAAATTGACACACGATAAAGGAAATGTTCAAATTCGGCTGTGATCGTAGCAACATCGGGCCATTCGTGAGGGCATCTTAAACCATCGTATGACCGCCGGTGGAGTTTCTCAGGCTCCGGCAGCAACTTCGTGAGCGGCAACTTCGTAAGGCATCGTGAGGGCATCTTGTCAAATCGTGTCATCTTCGTGTTATCATCGGTGCATTTACCCTCACTCTGATCGGGGCGAATGCCCGATGGCACCGATGATAACAAGATGCCCTCACGATGGCCTTACGAAGGGCAACATTTACACACGAATTCAACACGAAAATGAACCTTCGCAAGGTCCTTCGGCTATTTAAAAGGCATGCCAAAGATTTTGCCACCGCTCACGAAGTTGCTGCCGGAGCCTGAGAAACTCCACCGGCGGTCATACGAAGGCTTAAGATGCCCTCACGAATGGCCCGATGTTGCTACGATCACAGCCGAATTTGAACATTTCCTTTATCGTGTGTCCATCGGGTTGTTTTATTGCACAACAAAATTATGTAAATATATTATATAAATAACCCAATTTGTGTTCTGTGAAACTAAAAAGGATATAATATATTATTTTGAAGGACAGTTGACAGGAAGTTGTTGTTGTTATGGAAACAACATTACGGAGAAAACGTAATATTTTCTACATATAACGACCGATAAAGTAAAGAACAAAGTCTGAAGATATCAGTACAGTATCATAGTACTGTAACATAATTGTTTTTGGTACTTTCGTTGCAGTTGTATGTCTTAAATGTAACGTAAATGTTGCCTTCGTGTGTGGTTCGGGGCCATCTTCGTGCGAAATTCACAATTCCATATTCGTGTGTCCATCGGGTGTCAATTTCGGGACAGTGTGACAGGGCCTTTAAGGTAAAATAAGATATGAATGAACAACACATATAAAATAAGTTACATTAATTTATTATTGGCTATGGTAGGTTATTGGTTATGTTCACATACTTATTTGATTACATCCACTTGTCTAAGATGACAACAGAGACTTTCGACCCAAACCCAGCTGTTGACTTGTGGATGCAAGCAGCTAATCGCAGACTCAACCAGAGAGAAAGAAGTAGGCCTACATCATCAGCTACGATGTCTGACAGAGAGGAAGACAGTGAGGAGAACAGTCAGGAGGGTAGTGATGACAGCTTGCAGGATTACTGGTCGTGCTAATGTTGTCTTGTGTTCACCTCTGCATGTGTGTTCTGTGTTCACCTCTGCATGTGTGTTCAGTGCCGTGTGTCTGGCAAATAAAGTCAAGACCCCCTCAAAAGTTACGGTTTATTTCATTTTAAGGATGAGCACCAAGCAACTTCTCCAGGTGCTCCTTTGAGAACCAGGGCAAAAAAGTTATGTGCACCCCTGGTCATAAGCCTTTTCAATATCAAAGAAGACTGCAATCACTACTTCCTTGTTGGTCTGTGCTTTCCTGATGTCTGATTCTAAGCACAATATAGAATCCATTGTATTCCGACCCCTACGGAACCCACTTTGATATGGGGACAACAGAGCTTTACTTTCTAAGAAATATGTTAACCTTTCTGTAACCATTCTCTCCATGATTTTGCACAAATGAGATGTCAGGGCAATAGGCCTGTAGCTAGATGGATCTGAAGGGTCTTTCCCTGGCTTTAGGATGGGCACTATTATCGCTTGTTTCCACACTGAAGGAAGTTGGCCAGAATCCCACACCCTATTAAACAACCTTAACACAATGACTAGAGAGTTATCTGTCATGTGTTCCAGCATTTTGTAACAGACACCATCTTTCCCAGGAGTGGTTTGTCGAGCACTAATAATTGCTCTTCTCAACTCAAACATAATTTTAAAAAAAAAAGGTCTAACTGATCTCCTAACGCTTCTACTCTATCCAATATTCTCGGGTTTTCCATTTGTGTATTATTTCTGCACTGCCTGGCTTCCTCTGTAAGGTTATCTGAACTATGAACTTTCCTAAATGTTTGAGCTAGAAGTTCCGCCTTTCCTAAGTTTGTGACAGCCATTTTGTCCCCTCTGCTCAAAACTGGCAACTCATAATTCCTTCGACTTCCCCCCATTCTCCTAATCATGCCCCAAACATCTGCAAGCTGTACTTCTCTTCCAATACTATTGCAATATTGCCTCCGAAAAGTGCGTTTTTGCGTTCTTATTGTTCTCCTCACTACAGCCTGGGCCCTTTTATCCTGATTCAAAGCTTCCTGAGAATGGAGTTGTTTGAGTTGCCTGAATGCTTTATTCCTGTCTTTAATGGATTTACTACATTCACCATTCCACCAGGGTACACTCTTGGTGCGCCTAAATCCTGCAATTTCCGGAATTGTTTCTTTAGCTGAATGAATGATAACCTTAACCAGCTCATCATTGAATTTATTTATATCATCATCATTTTCCTCTTGAAGTGTTTTACATCTATTCGTACTTACAACTTGGAAGGCATCCCAATTAGCCTTTCCCAATTTCCATCTAGGAATTTTCTTTTCCTTTTGAAACCTTATGTTGGTCCCAACTTTAGTCATTACCGGATAATGATCGCTGCCCACTGTAGCATGCTTTACCACATTCCATGTACTTATTATACCTGCTAAAGCACTAGATACAAATGTCAGATCGAGTACTGTTTCTATATTCTTCATGCAATTATATCGTGTTCCTTCTCCAGTGTTAATGCACACTATAAATTCCTCAACTACTGCACCATTTGCATCTGTGCTACTGCTTCCCCATAGCGAGTTATGTGAATTAAAATCCCCACACCATATTACTTTGTCTTGCAGTGAACCCCCAGCATCCTCTAATATACTTTGATCTAATTTCCCACATGGATTATAATAATTTACTATATCTATAGGTCCTCTATCATTCCATACCCTTATAACTATTGCTTCATGATCTGTACTTACATGCATAACTTTGTAACTTATACCACTCTGTATGAATGTTGCAACTCCTCCCCCTCTGCCAGAGTCCCTATCTCGTCTAACTGCAGTACATCCCTTCACAATAAAATCCAGTTGTGGTTTCAGCCATGTTTCCTGAATACAAAGAACATTAGGTTTCTCTCCCAGGTTGTCAATATATTTTTTGAACTCTTGTCCATTTGCAATTAAACTTCTAGCATTCCACTGCAGTACAATTACCACCATCAGGATGATCCAGTCCATGTCTGAGGTTGTTGGACGTCATCATTTAGGATATCTTTCACATGTTCCCAGTGCATCCCTTTCACATCAAGGTACTTTTCAGCTGATTTGACAATTATTTTGATTCTTTCATTCCGGCTTGTAGTCTGCGCTGAACAGTTGATAATCTCTGCCATAAACAGTACAAACTCTCTTTTACTCACTATCAGAGTGTCCTCCTTCAACTTAACACAATTGTGGACTTTTTCTGTGTCTTTTCTCTTATTGTTGTTTCCGATTGTAACCTTCGTTCCTCCAGAAACTGTCTTCGCTGCCTCTGCATAGCTAACTCCCTGCGTCACCCTGACTCGCTGCACCTCTTCTGCTTTCTTGCTAACCTCACATCCACGGTACGCTGAGCTATGCTCCCCTCCGCAAGCTTTGCCCCTTCTTCACATTTGCCGTATTCATGATCTCCACCACATCTGCCACACCTTTGTTTTCCCTTGCACACTGCCGCCACATGTCCAAATCTCTGACATTTAAAACATCTTAGCGGTGGTGGAACATACGGTCTCACATCATAACACATATATCCAATAAGTATATTTTCCGGAAGCCTTTTTTCATCAAAGGTGATCAGAACCGAAAGACTATCTTCTTTAATCCCTTTGCGGTTTGCTTTCATGCGTTTGACATCACTTATTTTTGCATTTGTTATATTCCCTTTCACATCATCAGCTGATATTCTGACGGGGATTCCTGTCACAACTCCCCTGACTAGCTTTCTGCCACTGAACAGTGAACATTCCACTTTCTTACCCTCCACGGCACTCATCTGTATTGCTCTCCATCCCTACATTTGATCAACATTGATCCATTCCTCAATACTTTAGCACTCATTACCTCCCCGATGTCTTTACCGATGGGTTTAGTTAACCGTATAGGGTTCCACACGCCGAACGAAGCTCCCACTTGCGCAAGTTTCACAACCACCATGAACTCCTGTTGCCTATTTCCGACTACTCTTTCTCTCCTTTCATCCTCACTATTGCTCTCATCCGAATGAGTATTTCCTCCCTTTTTACGTTTATTTCTCCTCACTATATCCCATTTTCACAACTCCCGCCTGCTGCGTCCATGTCTCCTGACTCGCTTCCTGCCTCGTCACTTCCCTCTGCCATCTCTCGTCCAGTCACAGTCCAGTGACAGCCACCACCGTCTACCAGAAACAGCTAGCGTCTGTTCAGCACGAATCCTGTCTCACATTGGGTTCAACGCGTCATAGAGCGACCAAGTCATTTAATTGGACGAGAGGCATAGCTGGTCACAGGGATGCGTTCAAATGTAGTCAGTAATTTGAGGAACTAGCGAAATGGCGAACGCAGATAAAGTTGAGCTCGAAAATCCTCCAGCATCATTGAAGTCTCCGGTTTGGGAACATTTTGGTTTCGCAGTTACGTGCGAGGATGACGGACAAAGACAGGTGGAAATCACCGGTACCAAAAGAAAAAAATACTAAAGTGCAAACCCAACTCCCGCTAGCATGTAAGCCTCCACCACTCAAAAAAAGTTCAGACCGAACCAAAGCTATTACAAACGCCAAATATCCTTATGTTGCCATGTTAGCAAAGCGCTACCTGGCTGCATCTGCTACCTCTGTCCCTAGAGAGAGGGTGTTCTCCACAGCAGGAGACATTGTTAGTGCCAGCAGATCTGCCATTTCAGCAAGCAATGTGGACAAGTTCATTTTTCTTTTAAAAAAACATGAAACTACAATGACAAGCAAGTCCTAATGTCAAGCTGGCTGCTTAGAAAGGTACAGTACAGATTATTTCAGTTAATCGAAATGCTGCACCTTAATGTTTATTTTATTATATTTTGTATTTATTTGAGTGAATATATTATTTACAATTTAATAATAATAAAAAAAACCCGCGCCTCACACTTTGAAAACCGCTGCCCTAGGGGGTCCGGGGGCATACTCGCCTTTTTTAAATATTGAAGTTAAAAGCCTCAATCTGGTGCACTTTGAGAGCAACATTAAGAGATCTATGGATACAGCTCTCAACACCCATATATGAAACATTTATTTTTAAAGTCAGGAGGTTGAAACTGTAAACAGATTTTCTTTTTCTTTATGGGTATTTTACAAATCACTCCCCTTTCAAACTGTATTCTTGATTTACAAACTAGCTAACATTTGCTATTGTTGTAACTAGTTAGCTAGCTAGCTTAATAATACATTCATTTAAAAGCCTATGTAAAGTTTATTTGTCAAGTAAAGGTTGATCAATTAGTGACGCCATGCAAAGTGATGGCACTTTTGGCACGATATTCATGTTATGTCACGTTTTATGTCTAGGTTTGGGTGTTTTGCTGTTCTCCCCTGTCATGTTTTCCTCCTGGTTTATTGTCTGGTCCTTTTCCCTGTGTTTTTCCTCCTGTCGTTAGTTTCCCTGGTGTGTCTAGTTGTCTGATTGTGTTCACATGTGGCCCTTGTGTTTCTCCTCCCCTGCCCGGCTGTTTCTCCTCTTGTGATTACCCCTTCCTGTATTTAGTCTTGTCTCTTCCTGTGTTCAGTGTTGGTTCGTCTTTTGTTTGTGAGCGAGTTCACCGTGGAGTGTTTTGTTTGTCCATGTGATATGTTGGATAAGAGCCCTTGAAATAAAGGTATTATCAGTGTTATCTGCGTTTGGGTCCTCTGCTTCACTCCTCGTAACAACTTCGCTCTCTAACTGAACACAAAACAAGGCAATGTTAAAGCGCCCTTGAGCAGACGAGGCATAAAGTGAATTAAGTGGCGTTATCTCTTCCAAAAGCAATGAGTGCTAAGTAAAAACTTCTTTGCAGCAATGTTGAGCCAATCATGAAATGAGGGAAACTGGATTTGCCTTAGTCAATACACTGATATTTATTGAGAGACAAAACGGCTGGAGGATTAACAAAGCAACTCGCACTGTTCAATGCAAGCTGCCAAATTAACTCTGCTCACACAAAGACGGAAACGCTCGAAACCTGGTCTCTGAGAAGGGGCGGAGCCCAGAAACGCGGGCCTTTACCCCAATCGATTACAGATGAACAGACAAATAACTCTGTCTGAGCGGGCAGTAAACCCTTCCCCTACACAGAGAAAGAGTAGTCACTCATGTGAAGTTTCTCAGGTCAGCTAAGCATCAGACTAAAATATTCCTTTACAAAGAGGACATTAATTATCTCAGCTACCCATACAGCTAAGAGAAGGTAGAGATAAAAGTGAACCTGGCGGAGAGGATATAGTGGTGTGTTACTTGTGTGTTTAAGTGATAGATTGCAGTGTGCTGGCAAGGGATTATCTCACTGGGCTGGATAAATACAGAAGCAATAAAATATGTTTGTTTCTGAGGACTTGGACGAATTAATAGATTGTTGCGGGGTATTTTTAACGTCCAGAACTTGACGAGAGAAGACAAAGAGAAACTGATTGATAAAACATTGTGGAGAGATGATAGAGTGGAAAGTGAGGACAGTTAACAACCAGACGAACATGTACTGAGAGTTAAACTGGCAAAGTTGAACCTCTATAGACTTTTCATGAGTCACTTTCTTTCGTTTTCTTGGTGTTACTTCCAGAGTGCTGAAGAGTAAATGTCAGCTATTAACGTCTGTAATCGTCAGTCTCAGTCACAGGCTCTGAAGAACAGCCCGTCTTTATTTATTTCTGTCTCCTCTAAAAGGCATCGAGCTTTACCAGCTGAACTGTATGGAACAGAAAAGAAAGACAAGGTGGTCAAATGCATTAAAACGTGTCTGTTCACCAACACTGTCTAATAAACTGTAATCGTATACACCAGTAACTTCCAAAAACTAAAGCATTCTGATAGGTAATCACATGTTTTTTATTGATAAGCAAGACAAATATAATCCTTAACTGGAGGACCTGTCTTTAAGATCAAGTTGTTTGTTGGTTTAAGAACTTTCTATCAGCAAAATGCGACGTATGCGGTTCTTGCTTCTAGACTGACCATTTGTTGGTGCTTGATAAGAACCGGTTTTCGGGGGAAAGAGCCGGCTCCGCTGCGGTGTGAACAGGAAAAACCGGTGCTTATCAGGCTCTAGCTCCGAACCGGCCCTGGAACCATGTTGGTATGAAAGGGTTATTAGGAACTCTCAATCAACTTTAATCAAAGTGTTTCAAATGCAAATGTTCCCTTTACGCTGACGATAGAGTGAGATATTGCTCTGCGTTTCCCCCGAATCAGGCTCTTTGTGAGCTCCAGACTGCTTTTAACACAAAACAACATACCCTGTGACTAAATGCTGACCAGACAAAGCTCATGTTGTTCTCGAAAGCAACATCTAAACACTTGAACTTCCCTCCTATCGTATATTTGTAGAATTTGAGATTGAAGCTGAGGTTCAATACGAATGGAATTATAATTAGTGATTCTCTCACCTTCAACACATTTGAGAATAAAATGAGTCTTGTTTTTCTTTCGAGACCAAAAACCTACTTATTACTGCAGCCTTCATGTCAGTGCTCTGGTGATGTATGGATCAATCTTGTACATGCCTGCACTCTTTGGATAAAAATAAATTAAAATGTAAAGCCATATTTAGAAGGAGGGTCTTGAGTTGGCTCTCTGCTGCCCTCTGGTTTTCTGGCAGGCTGTTCCTCAATCGAATGAAGATTAAAACACCTTCCTTACTAACTGCCTATATATCCTCACTTGTACTCAAATTCTGTATCGACAGGTTCCATCGTTACAGAAAGTCTTTTAATTCTTATGCAGAACAATGACTTCTTACCACCAAAAACAAAACATGCACACAAACTTTACCTCTAATCAATAACTGTTCACCATCACCAAGAAAGCTCGACAGCGGCTCTTCTTCCTCCGCAGGCTGAGGAGGTCAAAATGGACTCCAGGATACTCTGCAATTTCTACAGGTGCACCATAGAGAGCATCCTGACCTCTGGTGCACCATAGAGAGGATCCTGACCTTCTACAGGTGCTCCATAGAGGATCCTGACCTTCTACAGGTGTACCATAGAGAGCATCCTGACCTTCTACAGGTGCACCATAGAGAGCATCCTGACCTCCTACAGGTGCTCCATAGAGAGGATCCTGACCTTCAACAGGTGCACCATAGAGAGCATCCTGACCTTCTACAGGTGTACCATAGAGAGCATCCTGACCTCCTACAGGTGCTCCATAGAGAGCATCCTGACCTCCTACAGGTGCTCCATAGAGAGCATCCTGACCTCCTACAGGTGCTCCATAGAGAGCATCCTGACCTTCAACAGGTGCACCATAGAGAGCATCCTGACCTTCTACAGGTGCACCATAGAGAGCATCCTGACCTTCTACAGGTGCACCATAGAGAGCATCCTGACCTTCTACAGACCTGTGCACCAGAGAGCATCCTGACCTTCTACAGGTGCTCCATAGAGAGGATCCTGACCTTCTACAGGTGCACCATAGAGGGCATCCTGACGTTCTACAGGTGCACCATAGAGAGCATCCTGACCTTCTACAGGTGCAACATAGAGAGGATCCTGACTGGCTGCATCACGGCCTGGTACGGCAGCTTTAACCGTAAGGCTTTACAGAGGGTGGTGAAAACTGCACAGCACATCACCAGGACGGAGCTGCCATCCATGGAGGACCTTTACTCCCAGCGGCTCAGGAAGAAAGCCCTCAGGATTACAAAAGACCCCCATCACCCCAGCCACAAACTGTTCTGTCTGCTGCCGTCTGGCAGGCGTTACCACAACATCAGGACTAAAACCACCAGACTCAGGGACAGTTTCATCCCACAGGCAATAAGACTATTAAACACCTGAACTGTTGAAACAACATCCATAACATTCATCTGTCTGCAACTTAGTAATTATTTATCTAATATATCATTCCAATAACTTGCACATAGACTCTTATTGCACTATTTCACTATTTCACATTTTTAAACTATTTTTCTTTTTGTATTTACTTGCACTATATTTTTCTGTTTATCTGTGTTTTGTGTTGCTCTGTTGGAGAAGCCTGTGACCTAAGATTTTCATCGGCATAACTACTCTGTAGCTATTTACAGTACATTACATTTGACAAAATAAAGGACCTTGAACCTTGTTACCTTTCTAGCTAGCTTCTTAGTTGGGTAAATATTGTTAGCTAGCTAAGATATATATAGATACGATAGAGAGCGAGAGAGATAGATAGATAGATGGATGGATAGATGACTTCTTACCACCAATCAAAACACATGCACACAAACTTTACCAACACAAACAAACACACCGTGAGATTATCTTATGAAAGGAAATGAGAGGGAAAGAGTTCACTCCCTCAAAGTGATCCCTCTTGGATAATAATCATTACCTGTCAAAACATTTAGCACACAGCAGACCCCGACTATGTGGAGTCTTCTATTTTAGTCAAACAGACAACATGTTTCCAGCTAGGTGTGTCTATCACTTATTCAAATGTCAACTCACTCCCCATCGTCTCCACCCTCTGCTCGTCTTTGAGGACAAACCTCAGCGGGGAGAGGGAGCGGAGAAGAGGGGCAACAGGGTTTCTTTCCTAAAACTAGAGAGCAGCTTAACACGTCAACTCTTCATCATGTTTCCAGATGAAAAAGAAAATGTGGGCAAAGAGAAACAAAGGAAATGATGTCTGTTCTGCAACAACATACAGTACATGATAAAGTGCTGCTCTGAGTGCTATCAGGCGTGGGGAGTAACAGATTACATGTAACGGGATAATCAGGATACAAGAAAAGTGTATTCCCTGCAGTTACATCAAAAAAGACGTAATCAGATAACTGCAAGCTAACATTTGCTAGCTAGCTAGCTTGATGGGTAGGTATTGTACACAGGGGGGGGGGCTCTGTGTGGAGATCTGGGGGTGGGGGAGCATCACATAATTCGGCCTTAAAGGTCACCTAATATGCAAAATGCACGTTTTGATGTCTTTTATATAAACATGTGTCCCCGGTGTGTCAGGGGACAAAGTGTCAGCAAATAAAACCCTCTCTCTTTTCCTCCGTAACCCACATCTCTAAAAACTGGTTATTTGACTTGATGTCATGGTGCATACATAAAAGTAAAACAAAAACAAAAAACACAGATAGAGAACTATTTTAAGAAAACTATAATAACATTAAAAAATACAAATAATACAAAATATAGTAAACTTAAAGGTTAGTAGGTACGTTTGAGAAACCGGCTCGAGATACACTTTTTGTTATATTCCATGGAATGCTCTTAACATCCCGATAGCAATGAATATCTGAAGTGCTTTGACGAAAAATCCATAAAAAAATATCTTCTGTGGAAGCCGTGGCGCTGTAAAAAGCACGACCAATCATCTGAGCCGGCTAAAGTAACTGGATGGCCTACCTGCCTGTCAGCCTTCCATCTGTGCACAAACGTATCTCGTGCCCTCATTGGTCATGTGCGCGTTCATGTGTGTTGGAGGAGGGGCTCTGTGAGGAAGTGGCAGATTTTCTTCCGGTTGTGTATTTTCCAAATTCTAGCGCACTCGAGCTGGTTTCTCGTCAAAATGACCTACCCCACCTTTAAGAAGTACTTTATTTGATATTATTATATTATATGATATAATCAGGCGCCATCTGCATAGAGCTTTATCTGGGTCTTCTTTCATGAGCCTTTTCATGTACTGGCAGAGGAACGGAGGCAACCAGGTGACACCTTTCTCTGTTTCTTGTTTCACAAACAGGATGTGGTCAGAGTCAATGCATTGGTGGCAAAAACTGGAGAAGGGTCTAGCTGCGGCCGCGGCCAGTACACGATGGTACACGACACGCCCACCTGACACGACACTACGGTGGCTGAGAAGGGTCTAGCTGCGGCCGCGAAAAGTTGTACTTCCAAATATGGTCAGAAGAGAGCACGCCCAACACGTGAGGTTTACAGACAACAAACAACATGGCGCACCGAGTACAGGTACTTAACGTATTGTGGTTTTAGATATAATTACATACTATTTAGGTTCTCGTTTGTTTGTCGATGTGGCTGTTTAGCGCAGTGTAATTGTGTTTATTTTGCTATATATATATATATATATATATATATATATATATATATATCTTAGCTTGACATGCTCGACGTTCAGTTAACTTAGCATATATGCTAACTGAACATGCATGTACTCTAATTTTTACAAGAATCTGATTTTATGTAAGTTTTAAATATTAATTGAAGGCGTCTTTCACATTTGAATGTTTTTTATTTAAAACATGTATTAGCTCCTATACTGTAGACATGTAAATATGTATAATTATTATTTTAAGTGTGGTTTAAAGTTAAATGGTAGTTATTGGGTAGAGCCAAGTAACCCAGGTGGATGCAATCAGGTAATTAGGATAGAGCCTCTGTTTTAGATGGGGTTTATGCTGTAGGCCTGACGTTTAAACTAGCTGAAGGGCTTTCTGTTCGAACCACAGTGAAATCTAGAGGTTGTTTTGTGCATTAAAGGGTTACCTTCTGAAAGTGAGGAAGTATGACCAGCTTTGTCCATAGGATTATACAGGCCAGTCCATTGCTGCTTGTTTAAGGAGTTAACTATTTCCAATATTAAAGTCACTTAAATTGTATTCTATTTATTCACCTATAGACAAACAACACAACACTCCGTGATGGAGCACGCCCAGAGCTCAACAAATTGGACTCGGACACCTTCCAGTGTCCATTTTGTGAAAGGACCGGGTCACACCCAGCCATCACGTGTACATTATGTCTTGCATGTGCTAATAAAATTCTCATTACAGTATGCCTGGTATTTTGCCATGGAGGCCAGCTTTGACTTCAGCATTGTAAGTATTAAGGAAAGAAGTCACATTCAAATTCTATAACAAACTTAATGAAAATGTATGCTCTTTCTTTAGCATGACATGTCTCTCCTGAGAAGGTGGTGGTGTGTTATCCTGGTGGAAAACTTTGGACTGGAAGGGTATGCTGCAGTGCTACAAAAACATTTGAATTTGTAATTGTATTATCAAGAAGATTTGGGGGGAACACCTGGCTCTAAAATTCAACCTTCTGGTGAAGAAAATGTGTCTTAATTGCAGGTATGGAAAGAAGTTTGCTCACTATAGTGAGGAAGGCAGGGCGACCCTTAGCGACAATGTCCCACGTACATTCAGGATCAGTCGTAAAAGGACGCATGCAAGCAGCACCATGGTCAGTGTATCGCTCAACGTATCTATGACCCTGTGTGCCTGTTTCAGAACGGGTTACTACTCCTAAAACACATACTACATAGAACTTATGGTACATGCAACATTTGTTTTGTGTGGTACTGTGTCATTCTGAATCGAGCCTGGATCATTTTTGGAGGAGTTAAACCGTGCATGTAAAGCACTGTCAAAATAATGGTTGACTGTCTACAGATGCCCCTGGACACTGATGAGGACCACTCCTATAACAAGACGCCTTACAGCTTCCTTCCTAAAGAGTCGGTTAGTGAATGGACACATTAAAGTGTACAACCCCTGATGCATGTGATTTTATAATATTACATATGACTTCTTTATACCATCTTGTCTTATCAGTAAGATGGAACTTTGTTCTCATGACCTCGCCAAGAACATGAGTGAGGAAGCGCACCAAATGCTGAAGGACTTGTGAAAGATTCCGAGGAGTTTATTATTTATTCAATATTTTTTTAAGTTGACCAGCTCTGATTTTCCATTTGATGTTCTGTTCAATAAATGTTCATTGAGGAAAACGGTATCAGTGTCATATTTTATATACATCACAGTGAATGCTGAACTTGCCTGACCATATACTGCAGTTGAAAGTACACGATGAAACACTGGCTCAATCAATACAATTCCCACATGCTGTACCCCGGAACCTGCGGTCTTCAGACTCTGGCCCCCCGCACCAACCTGCGATCCTTCTGGGACAGAGCCTTCAGTATGGCAGCCCCCACTCTCTGGAACGCTCTCCCTGCGGAGATCTGCAACATCCCCACGCTTGATGCCTTCAAAAGGGCTCTCAAGTCCCATCTGTCTGCCAAGGCCTTTGGCCCCAAATCTATTTGTTGTTTTGTCTGACTGCCTTTTGTTATGTTTGTTTCTACTCCTGTTCTTCTTTTTAAAGGGACCTTGGGTCTTATGAAAGGCGCTATATATATCCTATTATTAATACATCATTGGTAAGCATTTTTACAATATTCTGGCTTTCACTGTTCAAATGAGATGTCAACCATCAAAATGGGATAAGGGGTTCCAAGGGGTTCTCAAACGGATAGGTTATTAATTGATTCGCCTAATAGTTGCTTAAAACGGATAGGTTATTAATTTAGTTGCTTAAAACGGATAGGTTATTAATTTATTTGCCTAATAGTTGCTTAAAACGGATAGGTTATTAAATTAGTTGCTTAAAATGCTACAATAACATGCCATGTACGGTCTCCACCGTAGGCGGCGTAGTTGTCGTCAATTCGCTTTTCATCTGCCATGCCTCTCAGCCACCGTAGTGTCAGGTGGGCGTGTCGTGTACCGCCGTGTACTGGCCGCGGCCGCAGCTAGACCATATTGAAAAACTGTGAAAACAAAAGAGAGAATCCAGGCACATCTACCTATAATATAAATGTTATTTTAAAGGTCTCCTATCATGCAAAATGCACTTTCGGATGTCTTTTATACATCAATGTGTCCCCGGTGTGTCAGGAGAATCACAAAGTGTCAGAAATAAAACCCTCTCTCTTTTCCTCCGTGCCCACATCTCTAAAAACAAGGGAACAACGGATCCAGATTTGCTGCGTCATGACGACATTACTAAAATGTGGGCTGGCTTTACGTTGAACTCCTGGCAACGTCCCGCCCCAACCTATCGTCGCCTATCAGAACTGCGCTGTATCCGAAACAATAGAAAAGAGAGGGTTGTATTTTATGACACTTTGTGAGTGTAATATAAAAAAATGATATGAATGTGGTATTGGTTGTTAGCCTGAAATAAGGTCTGTGGTTAACACAAGCTGAAGAGATTTGAACGTTTTGTTCTACGACAGTAAGTAGGCTAGTATTTAAATCAGTAAATACCCAACTGGTGAATTTTAAAACGGCGGCTAACAATTGTCTAAATGGGACAACTAAACATCATCATGCCCAACATTAGCCACCTTTAGCTTAGCGGTGGTGACGTGAAGTCATGTGACCGTGCTGTAGTTCCTTTATAGCCCAACATTAGCCGCCTTTAGCTTAGCGGTGGTGACGTGGAGTCATGTGACCGTGCTGTAGTTCCTTTATAGCCCAACATTAGCCGCCTTTAGCTTAGCGGTGGTGACGTGAAGTCATGTGACCGTGCTGTAGTTCCTTTATAGCCCAACATTAGCCTCCTTTAGCTTAGCGGTGGTGACGTGAAGTCATGTGACCGTGCTGTAGTTCCTTTATTGCCCAACATTAGCCGCCTTTAGCTTAGCGGTGGTGACGTGGAGTCATGTGACCGTGCTGTAGTTCCTTTATAGCCCAACATTAGCCGCCTTTAGCTTAGCGGTGGTGACGTGGAGTCATGTGACCGTGCTGTAGTTCCTTTATAGCCCAATATTAAGGATCGTTTGGACTGTCTGTATCTGTGGATGAAATATGTGCAGCAATGCGTATCTCAGACCATTTACTGGTTCTATTTACAACCTCGATCCCTTCCACAGGAGTCGAATCACGTGCCCCTGCGCGTCGTCTGCGTTCAATAAACCCCTTGACTGCCTCACAGTTCTCTGATGTTTTTAATGCTTCTTCTCCGATCTATAAATTAGAGGTGAACTATGTTTTTAGTGCTGATGAGCTTATCTCCATGTTTGACTCGACATGTAGCCTAATACTGGATTCTGTTGCTGCTTTTACGCTTAGACGCACCAAAGTTCTCTCAGAGCCGTGGCTCAATGACTGTACTCATGCTCTCAGACGCGCTTGCAGGCGTGCAGAGAGAACATGGAAAAAGGATCAACTCCATGTCTCCTTAGAAATCCTTCGTGCTTGCCTTTCCGACTACCAGACGGCAGTCAAAGCAGCCAAAACAGAGCACATGTATCTGTTAATCTCCAAAAACAGCCATAAACCTCAGGTTCTTTTTAATGTCATCAACTCGATCATTAATCCCTGTGATGTTTCTCCAATTGTGCCATCGACTACTCTGTGATAAGTTTTTTACATTTTTTATTGAAAAAGTATCTGCACTTAGGCTAGCCCACACTAGTGCTACCCCAGATCCTGCTCCTTTTCTGTGCCCTGCTGTCCTCGACCACTTTGAGCCTGTATCCCTCTCTTCTCTCTTGGATGTAGTCATGCACCTGCGGCCAACAAACTGCACCTCAGACAGCATTCCCTCTCGCCTTCTCATACCTCATTCACACCAACGCAACTCCGGTTCAAGCTCCGTGCTAGAGCTTTTCAGATTCAGAACCGGTTCTTCGGTTTAGCTCCGGCTCTTTTCACACTGCGTCATTGCGTCATCGTTTGCGTCATGACGCAACCGTTTGCGTGCCTGCTTCATAAAGCCAAACCGTGCGGAAACCCCTCACAGCTGACACAGACAAAAACAACAATGGCCGATTGTGCTCCAGCTTCCTCTGTACCTCTTCGGAAGACCAGATTCCTAGTAGGTAGCTGGTCTCTTCAGTGCTCTTCCACTGCTGCTTGTTACGTTTCTTCATCGTTGTGTACAAACTGGATAAAATGCGGGCTTCTTGTTGTTGTTCAGGAGTTGATCTGCCCCTGCCCCTGCCTCGACGTAAGCGTGACGTATGTGGTGCTTTTGCTCTGGCCGGACAATTTTTTGGTGCTTGAAACGAACCGGATTCCGGAGCTAAGAGGCTGCTCCGCTGCGGTGTGAAAAGGAAAACCCGGTGCTTTTCAAGCTCCAGCTCCGAACCGGCCCTGAAACACTGTTGGTGTGAATGAGGTATCAGAGATGTTTTCGAATCAGTTGGAACAAGTATTTTATTACTTATAAATACCTCTCTTAGCTCAGGATGTGTCCCAGCTGCCTTCAAACATGCGGTGGTGCAGCCACTACTTAAAAAGAAAAATCTCGACCCTTCCATTCTCGAAAATGTTAGGCCCATCTCCCAGTAGGGCTGACCGATATACCGTGTCATGGCGATAACCGCGGTATGCGCATGCGCGGTATTCACACCGCAGGGACGTGCGGTTTTATTCATTTAAAAAAAAAAAAATACTAACGCACTTTATCACAGAATTCAAAATAAAGATACCCTTATTACTTATCGAAACTGCACATACAATATATCCGATTAAAGCTGAGACTCCACAGATTATTTAAGTTTAATATCTAAGCGATCCGATCTCGCAACAGGGGAAGCAAACACAGACATCACAACACGTACCTTTTACGGAGCTTTTACGGGAGATCGTCTCACCGTAGCTGTCAATCTGATCAAAATACGTGTTCAATGGCATTACAACGAGAAAGAAAAAACGCGGCTGAATCGGTTGCTTCAAAGCCACAGATACATTATCAACCTATGGATCATAGGTTGATAATGTATCTGTGGCTTTTAAGCAATTGTTTATAATCCATAATTCCATTGTTATGTAAAAATCGGAACACAAAAGTTAGCTGCTAATGGTAGCCACCTTGGTGGTATGCAGCTTCCGGTTATGGCTACGCGTCGTCACTCTCACTCCTTATTTGTTCATGTGTTGGTGTGTGTAGAACTTCCCCTGATATTTGACCTTTTTAGACAGATTTAGCACAAAAGAAAACCTCTTTTGGGGCCATTTGGGTGGATTTTCCATATCTCTGGCCCACCTTGCTGGATTTTGACATGTGACATCTCGTTTTGACCGTCAGAGCCAATGGAATCGAGGGGAAATCACACAGTCCTTATTTGGTAATGTGTGTGTGTGAGACTTCCGCATTGCCAAGACCGGAAGCAGCAGCCACTCTGGTAGCTACCATTAGCAGCTAACTTTTGCTCTGCGATATTTACATAAAAATGGAATTATGGATTATAAATGAAATCATTTTTTTATACAGAGACGTTAAAAACCTATGGATTAACCGATTCAGCCGCGTTTTTTCTTTCTCGGTTTAATGCCATTGAACACGTCTTTTGATCAGATTGACAGCTACGGTGAGACATCTCCCCTAGAAGCTACGTAAAGGTACGTGTTGTGATGTCTGTGTTTGCTTCCCCTGTCCGAGTTCAGATCACTCAGTGATGATACTATATACCTAAATAATCTGTGGAACCTCAGCTTTAATCGGATATCTTGTATGTGCAGCTACGATAAGTAATAAGGGTACTTTTATCTTGAGTTCTGTGCCAAAGTGCGTTAGCATTTTTCGCTCAGGGGTCATTTAGATGCTTCTTATGAGACTTGGGTTTTGTTTTGGTATAAAATGGTTTGTATCGTCAGTTAGCTGAGATTATTTCCGTTAATCTGGTATAACACATTAATAGGTTCTTAAATATTACGATCCCCTGAGACACTGTCGTGAAAGAAAAAAGTAAAGTACCCGCCGGAACTTTGGGGTTTAACAGGTTAAAAAACCGCAATATATACCTCAGGGGGGGGGGGGGGAAATCGCGATGTCAGTTTTTTTCAATACCGTGCAGCCCTATCTCCTAGCTACCTTTTTTATCTAAAGCCCTGGAGCGAGTAGTCTACGTCCAGCTGCAGTCTTTTTTAACCATTCATGGCATCCATGAAAAGTTTCAGTCTGGCTTCAAACCCATTGCCCTTGCATGGTTCAGGTCCTACCTGACAGACCGTAGCTTCTCAGTGCAGCTAGGTGCCTTCTCCTCTGCCAAAGCCCCTCTTACCTGTGGGGTTCCCCAAGGCTCGATTCTGGGCCCCATCCTTTTTCTACTGTACATACTGCCCCTAGGTTCAATTCTCACAAACCACAACATCCCCTTCCACGCCGACGATGTACGGATCTATCTGCCACTCAATTTAAATGTCAACTCATTACAGCTATTGATGGACTGCTTGACAGAGATCAAATCCTGGCTGAGCCAACATTTCCTCAACCTCAATGAGAGTAAGACTGAGATTATCTTTTTTGGACCCCAACCTCCAGCCTCCTAGGTTGATATTCTGGGCTCCCTCAAAAATAATATCCTCCCCTCTGTCACGAACCATGGAGTGACCTTCAATAGCGCTTTTAAATTCGATAAGCAGGTCAGCAGCGTAGTCAAAACCTGCTTTTTTTTTTTTTTTTTTTTTTTTTTTAAAATACGACTATTGGCCAAGACCAAGTCGTTTTTATCTTTTAAAGACCTGGAAAGGGTTATTAACGCCTTTGTTATCTCGAGGTTGGATTACTGCAACGCTCTGTACGTGGGTATGGACCAGGCGTCAATTCAACGCCTGCAGCTAGTGCAGAACGCAGCTGCACATCTTCTGACTGACCACAAAAAGCGTGACCACATCACCCCAATTCTGGCCTCACTGCAATGGCTTCCAATTCGGTTCCGAATTGATTTTAAACTCCTTTTATTTGTTTTTAAAGCACTAAATGGGCTGGCTCCAGCCTATATAGCTGAACTCCTCCAGCGCTACACCCCAGCCAGAGCTTTAAGGTCTGCTGACCAGCTGCTGCTGATAGTGCCCAAGACCAGGCTCAAAACCAGAGGGCACTGAGCCTTCACACCAGCTGGCCCCAGGCTCTGGAACACTCTGCCCCTCCATGTGAGGTCGGCCCAGACCCTAGGGGTTTTTAAATCTACTCTTAAAAACACACTTCTTCTCCCTGGCCTTTTAGTCAGAGCGGAGCACGACTCCTGACTTTTCCCTGTGTTTTTTATATATCTGTTGTAATTTATTGTGATTGTAGTAATGTGTTTTTATGTGATTGTAGTATTTATTACATGTACAGCCCGACCAAAAATCACTTTTAAACGTGCTTTATAAATAAACTTTTATTTTATTTTATTTGACAGTACACCTCAAATACATCACTACACAACCTGTGGTATTTGAAAATAAGGGAATGACATGTTTATAATATGCTGCAAAACACAACAGATATGCAGGGTTACGAGTCTGTTTCTAAGGCCATTTTATTTTTGGTAGTCTGTCCATTTTAACAAGAGAATAGGATCAAACTGAAAACATCGTAAATGTGTTCTAGATACATGAATGGCTCTTTTAGACCAGAACAGACTGCTAACTCAACAGGAACTATCAAAAACATCCCAATCAAAGTTTAAAGTCACAACATTTTATTAAACAAACAGATTATTGGAGAAACTACTCTGCAGATTAATGAACAGTGAAACTCGCTCATGGACTTTAAGGTGAATACTTTAAGAAAAAGTTTTCCCACACTCTTAACACCACTATGGTTTTAAGAGTGTGTGAACACGAAGATGTGATTTGAGAGCACCTGATCTAGTGAACGTTTTCCCACACTCTTCACACCCGTACGGTTTTTCTCCAGTATGAATACGTTGATGTGTTTTAAGAGCACCTGATTGAGTGAAAGTTGTCCCACACTCTTCACACCAGTAAGGTTTTTCTCCAGTATGAATACGTTGATGTGATTTGAGAACACCTGATGTAGTGAACATTTTCCCACACTCTTCACACCAGTACGGTTTTTCTCCAGTGTGAATACGTTGATGTGCTTTGAGATCACTTGATGTAGTGAACTTTTTCCCACACTCTTCACAGCTGTACGGTTTTTCTCCAGTATGAATACGTTGATGTGTTTTGAGATCACCTGATTGAGAGAAAGTTGTCCCACACTCTTCACACCAGTACGGTTTTTCTCCAGTATGAATACGGTGATGTGATTTGAGATGACCTGATGTAGTGAAAGTTGTCCCACACTCTTCACAGCTGTAAGGTTTTTCTCTAGTATGAACAAGTTGATGTGATTTGAGAGCATCTGATCTAGTGAAAGTTGTCCCACATTCTTTACAGCTGTAAGGTTTTTCTCCAGTATGAATACGTTGATGTGATTTGAGAGCACTTGATTGAGTGAAACTTTTCCCACACTCTTCACAGCTATACGGTTTTTCTCCAGTATGAATACGGTGATGTGATTTGAGAGTACCTGATGAAGTGAAAGTTGACCCACACTCTTCACAGCTGTAAGGTTTTTCTCCTGTGTGAATAAGCAGGTGGCTCTTTAAATGTCCAGATGTTGTAAAGGATTTGTGACATTGCTGACAGCTGTGACGTCTCTCTCTTCCTTTCGGTTTCTAGAACAGACGGACAGAGAAAGAGATAAAGTCAATCTAAAAAGCATAAATACACAAGTCAACACAATAAAAACTCACTTAATATAAACCTTGAGTTAACAAAATACTACTTATCAACTGTTTGTGTTTATTATATTTGATACAGTAATATTCTAACCAAATATACCAGAGATGGGGGACTCGAGTCACATGACTTGACATATTTTTTGACTTGAGACTTTCTTGACTAACATTGATAAAAGACTCGACTTGACTTCGTATTCATGACTTGAGACTTGACTTAGGCTTGAGACAGATGACTCGAAAGGACTTTACTTTTTAAAATAAAATATTTGCATTGTACGAAGCCCCTAGAGGGCAATGAAAGAAAAAAAAAAGAGAGAGAAAGTCTCTCGTTCGCAGGAGAAAGTAGGAAGTGGAGCGCACAGGAGACAGCCGTTTCATTGCAGACTGTTATGTTTGTGTGGGGAAATACATACATTATTTGAGATACATTTCAAACTCGGACTTCATTTTAGGGACATTTCAGCCAGGGGTGTAGAGTTATTTGTTCAAGCACCAGATCGGCAAAACAGGAGAGTCTGTGAACCAGTCTGCCTTGACCTATGTATTCATGTCTGTGACTCACAGTATCTGCTGCCCACAGCTGTTTTATAGAAGAAAAACCTCCTTCACTTCATGAAATCTCTGCAGCACCAGGAGGCAGTAACGTGTAACTCAGCAGAATCTCAGAAGAGCAGCACCAGCTGCAAAGAGCTGTGCCTTCACTGTGTGTACCTTCATTAGAACAGCTAACGAGCGACCGCAGGCTGCTACGTTTTAAACACACACACACACACAACACACACACACACACACAACATACACACACACACACACACACCACACACACCACACACACAACACACACACACACAAACACACACACACACACACACACACACACACACACACACACACACACACACACACACATCACACACACACACACACACACACACACACACACACACACACACACACACACACACACACCACATTCACACACACACACCGCTCGTCTTGTTTTAGTGGTCTAATTATTCTCTAAACTTTGTGTTGTCTGTATGAAACGTCATTTTGAGAGACCATGCTTTTGATCCTGTGGATTACGTTTGCCTTCTGCAGACCATGTCTGGCCATGCCATTCAACTTTCCAAGACACACCTGAGTGACAAGCACGAACAGGCGAGGGAGCCCCGGCCTCTACGCTGCTACATAGCGAGGCTATGCTAGAGCTACAATGCGATCGGGCTTCCTACGAATACACCAAGCCACCTGTGCTCTTCAATATTGGATGAAATCCCTCGGGAGCCGCTTAGAACACCAGGAAAAGAGATGAGGAAGGAGGGGAGGCGTTCAGAATCGCCTACGGCGGAGATTCAGCCGGCCACCACTTCCATTCCATCATTCTCACAAAACCTGTGCTCATTGAGCCACAACGTGGACACACTAAGGACATACACAAGGTACTGTCATGAATTTCTTGAGGCCTCTTTATTATGTTTCACGGAAAGTTGGCTACAATCTACAAAGCCTGAATCTCTTTGAAGTACCCGGACTCACCCTTGTTCGAGCAGACAGTGATGCGAACTCGGGGAAAACCAGAGGAGGCGGTATTTGTCCATCCATCCATCTTCTCCCACTTATCCGTGGTCGGGTCGTGGGGGTAGCAGTTCCAGCAGAGAGCCCCAAACTTTCTTTTCCCTGGCGACATCAACCAGCTCTGACTGGGGGATCCCAAGGCGCTCCCAGGCCAGCGAAGAGATATAATCCCTCCACCTGGTCCTAGGTCTACCCCTTGGTCTCTTCCCAGCTGGACGTGCCTGGAACACCTCCCTAGGGAGGCGCCCAGGTGGCATCCTAACTAGGTGCCCCGAACCACCTCAACTGGCTCCTTTCGACGCGAAGGAGGAGCGGCTCAACTCCGAGTCCCTCCCTGATGACTGAACTTCTCACCTTATCCCTAAGGGAGACACCAGCCACCCTGCGGAGAAAACCCATCTCGGCCGCTTGTATCCGCGATCTCGTTCTTTCGGTCATGACCCATCCTTCATGACCATAGGTGAGGGTAGGAACGAAAATGGCCCGGTAGACAGAGAGCTTTGCCTTCTGGCTCAGCTCCCTTTTCGTCACAACGGTGCGGTAAAGCGACTGCAGTACCGCTCCCGCTGCTCCGATTCTCCGGCCCATCTCACGCTCCATTGTTCCCTCACTCGAGAACAAGCCCCCGAGATACTTGAACTCCTTCACTTGGGGTAAGGACTCATTCCCTACTTGAAGTGGACAGTCCATCGGTTTCCTGCTGAGAACCATGGCCTCAGATTTGGAGGTGCTGATCCTCATCCCAGCCGCTTCACACTCGGTTGCGAACCGATCCAGTGAGTGCTGAAGGTCGCAGACCGATGAAGCCATTAGAACCACATCATCTGCAAAAAGCAGTGGTGCAATCCTTAGTCCACCGAACTGCAGACCCCCTCCCCCACGACTACGCCTCGAAATCCGATTCATGTATATTACAAACAGGATTGGTGACAAAGCGCAGCCCTGGCGGAGGCCAACCCTCACCGGAAATGGGTCCGACTTACTGCCGAGGACCCGGACACAGCTCTCGCTTTGGGAGTACAGAGATTGGATGGCCCTGAGTAGAGACCCCCTCACCCCATACTCCCGCAGCACCTCCCACAGTAACTCCCTGGGAACTCGGTCATACGCCTTCTCCAAGTCTACAAAACACATGTAGACCGGATAAGCGTACTCCCAGGCCCCCTCCAGGATCCTTGTGAGAGTAAAAAGCTGATCCGTCGTTCCACGAACAGGACGGAATCCGCATTGTTCCTCCTCAATCTGAGGTTCGACAATCGGCCTGACCCTCCTTTCGAGTACCTTAGAGTAAACTTTCCCGGGGAGGCTGAGTAGTGTGATGCCTCTGTAATTGGCACACACCCTCTGATCCCCCTTTTTAAAAGGGGAACCACCACCCCGGTCTGCCACTCCTTCGGTACTGTTTCCGACTTCCACGCAACGTTGATGAGATGTGTGTATTTGTGTGTATATTAATTATCTGTGGTGCCGATCATACTCAGTAAATGTAAAACCTGTGATCCCAACGTAGAAATTATTGGCATGACGTTAAGACCCTTTTATCTGCCTAGAGAATTCGGGTGTATTTTACTGTTTGTTGTTTACGTGCCTCCCAGCGGCAGAGGACAGTGTGTTCACGAGCTACAACTCAGCCACCGATGCACCGGCAATAGTGCTCTGGGAGATGAAGCAATGTTGCCTGGAGACTGTGTTACCTGGGTTCCAGCTGTATGTTAGGGATCACAGCAGGAAAGACAATATACTGGACAAATGCTTTGTTAATGATAAAGGAGCCAATAGAGGTTTCTCAATACTCAAATTTCCCCTCCTCGACTCCTATCCTCGAGACTTAGTCCCGCCCACAGGAGATGCGAGCGGAGGACTGAGGAGGGGAACCGAGGAGAGAGGAGGGGAAGCAGCAGGCGGTTAGAGAGAGATGAGAACTCGTCTCCTCTGAGCGGTCATTTTAAAGAGACATCCATTAATGATGACAGGAGGCACAGCAGCACTCTGTCTGATGGACAGATGTGTTCATGATGACATATATATATATATTAGGGCTGTCAAGTTAACGCGTTAATAACGCAAAAAAAAAATTAACACCACTAATTATTTTAACGCAATTAACGCATGTGTATTTTTTGTCCTCGGCTGCCCCGTAGGCGGCCGAGGACTGGTTCAGCTCCGGTTTCCCTTTTCTGCTCCCGCTCTGTTCACACCGCCCAGAGCTGCCGCTGCTGCGTCATGACGTCACCGTTTACGTGCCTGCTTCATAAAATCCAAACCGCGCGGAAATCCCTCACATCGACAACAACAACAACAATGGCTGATTGTATTGAAGCGCTGTTCGCTTTGGTTATCCTCTTACGAAACGACATGGAAGGCATCGGACGACTTTACAAGGGACGACTTTACAAACATCACATGCGAAATGCAAGACTTCTTTGTGGTGTGGAAATTGATGTAAAGTATTATAGCAAAAAGTTTAATACAGCGTAATTCTGGTATATTCATTTTTATGTCACCTGATATATGGGATGTTAAGTGTTAGTTAGTGAGAGAAATGTATGTGCGTTCATTTCAAGACTCCTAAAAGAGCAGGAGACGATTGGGTCACACACAATTAGAGAGACAATGGTCCTTCTGATTCTGGGAGAGTTGACTTCGGGTGGAGGGAATTTCAGAGATGGCCTGGGGGTATGAGGACAGTTAAGCTTTGTTGGTTAGCTGGTCCTGAGGAGGTCATGAGATGATGACTGTTAATTCCCAACAAGTATGGCTTTCATAAAGGAAAACATATGACTGTTGTGTGATAAGCTACATGATAAGATGTGTGTGTGGAAGCTGCAGAAATATGAGACGGCAAATGCCAGATGTGTTTGTTTTGCATCAAACTGAGACTCTAGTTTTCCGGATCATCTCTGCTGGCACGCGCTGATTCGCTGCGACACAGCATCTTTTGCATCTCCCAATGAGATGACCTGAAAAGATGACCAGCTGACCCAACCCCTCCTGTTTTATTCTTGTATATCTCCTGTTGAGTCCTGGTGTTCGCTCTCTTTCCTCCTGCTGCCAATACGAGTAAGTAAGAGTTCCCAGCGGGAGGACAGGGCCGGGGTAATCCAGATTACTTCGTGAAGTTGTGTTATTGTATCTTTTGCCATTAAATCAAAATGTTATAACCTTACCAATGGTTGCTGTGAATTCTTCCTCTGTTAATCTGACCCATTCACAAAAGGACGCTCGGAGGGGGGGGGGGGAGGGGGGGGGGGGGGGGGGGGGCCTTAGAGCCCCCACCAAAGAATGACCCTACCACAACAGTGGTCTTCAGCATCTACTTCAACGACGAATCCCGCCCATGCCCCTGCCCCCCGCCTCGATGTAAGAGAGACGTAAGCGACGCCGCCTCTTAGCTCCGAAGCTCTTGCCTCTAGACCGACAATTTTTTGGAGCTGGAAGTGAACCGGATTCCGGAGCTAAGAGGCGGCGCCTCTGCGGTGTGAACAGGAAAAACCGCTACTTTTCAGCTCCAGCTCCGAGCCGGAGCTGAAAACGCGTTGGTGTGAAAGGGGCAATAGAGCGAGCAAGTCATTTCATTGGACGAGAGATATACTATGAGAGCTGGTCAGAGGGATGCGTTCAAATTTAGTCAGTTATTTGAGGAACTCTCGAAATGGCGAATAAAGTTAAAGTTGAGCTCGAAAATCCTCCAGCATCATTGAAGTCTCCGGTTTGGGAACATTTTGGTTTCGCAGTTACGTACAAGGATGACGGGCAAAGACAGGTGGACCGAACCAAAGCTGTTTGTCGGCATTGTTCAACTAAAATTGGTTACGTGGCTGGCAATACAATAAACTTGCACACTCATTTGAAAAGGCATCACCCGAACGTCAATATCACCGGTACCAAAAGAAAAAAGACTGAAGTGCAAACCCAACTCCCGCTAGCATGTAAGCCTCCACCACTCGCAGAGAGTTCAGACCGAGCCAAAGCTATTACAAACGCCAAATATCCTTATGTTGCCATGGTAGCAAAGCGCTACCTGGCTGCATCTGCTACCTCTGTCCCTATAGAGAGGGTGTTCTCCACAGCAGGAGACTTTTTAGTGCAAGCAGATCTGCCCTTTCGACAAGTTCATTTTTCTTTAAAAAAACATGAAAATACAATGAAAAGCAAGTCCTAATGTCAAGCTGGCTGCTTAGGAACTAGTACAGTACAGTTCAAATACAGATTATTTCAGTTCATCGAAATACATTATTCACAGTTTAATAATCATTTAAAAAAAAAAAAATAAAATGTTATGTGATAATTTTTTCTGCTGTACCGAACCGAACCGTGACCTAAAAACCGAGGTACGTACCAAACCGAAATGTTTGTGAATCGTTACACCCCTATTATACACTAGTGCTGGGGGGAAACGATTATTTTGAAAACGATTAATCGGGCGATTATTTGATCGATTAGTCGACTAATCTAACGATTATTTTTCTGTTGTTCAATTCATAAAAAACGTAATGTTAAAAAAAGGTAATGTAAAAAAAAATTTTTTCACGATACTGTGTCTCAGGGGATCTTAATATTTAAGAACCTATTAACGTGTTATACCAGATTAACGGAAATAATCTCAGCTAATTGACGATACAAACCATGTTTACCAAAACAAAACACAAGTCTCATAAGAAGCATCTAAATGACCCCTGAGCGAAAAATGCTAACGGACATTGGCACAGAACTCAAGATAAAAGTACCCTTATTACTTATCGTAGCTGCACATACAATATATCCGATTAAAGCTGAGACTCCACAGATTATGTAGGTATATAGTATCATCACTGAGTGATCCGGACTCGCGACAGGGGAAGCAAATACAGTCATCACAACACGTACCTTTACAGAGCTTCTAGGGAGATCGTCTCACCAACGTGTTCAATTGCATTAAAATGAGAAAAAACGCGGCTGAATCGGTTACTCCATAGGTTTTTAACGTCCATGTATAAAAAAATGATTGAATTTATAATCCATAATTCCATTTTTATGTAAAAATCGGAGAGCAAATGCTAGCTGCTAATGGTAGCCACCACAGCTAGCTGCTGCTGTCTAGGCTATGCAGTCTCAGTGAGATATAAATATATAAATATCTTTGCGTTTTGGACTAACTTTAAAATATTCCCATGCTTTTGAAGACCTAGGGCGAGATGTTTTCGTTTGGGGGCTTCGTGCGCAATCCTGTGAGGAGGAGGGTGGTAGCCGTTTCAGTCTCCATTGTGTTTGAAGTGCGATTGCGAACTGCTTGTTGCTTTGGGTGACCCACGTGTGTGTAGCGACCATAGGTAGCGACGCGTCGACGCGGAAATATGTCGTCGACGATATTTTGAAGTCGCTACAGCACTCGCTGTAGTGCGTCGCTACAGCACTATTATACACACTGCTCTGCTTTCTGCACGGACCTCACAGCTGTTCTATCTGGAAACATTGCAACAAGATGAAAGCAGTTTCTAAAAAAACTGCATGTTAAAGAGCAACTTGCAGGTTTTTTTTTTACTACATTTATGCTTAACCTTGCCTGAAAATTACAATTAAAAATGTTAATGCAGGATTTGATATGTTTTATAAGACATAAGGGCAGGAATTCAGAGGGAAAGGAGCCGTTTTGAGCTCTGCTACTAAAAACTGCTTTTTTTTTAACGTCATACGTCAAACGCGTCATATTACGTCACATGGGGGAGCAACTTTCTCGGACTCCTTCTCTGCCCAATCCGCGGTAGTAGTTTGTAGTTGGTTTGAGCGGTTGTGATTTAGTGAGCTGGTATTTTTTCGGTAATTTTACATTGCATTTCAGCATTTGTAATCATGGTGAGCTTGTGTTTGTACAGGTTGCACAACTCGAGCCTGTCAGGACATCGAGTCTACAGTTTCCCTCACGGGAAAAGGACCGGAGCTAGCGTTCGTTCCTGGGTGCGTTGTACATCCACCTCCCTGCAGCACACACTCTCCACAGCTTTATCAGGAAACCGTATTACATCTCTCTCCCCCCCTTCGCTGCTCTCTCTCTCTCCCCTCCGGTACACGGCACCGTAAGACGTAGTGTGGAGTTGCATTAGGTAACGCTGTGGTGGCTGTACTGCTCCAGCCGTCTCCTTTGTGTTTGTTTGTTTCCCCCTGTCTGTGTTGTTTGTGTGGGCGTGATGGCTGTCACTCCTGGCTCCCGGCTCAACCTCCACTCACCTGCTGCAATCAGCTGTGCACCCTCCCCGACTACACACCTGCTTTCCATCAAGCCATTTACAACGGGATATCAACGGAGGCTCCACCACCTTTCTCCGCCAGATCGTCAAGTATCAGCCGTATCTCGCGTCTCCCCTCCGGTATAGCACCGTAAGACGTAGTGTGGAGTTGCATTAGGTAACGCGAGATACGGCTGATACTTGCGCATTACTTTCTGTTATGGATCAGTATCAACAGTCCTGCCAGTAACGTTAGTATATTATCAATACTACTTTAGTTATAGCCTGATATATGATTGCTAACTGTACAATGTTGTGATGTGACTGACGTTAGCTAACATTAACTATAGCTAACGCCGGTCACTCACCAAGACAGCTGCCCTGTTCTCCACTGGTTCTCCACACACCAAAGCTCCATTTCTCTCCGATGGCCGTTATTTTTTCGAATCCTTGGCTCCTGGTCTCTTGGACGCATAGCAGGCTCATAATTATAATCATATGCATTCGAATATATATATTTTCAACCTCTTCTGTGTCAAAACTAGCATTGTGATCCATGTTTATTCATACGTTAGACCGGCCGCTCTCCCCCATGTTACGTCACACGCGGGAGGTCACGTGCGGAGGCTTTTTTATGCGGAAGTGAAAATGTCTTACAAAAACGACGCCAGATGTCACTGTAGTGTATATTTCTGTATATTTTTTTGAAAATCTAGTTTATTCATCATTTTCTTACACATGTATTCACGGGTCTCTAACCTGCAAGTTGCTCTTTAACACTCAGTTAATGGGGCTCATTCACTGGAGCTTCCACAAACAACAATCAACTTAATTATTACATTCGAATGATGTACATTATTCAAGTTTACATTCACTTTGGATAATAACTAGGGTTGCAAAGGGGCGGAAAGTTTCCGGTGAATTTCAGGAAAGTTTCCATGGGAATTTAAGTTGGGGAATTTTGGAAATATTCGATGCAAAATTAAACAAAAAACATGACATTTCAACAGATTTTTTTTTTTTTTAAAGTAGAACAGAACAAGTTTTAATTATTTTATTGAACAATTATTTGTTTCATTGAAGAACGAAAACAGGAATGTTGAGTTAAATATTACTCATGTGTGCATGTGATGGAGGAATGCACAGTGCCTGTAGGGGGTGTGGTCCCAATAGCCATGCAGTGAGCAGTGTGCTATGGCATGGATATTCAAGTGTACTTGAACGGCATCTGTTTGTTTTAGTCAAGATTATGCTAAAATATACTTTCCCCAACTATATTTAAGTTCCCTATGAAGAGCCAACCTTCAATTTTGAAAATTCCCAGTTTATTCCCATAAATTCCTGTTTATTCCCATGGAAAGTTTCCATCTTTGAAAATTCCCGGAATTTTGCAACCCTAATAATAACACGGGAGAAATTAACGGAAGCGCTCTCTTTTCCTCTCTCCCTCTCCTGACAGCCTGTCAGTATCTCATGCAGCTCACTGATCCAGTAATAAGTGACCCGACAGTGAAGAATAAATATATGTATATCTTAGGGCTGTGCAATTAATCGTATTTTAATCGCAATTACGATTATGGCTTGCGACGATTATGAAAACAGCATAATTGACAAAATACGATTATTTAGCTGGGTGCGCTTCGCCCCTCCCTAAAAGCCCACTCGGCCACGTGGGAGTGACATGTGTTGTGAGTGTTCAGCGCGAGCGAAGATGTCAGAACAAGAGCAGCAACTCGTTAAAAAGAAGGGTACAACTATTTCCACTATTTGGAAGTACTTTGGCTTTCAGGAGTCCGACGTGGAGCAAAAGAAAGTACAGTGCAGGATTTGTTACCAGGTTGTGTTGGCACCACACGCTAACACAACCAATCTCTTTAATCATCTGAAATACAACCACAAAGTGCAATACGACCGGGCAATAATACAACAAAAAGCAGATGCCCGCTCGACTTCATCCACAACATCATCACAGTCATCGATTCAGGACGCATTGTACAGAGCAACGGCCTACGCAACGAGCTCGCAGAGACACAGAGATATTACAGGTGCCATTACATTTCACATCGCTAAAGATATGTGCCCAGTTAGCACTGTTAGCAACCAGGGCTTTAAGCAACTTGTCAACACGTTGGACAAGCGTTACGCGATGCCGTATTATTTCAGCAGGTCTGCGCTGCCTGCGCTATATGACAAATGCTGCGGGGAAGTTGAGAGAGATGTGGCTTCAGCTGACTACTTTGCCACCACAACGGACCTATGGTCTAGCCCAGGGGTGCCCAACCAGTCGATCGCGAGATGTGTCTAAAAATAGAACAACAATATTCTGTTTTATCGTTAATGTCCTATAACATAATCTTCATGTACCAGAATAATGCACTTGAACGCATCAAAGCTTTGTGATTGGCCGGCGTCACCCCATGTGTCGGGGCGTGGCAGAGGGTCTTCAGTACAGGTGGCAATATTGTCACCTGCCTGCGCTCTTCTCTGAAACCAGACCATGTCAACAGGCTGGTGTTTCTTGCAAAACATCTTTAAGAGATGACATGAGCAGCCCTACCAGCATTTGCCATGGTGGCCTAGACATTTTTATTTGGTCTTAAATTGTAGTTCAACATTTATTTCCTGTTACTTCTGGATCATGACGGTTGGCCAGCCTTCAACGTTTAACTGAGTGGAATATGTTGAATATGTTTTACCAACATGTTGGCTATATGTTAAGGAGTGTTCAGTAGGTTGTGACAGTGCACTGCATCATATTTGATTTCATTTTTTTGGGTCTAATTTATTTTTATTTATCATATTAATAATATATGTTTAGTATGGTTTTGGAAGTGCGCTCCAACACATTTGTTCTTGTTTATTGGTAAAATATTATTTGTTTTAAAGTTCAATAAATGGTCAATGAATAATCGTCAAAATAATCGTGATATCAATTATTGACCCAAATAATCGTGATTATGATTTTTGCCATAATCGCACAGCCCTAGTATATCTAGTGTAGCTTGTTCTAGAGGTAGATCAAATAGCTAAGTGTGTTAGGTCTAACTCTTGTGTGTTGCTCCGCTTACCGGTGCGGCGGGCGGAGCTGCAGGATTTCTGCTTCACGTTGCATACCGCTATTTTACTGTCTTTTTCGGACACCTTAAAATACTGCCAGACCGGTGAAGCCATGTTGGCGAGCTTGTTTTGCCGCAAACAGAGAAAAGTGTCATGTATTTTACGTCATGCGATCGGCTCTCGCGATCGGCATGTTTAGAGAGCACCGATCGATCGGTAGAGAGTGAGTATCGGTCGATCTTGATCGGTGACCGATCGATCGGAGCATCCCTAAAGACTATATTAACTTCTGTGTTCCCACTAAAGAAATACAAATCTATCCAAGTAATGAATCATATGTGACTAAGGACATTAAAACAAGTTATAAAAACCAGGAAAATGGCTATGGGAGCACTTAGACAGAGAAAGAACTGAAAGTCAAATTGAGGGAATCAAAACACAGAGAGCTTTTGGGAAATGCTTTTAAAGCCAAAGACTCCAAAAAAGTGTGGGACACCTTGAGAACCATGACAGGAATGACCTCTTCAGCTAAACCTATTGTGACGGACAAGACATACTTGATCCATACCAATTTGCCTATAAGCAAGGGGGTGGTACTGTTGCTACTCTGGTTAAACATTTAGATAAACGTCACACCTATGCAAGAGCCCTCTTCCTAGACTTCTCAGCAGCAACACAATACAAGCAGACATCTTGGTGTCAAAAATGGCCAAAACTGAAGTAAATCCATACCTGATTTACTGGTATGCCGCTTTCCTCACCAGTAGAGAGCAACTTGTGAAGGTTAACAAAACCCTGTCATCTGCCATCACAACCAATGTAGGGTCCCCCCAGGGCTGCGGGAGTTCAGCTGTGCTCTTAGCTTCTTTTGATGACTTTACTGAGCTGCTGTCTATAGTGTGTTTTGACTTTGACCATCTAGTCAGTGTTGGTGATTTTAACATCCATGTTGACAACCCCCAGGACAGAGGGGCTGTCTTGATAACTATGGACTGACTCAGCATGTGACGGAGCCCACGCACAATAAGGGGCACACTCTGGACTTAATGATCTCAAAGGGTCTGAATATCTTTGAGGTTATGGTGACTGATGTTGCGCTCTCTGATCATTCCTTTGAGAGCTCTATTTCTGTTCACACAAATGTTCAAAAAGAGGTAACCACAAAGCGATATTTAACTGAAAATACTAGGGAAATGTTTACTCTGAATGTTTCTTCCACACTTGCCCCTGCTAACATCTCAGTAAATGAGCTAGTAGATCATTTTAATTCAAAAATAAAAATGTTATAGATGCCATTGCTCCAACTAAGGTAAAGGAAGTGACTGGCAAGAAAATATCTCCATGGAGAAAGGCCATGACCGTGAGAACAGAAAAAAGAGTGTTGAAAAGCTGAACGTAGGTGGAGAAAAACAAATCTCCAGGTTCACTTTGAAATCTATAAAGAGAGACTTGGCTTTTATAATTTGGAATTGAAAATTGACCGACAGTCTTTCTTCTCTGATATCATTGCCAAAAACAAAAACAACGCATGTGCCTTGTTCGCTACCGTCGACAGACTAACTAACCCCCCAGTGGCAGTAGCCTCTGAGCTTCTATCCACCAGGGCCTGCAATGATTTTGCCTTCTTCACTGACAACATTCAGAGAATCAGACAAGCAGTCAGTGCCTCTGCATCAGGTACAGCAAATGTGTTGTCTCTGTGTCCACTTAACATCAATTCAAACACCATGACACAATTCCATCATATTAATGATAAAAACCTAGAGGACATTATACAACATCTAAAATCCTCCTCCTGCTGCCTTGATATTATTCCAACAGGACTTTTCCAAGATGTTTTTCATTGTATGGCCTCAGATCCAGCGTTTCCGCCAGGGGGCCGTCTTGCCGTCATTTGACGCCCTTATTCAGCTCGGGACGCCCTGAACGCGAGCCGAGGGCGTCTAAAAATATTAATAATTAGAGAGAAGATCGAGAGTTTTTATCGCTTGAAATGACGAAAAGGAAAAAGGACATCCCTCGGTTGGAGGGGCAAAGGAGTCTGGTGGGATTATTTTCGGAGTATTGAAGATTGATTCCCCGACATCGAAGGTGCCTGCTACAGGACAACACGGAACGTGCGCGATTTGGACGCGATGAGCGGGGGGGGGTTTTAGTGGAGCACGCACGTGAGCACCAGAGCCTCGCCACGGCGAAACTGAGGCTCCGTGGTAAATTGTGGTAACATGAAGAGCCGTTTGGGAGCCGAAACAGCCGGCGCTTAAAGAGCGCCGAGCCAAACGATCCGGCTCACTAATGTAAAAATACAGTATCTATAAAAGGGACACGCATTTTAAAAGGTTTCTCGCCTGCCGTCTGTCTGCAGACTTGTCAAAGCATTAATTCATGGTTTTTACTAACCGGTATCAGCATGTTGTTACTTCGGCAAAACTGCTCCACCTGTTAGAAATCTGCTCAAAGATTGTTGGTCACCCTGTCAGAGACTTTCTGACTCACAGACCATAATAACCTGAGAGGCTGTCCAACAGCATCATCTGGGACCCAAAGCATGCTCTAACAGAGAATCTGAACTGCTACCATCTAATGGAGATTCACTAAAGTCAGCCTGAAGCATCCTTTGTGCTCCAGTCAGTCCTCTCAGTGAACACTGAGCTACAGATCAGATGCACGCTGAAGGCTCTTTGAGCAGCTCTCACTGATCCTGCTGTTATGTTAGTTGTTTGTTTCTCATGTATTGTGTTTGTCTTATGTGTCTATGTTGATGTTACACATGGAGCTGCTGTGATGCAAGTCACATTTCAGACTTGATCTGACAATTAAAGAATCGTAGACAACAACGTTCTAACCTCTATCTAACCATATTGTGCATTCATATTGTATATTTCAAACAGGTTGTGATCTTTCATTTGGGGATAACAGTGTTAGGCATTCGTGAGGTGCAACAACATTAACATGAACCTTTCTGTTGGCTGCTTGTTGGCAGACCCTCCACGCGATAGCAGAGCGAACAGGTACAGCAAGCGAGGAATCATTGTCCACTAGTAAATCGATTGCAGATGGCGTCGTGCTCGCGGACGGATACAAAAATAATAATGAATGGGTCGGGAAATGTACTTTGGTGGCCGTTAAACCTGGGCGGCCCAAGTAAAGTCTATGTGAGGGAAACCCTGGACTTGAATTTTGAATTGAGCCATCCCTTATAGATACCATCTCTTTACGTATTAGTGATGGGAATCCCAGCTCTTTTTAGTGAGTTGGATCATTTGGCTCGGCTCACTAAGAAGAGCCGGCTCTTTCGACTCCCAAACGGCTCTTCATGTTACCACAGTTTACCAGAGCCTCAGTTTCGCCGCTGCGAGGCTCCGGCGGTCGCAGTTCACGCGCGTGCTCCACTAGCACAGGAACACGCTTTGCTGGCGGTGAAAAGAATCCCACCAGACTCCTTTGCCCCTCCAACAGAGCGATGTCCTTCTCCTTTTTCCTCATTTCAAGCGATAAAAACTCTTTTGGACGCCCTCGGCTCGAGTTCAGGGCGTTCCGAGCTGAATAAGGGCGTCAAATGACGGCAAGACGCCCGCCTGGCGGAAACGCTGGAATTAGGAATATATTGTGATGAAGTGCACACTGACCTGAGCTCCAGGGGTCTCTTTGTTCTCCTCCATGCTGCTCTCAGTTCTCCTTCTCCGGATGGGTCTCTGAAATAATCAACACAACTACAGCTGACACAAAACAAGACAACTCAATACAACCAACAGACACAACAACACTAATCTACAGCTACTTCGTAGGTTCATAGCAGAGGTGAGAAGTAACTAAGTACATTTACTCAAGTACTGTACTTAAGTACTATTTAGAGGTACTTTTACTTTACTTGAATATTTCCATGTAATGCTACTTTGTCTGCAACAATAGGAGACAGTAATAAAGCTGCTCCACTGAAGAGGAGAAACTCACAGCTCCAGGACTCAGTAAGTCAGGAGGAGACTAGAAACAACAAGTCAATAAACTGAGGATTCATCCTGTAACATAAAGGAGTTACCCAACAGAAACCAGTATGCTAACGGTAATAAAGAAGAGTTACCGTACTAAAACAATATGCTGAAGGTAAAAGGGGAGCGTTTACTCAAACTAAACGGTATGCATATAACTTATGAATATACTGTGGGATAAATAATGTTTGAGAAAGTAATTATTAAGGTATCACACACACACACCTACCTGCTTTTAAGCTGGAAACACTGAGAAGACCACAGAGCTGCTTCAGGTCCTCTCTGGGAACACTGGGTCCTGATGAAGACCACAGAACTGCTTCAGGTCCTCTCTGGGAACACTGGGTCCTGATGAAGACCACAGAGCTGCTTCAGGTCCTCTCTGGGAACACTGGGTCCTGATGAAGACCACAGAGCTGCTTCAGGTCCTCTCTGGGAACACTGGGTCCTGATGAAGACCACAGAGCTGCTTCAGGTCCTCTCTGGGAACACTGGGTCCTGATGAAGACCACAGAGCTGCTTCAGGTCCTCTCTGGGGACACTGGGTCCTGATGAAGACCACAGAGCTGCTTCAGGTCCTCTCTGGGAACACTGGGTCCTGATGAAGACCACAGAGCTGCTTCAGGTCCTCTCTGGGAACAGAGAAAGCAAACATTAGCAAGTAAGACTGTTTAATGTACTCCATGTATTCAGTATTTTCTGTATATTGTGTATTCTTTAGATACTCTAGTGATATGTGTCCCGTGTGTAAACTTGCTGCTAATGCTTCATTTTTATTATATCTTATTGTATCTTTTAAATATGCTTAACTTGTGTAATGCCTGAAAACACTTCTGCTGTGACACAATCATTTCTCAGTTTAAGGTAAATACTTATTTAAATAAAGTATATCTATTTATCTAATGAGCTAAACCGTCGCTTAGCTTAGCGTTAGCTGCTAACTGAAGAACTCCATTAATTTCAATGGGGAAAATGCTGCGTCACAGAATGGCGATGCGAATAAGCATATATTTAAAACTATATCTATGGTAAAGAGCACCAACACAACAACTCAAACTGTCTTAAAGACAACTGGTGTAATAAATAACTAAAATAAAGTCAGCTTAGCATTACAAATCAACTGTTACTCACCCAGAGCCGAACTGGAATAATAACTGTAGCTGTTAGCCGTTAGCTGTTAGACTTCAGCTGTTAGACTTTAAGACTTTAGCTGTTAGACTTTAAGATTTTAGCTGTTAGCCGATGGCTTTTAGACTTGAGCTGTTATCCAATAGCTTTTAGCCTTTATTTAAAGATAATTTGAGACTATTTGTGGCGCACATATTAACGTTTTTTTGTGAGTTTCTTTCTTCCAATATTACAGCTGTGTTAAATAAGATAACTTCTGATTCGTGATTAACTGTAAGCTAAGCTAACAGGTGTAAATACACGTAATGAAACCTCTGCGTGTGTTTAATCCACTCACCTCTTTTTCTTCTTCTTTTTCTTCTTCTTCTTCTTCTTCTTCTTCTTCTTCTTCTTCTTCTTCTTCCGTGTTTATTGGCGGTTGGCAAACCAACTTGTAGGTACATTATCGCCACCAACTGGACTGGAGTGTGGACAAGAGACTATGCAGAAAACAATAAACAAAAGAAAACAAATAACCAAAGATTATTTGAAATGTATCAATTTCTCTTAGAAATTTAATAATCTCACAATATATATTGCCTGATGTTTTCCCTAACAGCCCTGATAGCGACAAGTCATGGAATGTTGCTTTCTTCAGTGTCTGGAAAAGCACATTTCTCTGAGTACTATATTTCCTGCAAAGCAGTAAAATATGCTCAACAGTTTCTGACTGGCTACAGTGTATACACTTTCCGGTTGGATGCTTTCCTATTATACTTAAAGTATGATTGAGACCTGTATTATACTTAAAGTATGATTGAGACCTGTATTATACTTAAAGTATGATTGAGACCTGTATTATACTTAAAGTATGATTGAGACCTGTATTATACTTAAAGTATGATTGAGACCTGTATTATACTTAAAGTATGATTGAGACCTGTATTATACTTAAAGTATGATTGAGACCTGTATGACCTATTCTCATCCGAGAAATGACATTTTCCTCCCTTCTTTTAAACCCCACCTTCCTTCCATCCCCCACATACCTTTGCATTTTATAAAGATGTCTTCCTGTATCATTAAGGTCCCAATGATCTTGTCATGTTGTTTCTGGATATTTCTGTATGAATGTTTTAACCTCCGCTTTGCTGAGTGGAACTTCTATGTCTATGTTCATACTTCTGAGTGTTTGTTTGGCCAGAATATCCACCTGTTCATTTCCCTCCACACCAACATGAGCAGGAACCCAGATGAAACGAGTTGCTAAGCCTTTGATTTGCATTTTATATAAAATTAGAAATATTTCATTTATTATGTCCATTCTAGATGAAGATCTACCTGATCGTATACTTGATATACTTATTGAGAGCGGATTAATGTTAAACGAGGAATATATTCAAGTGTCACCGCTGGCGACACCGTCCACGCGGATCACTGTGTCTGGCGTTCCTCCGTTCATCCCGAATGAGGCGCTGGAACGGGAGCTGAAGCGTTTCGGTAAATTTGCCAGTAATCTCCGCACTGTTGCTCTGGGGTGTAAGGATGAAAAGCTAAAACATGTCCAATCTCTGCGGAGACAGGTTTTCATGTTTCTGAATTGTCCTACTCAGACACTGGATGTGTCTTTCTGGGTGAGGCACGAAGAGGGTTTTTATATGGTTTATGCGAGCTCAGGGAACGTAAAGTGTTTTGAGTGCGGGGAGTCGGGTCACAAACATGTTGCATGCCGCTCTGCCGGGTGCGGCTGAGCCCTGGCTGCGGATGAAGTAGGGATGAATATCGTGAGAGATGAAACAGGGATTGTAGAGAGTGTGGTGAGTGTGAGAGGAAAAAATGTGGAAACAGGTAAACGGGTGGGAGATGATGTAGCGGGACAGGTGAGGACCGGGGCTGTGGGACAGGTGGAGGCTGTTGGCACGCAGCAGGAGCTGCCGTCTGGTTCTGGGCGGCAAAAAGAGCTTCAACAGGCTGCAGACAACAATGAGGTGACAGAGATGGACACAGACGGTGAGGGCAACACACTCTCACTCCCTAAGCGTCCAGGAGCGACGTTTGGTCAGTGTCTGTGGCGTCCAGTTGTGACGCTCCTAGGCTCCTTCAGCGTCATAAAGGGACGCAAATAGCTTTCAACTGATTGCAATGTATTCCCATCTGCGGCGGGATTTGACGCACATGGAAGCACGGCATTCCCATTGGATAACGGAGAATTGTACACCCGGAAGTAAGTATTCCCCTTACTGTCGATTAATTTGACAGTGGCGCTAGGTACTAACATGAGCTAGGCTTACCTTCCTCTTTGTCTGGTCTAAAATGGCATTAAAACGATAAAAACGATGATGTAGTTAATCCATAGGTTAATATCCAATGGGGCTGTGTCCCCTTTGAAATGTACTGATAATCTATAAGCAATAAAACTGCAATTCCGTTATCTGCTGTCCGCTCTGTGCTCCGTGCGCTTTGAAATCAAATCAAAATTTGTTGACCTCAATTCTTTGGCGTTTCTGCATTGCCCGGCTCTTTCGTTCTTTCGGTTGATTTTTGTGCTCAAATATGGAGGGGACGGCTCCGGGTTTCAGCCTCCGATGTACTTTAAATGCTTCTCCACCAACAGACTTGACGATGGCAGGATCAACATCGTATGCATCAGACGCGAAGTGGTCAGAGCACAACTTGCTCCATTTTGTCGGCTGCCAGCCAACACAATTCACTCAAATAATCCAGTTTCGGCGGATGATTTTGTCTTGGGGAAATGAATGAAAAATTCTCCCAGATCCCACACCGTTCGTACATCCGAAAGCACAACAATAACCCATGTTTTGCGTGATTTCGCGGATATAATTCAGAGTTTTCTGCACCAGTCATGAGCGAAAAACACCGCTGACATGTGAACAGCGCACGAGACTGCCGAGTCGGGATATTTGGCCCAGAGACTGTTTGGCCACAATGACGTCACGCGCGCGGAGGCTGCTGGGAATGACATGTCAGAAATTCAGACGGCTTTGGGTCGAGTTCTGTATCAATAAAAAGCTTTTTTTCGGGTGTATTATCTCGATTTAAATTAAATAAAAAATACAGGCAGTCTTAAAAACAACATTTCTATAAAAATGTAGCATATTTGGAAGCTTTGCATTTGATCTTTAAGGGCAGCCGACACAAACGAATGCCGTGCTTCCATGAGCGTCAAATCCCGCCGAGATGGGAATGCATTGCAATCAGTTGAAAGCTATTTGCGTCCCTTTATGACGCTGAAGGAGCCTAGGAGCGTCACAACTAGACGCCACGGACGCTGACCAAACGTCGCTCCTGGACGCTTAGGGAGTGAGAGTGTGTTGGTGAGGGGGATTCCGACTGTGTTTCAGTTGCAGATAGTCTCTCTCAGAACGCAGAGATATATTCTTTGGAAGAGATTAATGTCTTTTTAGATGAGTCCTTTGGCAAGGCAGTGGAAGTGAGAGACTTTTTCCCTGACACTAACAAGTTTCTTCATACAGTGAGCACTCTTCAGAAAGTTGTAGGGTTAGACCTGCTGGATGAAAAGAGATGCTATCGTCTCAGGAAGCATGTAACTACTATGAAAAAAGTTACGAAAGGAAGCAAAAAAGGGGGGGAAACTGAAAAGGTCTAAATAATTTCAACTTGATCATGCAACACTGGGTGTCTCCTCTCTGCTGTGTGTACCTGTCTGTTCTTTTTCTCTATCTCCTTCCTCTAATGCAGGCTTTAAGGGTTGCTTCTTTAAACATTAACGGGGGTAGAAGTGCACAGAAAAGAGCTTTAGTGTTAGAGGTCTTTAATCAGAAAAAATTAGATGTAATATTTCTGCAGGAAACGCACAGTGATAGCCTGAATGAGACGGACTGGGGAATGTGGTGGGGGGGGTCAGTATGTACTCAGTCATGGCTCAAACCTTAGTGCTGGAGTAGCTGTTTTTTTCTCCCCGTCTCTAAATGTTAAGATTGTATCCAGCACAGAGATAGTGGCAGGTAGAGCCTTGATGGTGAAAGTGGAACTGTTAGAGTTATTTTTCACTTTTAGTAATGTTTATGCACCCAATCCGGGCCCCGCACGTGTATCTGTGTTTCAGTTATTAAAAGACAAGCTAGACACTAGTGTACAGGGGGAGTGTGTTATACTGGGGGGGGGGACTGGAATGCTTGCTCTAATGTCACTTTAGACATCCTCAGTCGTCCTTTTGACTGTCACAGGTGATAAGAGAGGCTGACTTAGTGGATGTGTGGAGGACGAAGCACCCCTCTGTTAAACAATACACCTGGATGAGAATGCTAGATGGGGGCGTCAGTGCAGCCAGGCTAGACATATTTTACATGTCTGCTTCTTTTATTACTCGTGCAGTGAACTGTCACATCCAACCTGTTGGTTTCACAGATCATCAGCTAATTTCTTTAGATTTGGTTTTATCCAACACAGAGAAACCTAGATCGTTCTGGCAGTTTAATGTTAAAATTTTACAAGATTTGATTTTCTGTGAGAATTTTTAATTATTTTGGATCAACTGGAAATCAAAGAAAGAGTCTTTTCCCTCCCTGAGTCAGTGGTGGGAGGTAGGAAAGGCTCAGATTAGAGTGTTCTGCCAACAGTATACAGCCTACTCCACTGCAAACATTAGGAGAGCTATAGAGCAGTTAGAGAGGGAGATCAGAGAGTTAGAGAGTGTCTGCTCGAAATATAGAACAGTCCCTCCTAAAACAACAACAGCTTAACAGTTTTCTTCAGGAGAAGGCCAAGGGAGCTCTGATCAGAGCCCATTTTACTTCCATATGAGACATTGATGCACCAACCACCTTTTTCTTCAACCTTGAGAGGTCTGTGGGCCAAAGGAAGCAGATGGTATGTCTGCGTCTCCCCGATGGAGAGGTAACTTCTGAACCTGCTGAGATGAGGAGGCATGCAGTGTCCTTCTACACGGACCTGTTCAAAGCCGAAGGTTGTGACGTGGAAGCTGCTGATGAACTTCTTCAGGGTCTTCCACAGCTGAGTCCAGCCGAAAGTGACACCCTGGGCTCTGACATTACGCTGGAGGAACTGACCTCTGCGGTGACACAGATGGCCTCCGGCAAGGCTCCGGGCATAGACGGTTTACCTGCAGACTTTTTTCAACATTTCTGGAGTATTCTGGGACATGAATTGTTAGACGTATTGATGGAGTCTTTTGGGAAAGGGACTCTTCCAGCTTCCTGTAGGCGTGCAGTGATTTCACTGTTGCCTAAGAAAGGAGATCTAACCCTGCTGAAGAATTGGAGACCTGTGGCTCTCTTATGTACGGACTATAAGATACTGTCAAAGGTCTTAGCTAACAGACTGAAGTGTTGTATCGAACTTCTTATCGGTACTGATCAGACATATTGCATCCCTGGCAGATCAATTGTGGACAATTTGTTTTTGATGAGAGACACTTTTGATGTTTGTAAACTGTATAATATAAATGTTGGCATTATTTCTATTGACCAGGAGAAGGCGTTTGATCGTGTGGATCACACGTTTCTGGCTGCCACATGGTGCTGTATGGTGCCTCTCCCTGCTGGCTGGCTATGGCCCGGCTGTTGCTCTGGAGGGCGGGGGGCTTTGGTTTTGATAAACACCTGTTTCTGCTGAAGGCCCCTGCGTACAAGATAACTGGACTTACACCTTTTTACTGCTCAGTCATCAATGCCTGGAAGATTCTGAGTTTTACCAGACCACCCGACCCCCGGCCTGGGATGTGGCTGTTAGAGGAGCCACTGTTTGACACTGGTTTTCTTTCTGGAACCCTTTTCTCTTCAGCCACCCTAAAAAATGCGTTCATTGAAGCGGGAGTGGTAAAACTTTTTGCCATTTGACGGGGGTCTCCACAGAAAAACTGGCTGAGGTGACGGGCATTCGATCAACCCGAGTTCTGGAGAACTTGGTAGATGAGGTGTGGCAGTCGCTGTCGCCATCCCACCGGACTTTTGCTCTGGATGCAGATCTGGCTGACCAGTGGAGAAAGGGACATGATTATGTTTTTCCTGCCTTGAGTGTGGGTCCTGCGGTGGGGGAATGGAGAGAGGAGGATGGTCTCCTGCTATCACTGGGGACTCTAACACCTGGAAAGTTCAGCGCCTGCAATGGGAAGAAGCTATATCTTAGCTGCGTAAAGGTGCTAAACCTCAGCTCGCTCGCAGGCGTCAGAGAGTCGAGGTGGACGGATGTGTTTGGCTTGGGCTCTTCCCCTCAGGGCAGCTGGAGGATCCTGTATAAATCTCCGGTTGAGAAAAGGATGGCTGACATCCAATGGAGAATTGTACACGGTGCAATAGCCACTAACAAATACAGAGCTCATTTTGACCCAGGCACAAGGGGAGGCTGTCCGTTCTGTTTTATGGCAGAAACATTGGAGCATTTAGTGGTGTCCTGTCTCCGATTGGCTGGTCTTAAAAATGTTTTACAGGGGTGGGTGGAAGGGTTCGGGGAGGTTTTCTCCATACCACTTTTTGTCCATGGCCCCAAATACATCCTGAAAGAGAAGGAAACCCTACTATTGATGAATTTCTTGATTGCTAATGCAAAATTAGCAATCTGGAAAAGTAGGAAGAACCAACTTGCTGGAGTGGGATGGACGGATGCAGTGCTCTGTCTGAGGGGGTTGGTGGCAGCGCGTCTGAGGGTGGAGCATGCGTACTATACGCTGATCAATCATCTGCAGGGGTTTCTGGATGTGTGGGCTGTTGGGCAGGTTCTGTGCTCGCTGGGGGAGAATTACTCTCACATATTGAAGTTTTAAAGGATAGGTATAGTTTTTGTTTTTAAAGTGTGTAAAAGAGGATGTTTTTTAAATGAGTAAAACGCTTTCAGATGGGGTTTTCAAATGATATTTATTCGGTAGTCATGAAAGTCTGTTTATTTGATTGTGTAATGTATTAGTTTTGTTCCGACTCTTTTGCAGGGTGGGTGTATGTTTAAAACAAATGCAAATAACATTTGTTTTAAAAATCAAAAAATCTTCTCTCGGTTTTTGGCGGATTGCAAAGAACTTTAAAGTCACGCCCATCTACTTCCGGTCGAGGCGAAGTCCCTCATCATGGGTACCACGTGACGTCACTGTATTCGAGCGCCGCCATTTTGGTGTCCGGTCACAGCAAGTCATTACAACAACAGAGAACACGGAGGAAGCAACAGAGAAAGACACGTCGTGAATAATAAAGTTTGTGGATATGCCTGGGATTTGTTGTGCTGTGGGCTGTGACAATAGTCGCCAGAGGAACCCCGGACTACAGTTTCTATCGATCCCCAAAGACTTAGACCGTCGTAATAAATGACTGGCCACCAGAAGGGGTCACTGGCAGCCGACATCTAACTCCAGATTGTGTAGTCAACACTTTGTTTCCGGTAAGCTCTTCACTTATTGTTATCTTTTAGCTTCTTTTGTCAGAAATAAGTTTTCTAAATACTTCAACATAGATAATTCAGTTGCCGAATAATAATTACCGTTAGCAGTGTAATGGTAAAATAGCATGAGTAAAATATTCCCAGTTTTGAAAGGACTGCATTAGTTTTGCTCTGTGTTCCTTTAAGCTTGAAACCGACTGCATTTGAATAAAAGACACATTTCTGGCAGAAAACTGAGAAATAAATTGCCGTTCTCAATATTATTGAATGCATGCCTTAAATTACTTGTGTATTTATATCACATGTATTATTGCTACTTTTACTTAAGTTAAGGATCGTAATACTTGTCATTATCTTATTAGGAGGCCTTATACACACATTAATATTCTACCATGTTTGCCTCTGTCTGCTTAGGAAGAAAAAATGACAACCCCATGAGTCCTGACTACATCCCCAGCGTGTTTGCGCACACGTCAGCTGGACAGCGGCAGAGAAGCACCAGCAGATATGAGCATACTCAGCAGATGAAAAGGAAACGGACTGAGACTTTGGCTCCTGATAGTGACCATGAGAATGTGGCACCTTCCAGCACCAGTGATGCCACTGGACTTGACATCACCTTAGTTGAACAGGTAGAATGTGTGAAAGATGACCACAGTTACTCTCAAGCCATTCTTAGCTCAGGTATTGTGGAACCATGCTCAAATGCAGCCTGCCAAGCTACAGTCAAGGCATTGACAAACGAGTGTGTACGATTAAGAGCTGAGGTTAATTGTCTTAAGGACAAAGTTAATGTGCTTTCAATGAAGAAGCCTTCAAAGGAAATGATGAGATGGTACAGGAACTAACAGGCCTACCAAGCTATGCTAAAATGATGGTTGTTTTTGGCTTCCTGTCTGGGTTTGTGAAAGCCGGTCCAAGACTGACTCCCTTTCATAGCTTTTTATTAACACTGATGAGAATGAGGCTTAACTTACCTTTATATTTTTTTGTTTATCTTTTTCATATGTCTAAGAGCAGTGTTGGCAGAATGTTCAACAATACTTTAGATGTCATGTATGTCAGACTGTCACCACTTATATTTTGGCCCTCAAAAGATCAAATTCAGGTTAGTCTGCCCATGTGTTTCAGGGATAATTTTAGCAACTGCACTTCCATCATTGACTGTTTTGAAATGTTTGTAGAGAAGCCAAAGAATTTAAGGGCACGTGCACAAACATACTCCTATTACAAGCACCACAACACTGTAACATATCTAATTTCTATAACACCACAGGGTGTTACATCCTTTGTGTCAAAGGGCTGGGGGGGGGACACAAGCGACAAGTACATTACAGAAAACTGCTCATATCTTGAGAAATGATCACCAGGAGATGTTGTTCTTGCTGATCGAGGCTTCAATGTGAAAGACACTGCAGGACTGTATAATGCACGGTTGAAAATACCAGCATTCACCAAAGGCAAGCAGCAGCTGCATCCACTGGAACTTGAATCCACAAGGGGACTCGCTGCCGTCAGGATCCATGTGGAAAGAGTCATTGGCCTGGTCAGGAACAAATACACCATCCTTCAGAGCACCATCCCGCTGTCTCTTTGCCAAGCAGCCACTCAAGGACAACCTACTTCCCTTGACAAGATGGTAACAGTTTGCTGTGCTCTTTGTAATGTCTGCCCATCTGTGGTACCCACAGAATAGATAGATACTATTTGTAAGTCGCTTTTGATAAAAGCGTCAGCTAAAGGAAACAAAATGCTTATTGTGTATTCCCTTTTCTATGTATGTTGGATCTTCTCTCTATTATCTTTACAATTAATACATTAAAATGTCCAGTTTTTAACTAATAAACATCACTTTTTCCAAGTATTTGTTCCTTGAGGTTTTTTAAATACTCCTACTTATACTACAATGCATCTGCAAGTATTAGATACAGTTATTTAATACACAATCTACAGTGTATGAATATGTAAGCTTAATGGGTAAACAAAAACCTGACCATGAAGACAAAAGAAAAAGACCAGTGTCTGACAAGAAGAGCTTATTTATTGTCAGCTTCTTAATGTCCCTCAGATGTTTTGACAGAAGTTGCAGTGGGGGAGAAGCGTGGCACAGTAAACCATTTACCCAACAGCTCTGGTAGTATCCCCGTTCTAATGAAGTTTACCACCTTTGAATGTGCAACATCAAAAAATGCGCCATCAAACATGATGCGCTGTTTAAAAAGTTCTTGAGGTGTCCACACAACAAAATCACAGAACATTACCTCTGCGACACGCATTTGTGCCTGCACTTGATATATATATATATATATATAGCTGTGATTCAGCTTTAGGCTCATCACACCTCCCTCAGGGACAGTCAGGCAGAACCGCGAGTCTTTGGTGCATTCAAGTAGACTGCGGTCTTTAGCGCTGAAAGGACACTTCATTTCTAAAATGCCAGGCTCATGGCAAGCACAGGTCACGACACCATCTGGGGATGCACCAATCCATGGCAGCTCTGGGTTGAGGATGAGCCCTGATGCTGCAACATTGATGTCTTCATGGTGATCTTGCATAGCCACCAGGTAAGACTTTTTGGCAGTGTCCTCGTTTTGTAAACCCCATCTGAGGAAAATAACATGTTATTTTGGAAAAAAACTCATCACTTTAAAAAGCCCCTAAAATACTGTTATTAGAATGTTAATATCTTGTTTTACCCTCATAATATCTAGTTACTCAATTATTGTATTTATTCATGATGAAGTGGAAAGAATGTATGATTTAGTCTTGCTGCCTAAATGTATATATACCTGGTCGCTTCAGTGGAAAACTGAGAGGAGCGAGGATAGCAAACTCTTTTAATCAAAGACGAAGAGCTTTCTGTCTTGGCTGCCCCATGGAAGGATGACGCAGTAACTCTCCCTGCTCTCTGCTCAAACCAGACCCTCGACCTACTCTGTTTCCTGGTCTTCTCCTCAACTAACAAACACTCAAAAAGAATTGAACCTTCAAAAGAGCTGTAATTATCAGAACGCAGTGAAGTTATTCTTAATGAATATAGTGATGTTTAGGATTTAGCATTGTGACACGCTTTTATTTTACCGTAAGCCATTTCTATTTCTTACCTGCTCTGGTGTGAGATGCAGCTCCTCAAAGACTTTGGCACCCTCCTCTAGCAGTGCAGGCAAATCCAGTACAAGTCTGCTGCTTTGATACAGACTGGTAAGGGGTGTTGGCAGATCCAGTTGTACAGTCTTTGGCGTGTATCTGTGGGAATGGCCTTCAATGACCGACAGGATAGCACTTTTCTTGGGCTTTGTCTCTTGTTCTTCACTTTGGTGGAGTTGTTCACAGAATAACTTGAAATCATCAGCAGATGGTCTCATGTGCTGAAACAGGTCTTCGGTTTGAACTTTTTTTTTTTTTAACCTTTATTTAACCAGATAAAAGCATTGAGATAGCATCTCAATTGCAATGCTGACCTGGCCAAGAAGGCAGCAACGTTACACATAACACAAACATATAAAATACAGAGAACATAACTAAGAAAGCAAAAGACAAAAAAGCAGTCCCTACATTGTGCACATTAGGACAGTAAGAAAGGTGCACTACTTATTATTACTGCAACTTGTTCTTTAATGGCGAATATGTTAGAGACCTCATCGTACTTCACCATTTTAGTGCTAGGCTGTGTCCATGTGCATGGCTTCTCTGTGCATATCTGGTTTTCTCTCTTCTCAACAGCAGCCAAAACTGTAAACATAAGTGCTGCTGCGTGGGAACAAACCTCTCCTAACCCTGCCATGCATCATGTACAATGCGCCATCACCACAGTAGGGCCTGGCTCATTTTGTGGCATCTGCAGGCAGTGGCAAGTACTTCCGGCATATGCAACAGAGGCCACTACTCCGTGGCATCTGTGGCAAGTACTTTCGGCAGATGCCACTACTCTGTGGCATCTGTGGCAAGTCCTTCCGGCATATGCCACCGATGCCACAACTTGCTGAGGCATCTGCCGCTGCTCAACGGGAGTTGCCACAAGATGCCAGAGTAAGAGAAGGTTTACTGTAGCTGCCACTCGCCTTCCGTGGCAAATGCTGCTATTTAAACCCGTATTTATCGTGTAAAATGTCGCTGTTTAGGCATGACTTTATCGAACTGATCTGTACACAGGACGTATGCAGTTCTTGCTTCTAGACCGACCATTTGTTGGTGCTTGATAAGAACCGGTTTGGGGGAAAGAGCCGGCTCCGCTGCGGTGTGAACAGGAAAAATATGAATATCTAGGAATTATAATTAGTGATTCTCTCACCTTCAACACATTTGAGAATAAAAATGAGTCTTGTTTTTCTTTCGAGACCAAAAACCTACTTATTACTGCAGCCTTCATGTCAGTGCTCTGGTGATGTATGGATCAATCTTGTACATGCCTGCACTCTTTGGATAAAAATAAATTAAAATGTAAAGCCATATTTAGAAGGAGGGTCTTGAGTTGGCTCTCTGCTGCCCTCAGGTTTTCTGGCAGGCTGTTCCTCAATCGAATGAAGATTAAAACACCTTCCTTACTAACTGCCTATATATCCTCACTTGTACTCAAATTCTGTATCGACAGGTTCCATCATTACAGAAAGTCTTTTAATTCTTATGCAGAACAATGACTTCTTACTACCAAAAACAAAACATGCACACAAACTTTACCTCTAATCAGATAACTGTTCACCATCACCAAGAAAGCTCGACAGCGGCTCTTCTTTCTCCGCAGGCTGAGGAGGTTCAAAATAGACTCGAGGATACTCTGCAATACATACAGGTGCACCATAGAGAGCATCCTGACCTCCTACAGGTGCTCCATAGAGAGCATCCTGACCTTCTACAGGTGCACCATAGAGAGCATCCTGACCTTCTACAGGTGCTCCATAGAGAGCATCCTGACCTTCTACAGGTGTACCATAGAGAGCATCCTGACCTTCTACAGGTGCACCATAGAGAGGATCCTGACCTTCTACAGGTGCACCATAGAGAGCATCCTGACCTCCTACAGGTGCTCCATAGAGAGGATCCTGACCTTCTACAGGTGCACCATAGAGAGCATCCTGACCTCCTACAGGTGCTCCATAGAGAGGATCCTGACCTTCTACAGGTGCTCCATAGAGAGGATCCTGACCTTCTACAGGTGCACCATAGAGAGCATCCTGACCTTCTACAGGTGCACCATAGAGAGCATCCTGACCTTCTACAGGTGCTCCATAGAGAGCATCCTGACCTTCTACAGGTGTACCATAGAGAGCATCCTGACCTTCTACAGGTGCACCATAGAAAGCATCCTGACCTTCTACAGGTGCTTCATAGAGAGCATCCTGACCTTCTACAGGTGCTCCATATAGAGCATCCTTCTACAGGTGCTCCATATAGAGCATCCTGACCTTCAACAGGTGCACCATATAGAGCATCCTGACCTTCTACAGGTGCACCATAGAGAGCATCCTGACCTTCAACAGGTGCACCATATAGAGCATCCTGACCTTCTACAGGTGTACCATAGAGAGCATCCTGACCTTCAACAGGTGCACCATATAGAGCATCCTGACCTTCTACAGGTGCACCATAGAGAGCATCCTGACCTTCAACAGGTGCACCATATAGAGCATCCTGACCTTCTACAGGTGCACCATAGAGAGCATCCTGACCTTCAACAGGTGCACCATAGAGAGCATCCTGACCTTCAACAGGTGCACCATATAGAGCATCCTGACCTTCTACAGGTGCACCATAGAGAGCATCCTGACCTTCTACAGGTGCACCATAGAGAGCATCCTGACCTTCTACAGGTGCACCATAGAGAGCATCCTGACCTTCTACAGGTGCTCCATAGAGAGCATCCTGACCTTCTACAGGTGCACCATAGAGAGCATCCTGACCTTCTACAGGTGCACCATAGAGAGCATCCTGACCTTCTACAGGTGCACCATAGAGAGCATCCTGACCTTCAACAGGTGCTCCATAGAGAGCATCCTGACCTTCTACAGGTGCACCATAGAGAGCATCCTGACCTTCTACAGGTGCACCATAGAGAGCATCCTGACCTTCTACAGGTGCACCATAGAGAGCATCCTGACCTTCTACAGGTTCTCCATAGAGAGCATCCTGACCTTCAACAGGTGCTCCATATAGAGCATCCTTCTACAGGTGCTCCATAGAGAGCATCCTGACCTTCTACAGGTGCTCCATAGAGAGCATCCTGACCTTCAACAGGTGCTCCATATAGAGCATCCTTCTACAGGTGCTCCATAGAGAGCATCCTGACCTTCTACAGGTGCTCCATAGAGAGCATCCTGACCTTCAACAGGTGCTCCATAGAGAGCATCCTGACCTTCTACATGTGCTCCATAGAGAGCATCCTGACCTTCAGCAGGTGCTCCATATAGAGCATCCTTTTACAGGTGCTCCATAGAGAGCATCCTGACCTTCTACAGGTGCTCCATAGAGAGCATCCTGACCTTCTACAGGTGCACCATAGAGAGCATCCTGACCTTCTACAGGTGCACCATAGAGAGCATCCTGACCTTCTACAGGTGCACCATAGAGAGCATCCTGACCTTCTACAGGTGCACCATAGAGAGCATCCTGGCCTTCTATAGGTGCACCATGTATATATATATTTATATATATATATGTATATATATGTTTATATCTTGATATGGGAAATAAGATTTTACTTTATTGTGAAATGCAAGTTTACTGAAACGTTTTTTAATGACTTTCACAAGATGTTAAACTACTGAATGGCTCTGTACTGTACCTACAAGTATTAATTAACTTAAAAACATTAATATGTAGTTGTTACCTTCCACTCCACAAACTCCAGCGATTAAAAACCAGGCCTTGTCCTTTCTGATGTTCACCTTGTAAAAAGCATTGGTTACATCGTATAAAATAGTGTTTTTCCACTTCCATAATGAAAACCTCGTCGTCCATTGTGCGTGTCGTAGTGAAGGTGTTGCGATGAAGGAGAGGGGTCTGTAAAATTAGTATATGTGGGGGATGGGCCTGGCCCGGATGCTCTGACCGGTCCACTTCCTGCCTGCCCGACATTACCTTACGGCTGCGTCGCGTCAAAAATAGGATTCATCCTAATTTTAGAGAAGCCCCGCGCCGAGACGCTTCTGAGCCGTAACACGCCACGTGTGGTGGAATAGCACCCACTAGCCGCGTTCACACCGAGTACTTTGCTGTACTTAGTTCCCGGCACTTAGTTATTTTTTTGGTGTGAACGCGACATCAGGGGTACTAACGGAACTAAACGGGAAAAGTACGGGTGAAAAGTACTCGGTGTGAACGCGGCTACTGACTAGAGTGGCCGCGATGTTTGTGAACGCCGCGGCGCAGCCGTAACACGATGCAGACGGACCCGTGGAAATTAGGGGTCAAGGAGCTTCTTTCATTTAACCCTTCACATTCCAATATAAACTGAACAGGCAGATTCGGTTTTTATTTCTTTGGAAATTTTATTTTAAATTCAATTAAATGAAGTTATTTTGGTAAAACTAGTGAAAAATGTAACAAAAAAAATATATAAAACATATATAGGCTACTTTTTTTTTTAATGTTTTCAAATATTATTTTTTATATCTATCTCAGAGGGCCTAGAGGGCCCTGACGGCTCGCCGCTGTTCAAGGGTGGTTTTCACTTAAAGTAATGTTTTTTTTTTGGACGGACACTATAATTTACATTTTTCTACTATGTTCATTCTGAATTTACTTTAAAATAAAAAAAATCTATCTTGATTTTGACTTTTCTAAATCCAACTCACAGGTTTATCATTGCTTTGAGAGAAAAGATTAGTCATGTACCCCTTTTAGAAGTGAAGTTATAGTAATTTGTTCTTGGAATGTCATTTTCGAGCCTAAGACCTGAAAAAAAACAGGCTTGGGGCTTAACATGTTAAAGAGCCCTCTCCTGCTGATGTTCAGGTGTATATCAGTATGTAGTGTCTCTACTTTAAAGAGTCCTCTCCTGCTGATGTTCAGGTGTATATCAGTATGTAGTGCCTCTACTTTAAAGAGTCCTCTCCTGCTGATGTTCAGGTGTATATCAGTATGTAGTGTCTCTACTTTAAAGAGTCCTCTCCTGCTGATGTTCAGGTGTATATCAGTATGTAGTGTCTCTACTTTAAAGAGTCCTCTCCTGCTGATGTTCAGGTGTATATCAGTATGTAGTGTCTCTACTTTAAAGAGTCCTCTCCTGCTGATGTTCAGGTGTATATCAGTACAGTATGTAATGTCTCTACTTTAAAGAGTCCTCTCCTGCTGATGTTCAGGTGTATATCAGTATGTAGTGTCTCTACTTTAAAGAGTCCTCTCCTGCTGATGTTCAGGTGTATATCAGTATGTAGTGTCTCTACTTTAAAGAGTCCTCTCCTGCTGATGTTCAGGTGTATATCAGTATGTAGTGTCTCTACTTTAAAGAGTCCTCTCCTGCTGATGTTCAGGTGTATATCAGTATGTAGTGTCTCTACTTTAAAGAGTCCTCTCCTGCTGATGTTCAGGTGTATATCAGTATGTAGTGTCTCTACTTTAAAGAGTCCTCTCCTGCTGATGTTCAGGTGTATATCAGTATGTAGTGTCTCTACTTTAAAGAGTCCTCTCCTGCTGATGTTCAGGTGTATATCAGTATGTAGTGTCTCTACTTTAAAGAGTCCTCTCCTGCTGATGTTCAGGTGTATATCAGTATGTAGTGTCTCTACTTTAAAGAGTCCTCTCCTGCTGATGTTCAGGTGTATATCAGTATGTAGTGTCTCTACTTTAAAGAGTCCTCTCCTGCTGATGTTCAGGTGTATATCAGTATGTAGTGTCTCTACTTTAAAGAGTCCTCTCCTGCTGATGTTCAGGTGTATATCAGTATGTAGTGTCTCTACTTTAAAGAGTCCTCTCCTGCTGATGTTCAGGTGTATATCAGTATGTAGTGTCTCTACTTTAAAGAGTCCTCTCCTGCTGATGTTCAAGGGTGTATATCAGTATGTAGTGTCTCTACTTTAAAGAGTCCTCTCCTGCTGATGTTCAGGTGTATATCAGTATTTAGTGTCTCTACTTTAAAGAGTCCTCTCCTGCTGATGTTCAGGTGTATATCAGTATGTAGTGTCTCTACTTTAAAGAGTCCTCTCCTGCTGATGTTCAGGTGTATATCAGTATGTAGTGTCTCTACTTTAAAGAGTCCTCTCCTGCTGATGTTCAGGTGTATATCAGTATGTAGTGTCTCTACTTTAAAGAGTCCTCTCCTGCTGATGTTCAGGTGTATATCAGTATGTAGTGTCTCTACTTTAAAGAGTCCTCTCCTGCTGATGTTCAGGTGTATATCAGTATGTAGTGTCTCTACTTTAAAGAGTCCTCTCCTGCTGATGTTCAGGTGTATATCAGTATGTAGTGTCTCTACTTTAAAGAGTCCTCTCCTGCTGATGTTCAGGTGTATATCAGTATGTAGTGGTCTCTACTTTAAAGAGTCCTCTCCTGCTGATGTTCAGGTGTATATCAGTATGTAGTGTCTCAACTTTAAGAGTCCTCTCCTGCTGATGTTCAGGTGTATATCAGTATGTAGTGTCTCTACTTTAAAGAGTCCTCTCCTGCTGATGTTCAGGTGTATATCAGTATGTAGTGTCTCTACTTTAAAGAGTCCTCTCCTGCTGATGTTCAGGTGTATATCAGTATGTAGTGTCTCTACTTTAAAGAGTCCTCTCCTGCTGATGTTCAGGTGTATATCAGTATGTAGTGTCTCTACTTTAAAGAGTCCTCTCCTGCTGATGTTCAGGTGTATATCAGTATGTAGTGTCTCTACTTTAAAGAGTCCTCTCCTGCTGATGTTCAGGTGTATATCAGTATGTAGTGTCTCTACTTTAAAAGAGTCCTCTCCTGCTGATGTTCAGGTGTATATCAGTATGTAGTGTCTCTACTTTAAAGAGTCCTCTCCTGCTGATGTTCAGGTGTATATCAGTATGTAGTGTCTCTACTTTAAAGAGTCCTCTCCTGCTGATGTTCAGGTGTATATCAGTATGTAGTGTATCTACTTTAAAGAGTCCTCTCCTGCTGATGTTCAGGTGTATATCAGTATGTAGTGTCTCTACTTAAAGAGTCCTCTCCTGCTGATGTTCAGGTGTATATCAGTATGTAGTGTCTCTACTTTAAAGAGTCCTCTCCTGCTGATGTTCAGGTGTATATCAGTATGTAGTGTCTCTACTTTAAAGAGTCCTCTCCTGCTGATGTTCAGGTGTATATCAGTATGTAGTGTCTCTACTTTAAAGAGTCCTCTCCTGCTGATGTTCAGGTGTATATCAGTATGTAGTGTCTCTACTTTAAAGAGTCCTCTCCTGCTGATCTTCAGGTGTATATCAGTATGTAGTGTCTCTACTTTAAAGAGTCCTCTCCTGCTGATGTTCAGGTGTATATCAGTATGTAGTGTCTCTACTTTAAAGAGTCCTCTCCTGCTGATGTTCAGGTGTATATCAGTATGTAGTGTCTCTACTTTAAAGAGTCCTCTCCTGCTGATGTTCAGGTGTATATCAGTATGTAGTGTCTCTACTTTAAAGAGTCCTCTCCTGCTGATGTTCAGGTGTATATCAGTATGTAGTGTCTCTACTTTAAAGAGTCCTCTCCTGCTGATGTTCAGGTGTATATCAGTATGTAGTGTCTCTACTTTAAAGAGTCCTCTCCTGCTGATGTTCAGGTGTATATCAGTATGTAGTGTCTCTACTTTAAAGAGTCCTCTCCTGCTGATGTTCAGGTGTATATCAGTATGTAGTGTCTCTACTTTAAAGAGTCCTCTCCTGCTGATGTTCAGGTGTATATCAGTATGTAGTGTCTCTACTTTAAAGAGTCCTCTCCTGCTGATGTTCAGGTGTATATCAGTATGTAGTGTCTCTACTTTAAAGAGTCCTCTCCTGCTGATGTTCAGGTGTATATCAGTATGTAGTGTCTCTACTTTAAAGAGTCCTCTCCTGCTGATGTTCAGGTGTATATCAGTATGTAGTGTCTCTACTTTAAAGAGTCCTCTCCTGCTGATGTTCAGGTGTATATCAGTATGTAGTGTCTCTACTTTAAAGAGTCCTCTCCTGCTGATGTTCAGGTGTATATCAGTATGTAGTGTCTCTACTTTAAAGAGTCCTCTCCTGCTGATGTTCAGGTGTATATCAGTATGTAGTGGTCTCTACTTTAAAGAGTCCTCTCCTGCTGATGTTCAGGTGTAATATCAGTATGTAGTGTCTCTACTTTAAAGAGTCCTCTCCTGCTGATGTTCAGGTGGTATATCAGTATGTAGTGTCTCTACTTTAAAGAGTCCTCTCCTGCTGATGTTCAGGTGTAATATCAGTATGTAGTGTCTCTACTTTAAAGAGTCCTCTCCTGCTGATGTTCAGGTGTATATCAGTATGTAGTGTCTCTACTTTAAAGAGTCCTCTCCTGCTGATGTTCAGGTGTATATCAGTATGTAGTGTCTCTACTTTAAAGAGTCCTCTCCTGCTGATGTTCAGGTGTATATCAGTATGTAGTGTCCTCTACTTTAAAGAGTCCTCTCCTGCTGATGTTCAGGTGTATATCAGTATGTAGTGTCTCTACTTTAAAGAGTCCTCTCCTGCTGATGTTCAGGTGTATATCAGTATGTAGTGTCTCTACTTTAAAGAGTCCTCTCCTGCTGATGTTCAGGTGTATATCAGTATGTAGTGTCTCTACTTTAAAGAGTCCTCTCCTGCTGATGTTCAGGTGTATATCAGTATGTAGTGTCTCTACTTTAAAGAGTCCTCTCCTGCTGATGTTCAGGTGTATATCAGTATGTAGTGTCTCTACTTTAAAGAGTCCTCTCCTGCTGATGTTCAGGTGTATATCAGTATGTAGTGTCTCTACTTTAAAGAGTCCTCTCCTGCTGATGTTCAGGTGTATATCAGTATGTAGTGTCTCTACTTTAAAGAGTCCTCTCCTGCTGATGTTCAGGTGTATATCAGTATGTAGTGTCTCTACTTTAAAGAGTCCTCTCCTGCTGATGTTCAGGTGTATATCAGTATGTAGTGTCTCTACTTTAAAGAGTCCTCTCCTGCTGATGTTCAGTGTATATCAGTATGTAGTGTCTCTACTTTAAAGAGTCCTCTCCTGCTGATGTTCAGGTGTATATCAGTATGTAGTGTCTCTACTTTAAAGAGTCCTCTCCTGCTGATGTTCAGGTGTATATCAGTATGTAGTGTCTCTACTTTAAAGAGTCCCTCTCCTGCTGATGTTCAGGTGTATATCAGTATGTAGTGTCTCTACTTTAAAGAGTCCTCTCCTGCTGATGTTCAGGTGTATATCAGTATGTAGTGTCTCTACTTTAAAGAGTCCTCTCCTGCTGATGTTCAGGGTGTATATCAGTATGTAGTGTCTCTACTTTAAGAGTCCTCTCCTGCTGATGTTCAGTGTATATCAGTATGTAGTGGTCTCTACTTTAAAAGAGTCCTCTCCTGCTGATGTTCAGGTGTATATCATATGTAGTGTCTCTACTTTAAAGAGTCCTCTCCTGCTGATGTTCAGCGTGTATATCAGTATGTAGTGTCTCTACTTTAAAGAGTCCTCTCCTGCTGATGTTCAGGGTGTATATCAGTATGTAGTGTCTCTACTTTAAAGAGTCCTCTCCTGCTGATGTTCAGGTGTATATCAGTATGTAGTGTCTCTACTTTAAAGAGTCCTCTCCTGCTGATGTTCAGTGTATATCAGTATGTAGTGTCCTCTACTTTAAAGAGTCCTCTCCTGCTGATGTTCAGGTGTATATCAGTATGTAGTGTCTCTACTTTAAAGAGTCCTCTCCTGCTGATGTTCAGGTGTATATCAGTATGTAGTGTCTCTACTTTAAAGAGTCCTCTCCTGCTGATGTTCAGGTGTAATATCAGTATGTAGTGTCTCTACTTTAAAGAGGTCCTCTCCTGCTGATGTTCAGGTGTATATCAGTATGTAGTGTCTCTACTTAAGAGTCCTCTCCTGCTGATGTTCAGGTGTATATCAGTATGTAGTGGTCTCTACTTTAAAGAGTCCTCTCCTGCTGATGTTCAGGTGTATATCAGTATGGTAGTGTCTCTACTTTAAAGAGTCCTCTCCTGCTGATGTTCAGGTGTATATCAGTATGTAGTGTCTCTACTTTAAAGAGGTCCTCTCCTGCTGATGTTCAGGTGTATATCAGTATGTAGTGTCTCTACTTTAAAGAGTCCTCTCCTGCTGATGTTCAGGGTGTATATCAGTATGTAGTGTCTCTACTTTAAGAGTCCTCTCCTGCTGATGTTCAGGTGTATATCGTATGTAGTGTCTCTACTTTAAAAGAGTCCTCTCCTGCTGATGTTCAGGTGTATATCAGTATGTAGAGTCTCTACTTTAAAGAGTCCTCTCCTGCTGATGTTCAGGTGTATATCAGTATGTAGTGTCTCTACTTAAAGAGTCCGCTCCTGCTGATGTTCAGGTGTAATATCAGTATGTAGTGTCTCTACTTAAAGAGTCATCTCCTGCTGATGTTCAGGTGTATATCAGTATGTAGTGGTCTCTACTTTAAAGAGTCCTCTCCTGCTGAATGTTCAGGTGTATATCAGTATGTAGAGTCCTCTACTTTAAAGAGTCCTCTCCTGCTGATGTTCAGGTGTATATCATTATGTAGTGTCTCTACTTTAAAGAGTCCTCTCCTGCTGATGTTCAGGTGTATATCAGTTGTAGTGTCTCTACTTTAAAGGTCCTCTCCTGCTGATGTCACATGTGTTATCAGTAGGTAGTGTCTCTACTTTAAGAGTCCTCTCCTGCTGATGTTTCCCTCTGCTGGCCTGCTAACCGTCCCCACCCCACTCCTGGACACCATGGGGGTTATGCAGGCCCGGTTCTACGGGGGTGCATTGCACCCTCAGTTGAGTCGTTATGCACCCTCTTTTGAAAAATGAAAACTGAAAAATATTACATGTATAATAATAATAAGAAGAAGAAGAAGAAGAAGAAGAGAAGAAGAAGAAGAAGAAGAAGAAGAGACGAATAAAGAAGAAGAGGAAAAGAAGAAGAAGAAGACTAAGCAGAAGAAAGAAGAAGAAGAAGAAGAAGAAGAAGAAGAAGAAGAAGAAGAAGAAGAATTTAGTTGAAATAAAATAAATTGTAATTGTGGTTAAATAACATTGTCTGCTGCATTTATTTGGTCAATGTAAACGGTAAGTAACGTTATTATGTTAGGTGCGCGTGACCTGTGCCGCTGCGTGTTCATCATCTGCAAGGTGCGTACACAGCAGTCAGTGATGGACATCAGAAAATGGTTAAAACAACCAGCCCTTATCGCCAGCAATAACACTGCATCTACTGCAGGTAATAACAGTTCAGATCATGGGGACATTACGTTACCCGCGGCCACTGTCGTGGACACTAACGCCCGACTCGCCGGCTTTGCCCGCCTCTCCGGCTTTGCCCGCCTCGCCCACGGAGGCGGAGTAGCCGCAGCCGTCTTCGTTGCCCCAAACACCGCCACCCCTCAGCGGCCCGCAAGTGCCAGAGGACGTCGGCAAAACAGAGCCTGCCCAGGTATATTTAAAAAAGTACCCAACCCGCCTGTACAGTGGGGTAAGGCGCTCATTTTGCTGCTCATGGTTTCAAAACAGAGATTGGCTGGAATATTCAAGAGCAAAAAAGATGCCGTCTTCTGCTATATGCATGTATACATTTAGGTTCAAGGAAGTCAGATGCCTTCACCACAACTGGCTACAACAACTGGTGCCATGCTCTTATAGGCTACGCGATAAGGGACTGGCAAGGTATGAATCAAGCAAAGAGCACATAGATCCATAGATCTCTTCATGTTGCTCTCAAAGTGCACCAGATTGATGCTTTTAATTTCAATATTTTAAAAATAATCTTCCCGGGGGAGCATGCCCCCGGACCCCCCTAGAGGAGGTGAGGTACACTCAACACTTAGAAAAATAGCACTTTACCACTGCACCCTCTCTAATCTCAGATGCACCCTGAGTCATTTTGCTCTGGAACCGGGCCTGGGGTTATGCTTTGAACGTTCATCACTATAATAATCAAAAGGTGAAATATGAACTTTACTTATTTTACTAAAATTATCAAATAAAGTCAACATTTCACAGTGTTTACTGAGCTGTGTGGGGTTTGTTTTAAAATATGTTTTAATGGTGATATACACAGTGGTAGATTTTAAGGACTAACACGTTTATACTACAGTAAATACATCTGTACTTATTTTCATACAATCATATTGGGATCATGTGGATTAATACGTGCACGTGGACCGGAGGGAGAAGGTGACGAGCATAAGTTTCACTTTCCTTTTTTATTTAAATTCCAACTTTGGTCCTGAAGAATCTGTTTCTCTGTTGTCCACGTTCACAAATCATAAAACAACAGCATCAGAGCACGGTGCAGAGTCTCTAGATGAGTTTACAGTAGTCCCTCGTTCTTATTAAACATCCATGTTGTAGTCCGCTGTATAGAAAACTGCAGTTTCCTCACAGCAGACGCACATTTATGACGTCCGCTGGAGCATCATAAATACGTTGGATATTGTAAATGCAGTCGGATTCTCAAAGCACAGCAGTCTTTTCTCCTAAGTCCTTTTCAATTCTCCTATCCACTATTCCTTAACCCTGTGACGTTTCACACAGAGGTCAAGGAATAGACGATAGGAGCTGATTTTTGGACTATTCAACTGCAGCCACGCTGTTTACAAACAGTTACTGCAAACATCCACTGATAAAATGCAATGTTAACAACCTCATGGTAACCTCATATTTTTTATACCTGTGTTTAGTCTAGAAAAAGATAAATGTGTGCATTTTATTATAAAGTTGTGTATATTTACAGACTGTTGCAAAAACTAAGGAGCTTATAAACATCAGGTTTAAAACTAAAAGGGAATTGGGCCATACTTCCACAAGTAGTGATAGGATGACATGGTGACGCATATTCTTGTACAGTAGGTGGCGGTATGCGCCTTAAAGTTATTTTGCAATCCGGCAATAACCAAGAGAAGAAGAAGGAGAACCATTCAGTTAAGTTTCAACATGGCGTCCAAGTACTACCAGGAGATGCAGGAGAGCTTTAGGAACAACAACAAGAGCCGAGAGTTCCCGGCTCACACCGCCAAAGTCCACTCTGTGGCCTGGAGCTGCGACGGGAGGAGACTCGCTTCCGGATCCTTCGATAAAACTGCCAGCGTTTTCATCCTGGAGAAGGACCGGCTGGTGAGTCGAGGAGCTAACATGCTAACGTTAGCATCTGTCTGTGCATGTTTCAACTTTCAAGGCTTTTATTGTCGTGTGCATGGCTACGGTGTAGTTATGACAATGAACATCTTAGGTCACAGGCTCCTCCAACAGAGCAACACAATAAAACAGATACAATCGTGCAGGTACATACAATAAAATATAATAGAAACAGTGTAGAATAGTCTATCGACAGTAATTGGAATATTTGAAATGGCCTTGTTTTGAAAAGTGCTATATCTGGGGTGTCCAAACTACATTTTGAATCGGCCCTCAGCAAATTAAAAAAGTATAATGGAATATGGCCCACAAATGAAACTTGTGCTTGTCTTGTATTGTACTTCTTTAATATATCCGTACACATATATTACACAGTAGTATTCATGTGTTAATAAGACCACTTTCAGTCAATTAAAGTTGAAAATATGTTCTAACATATCTAAGTTGATAAGAAAAAAGCTCAATGACTTTCATAGCAAGCTTGAATTACACCCTTCCTATTTCTGTTTTAAGGGATGAGCTGCAAACACTCACAAGCATCATTTACCTACATTTGATTGAATTGTTAACTTATAACTGAACTTATGAGGCGATATACCTCTAGTGAGGGGCCCAGCCCTTCTTTATGTGGCCCTCAGTGAAAAAAGTTTGGACACCCCTGGCGTACAGAAATGTATGAATTTGTGTTGAATTAGAGTGTGTCTCTGTCCTCAGGTGAAGGAGAATAACTACCGAGGCCACGGGGACAGCGTGGATCAGCTCTGCTGGCATCCAACCAACCCCGACCTGTTCGTCACCGCCTCCGGAGACAAGACCATCCGCATCTGGGACGTCCGCACCACCAAATGCATCGCCACCGTCAACACTAAAGGTGGGGCCAGAGATCCTTTAAAAGTTTCCTATTATGCAAAATCCACTTTTTCATGTCTTTTCTACATCAACAAGAGTTTCAGGGGAAAAAAATGAGCTGATCTGATTTTGGCCACTTTAAGATGTCATACTGACCTCAACACCTTGAAAAACTCACCTCTTCAATCTGGCTTTTAATGTGTGATTGTTTTTGTATTATTTGACTTTAACTTTAACTATATATTTATTTGTTGTTCCTCTATATATGTAAAGCGTCTTTAAGCACCTGTAAAAGCGCTAACAAATTAAATCTATTATTATTAATCAGGGAAACATTGAGAAAGAGAGATGAGAAAAGAGAGAGAGAGTGATATTTGCGAGTTGCATAAGAACTGGTAAGATAGCAGGGTTTCCCACACATAGACTTTACTTGGTCGGGCCGTCCAGGTATATTAACGGTAGGCCATTTAGGTTTAATTTGTTTAATCCGTCCGCGAGCACGACGGCATCTGCCATCCCCCGCTCTACCCCTCGCTATCGCGTGAAGGGTCTGCTTTATGCGCTCCACACAGTAACCCTGCTGCATGCTCCCTAGCGCACCCCCCCCCCCCGTTCATAAAGTCAAGTACCCCTCAAAAGGTCCGGTTTAATTCATTTTAAGGATGCAAGCAACATCTCCAGGTGCTCCTTTGAGAACCAGGGAAAAAAAGTGATGTGCACCCCTGGTCATAACGATGTATTGTCTTGTGTAACCATTAGCCAATCAGCAACCAAGGTACCCCCCCCACCTTATCACCTGAATCTCCTCCTAGAGCTACCATTGTGTTCTTTGTAACCAAATCTCTCTCAGAGGGGCGTGGGGAGGGGCTCCTTATTTTACATCTAAAGTAACAGACAGAGAATCAGCACTTTGGAAACAGGGCTGAAACAGAGGGGATTATGGGTAATGCTGCAATGATCTGTTTGGTGTTTCAGCCAATCAGAGACAGGCTCTGGATATATCTGAGACCTGTGATATATTGATGAAAAACAGTATCATAGGGGCCCTTTTAAAATTCTCTTATTGTTTTTGTTTGCTCTTCAGGAGAGAACATCAACATCTGCTGGAGCCCCGACGGTCAGACGATCGCTGTGGGGAACAAAGACGACGTGGTGACGTTCATCGACGCCAAGACGCACCGCTCCAGAGCCGAGGAGCAGTTCAAGTTCGAGGTGAACGAAATCTCCTGGAGCAACGACAACGACATGTTCTTCCTCACCAACGGCAACGGCTGCATCAACGTCCTCAGGTAGGAGAAGTGCATTTAGGATTCTCCACGACCTACCTCTGTATAGAGCGGTGCAGGAACGAGTCCTGAAACCTTCCCTCGTCTCAGAGTCGACGGTTATTTGAACTAGGTTTTGGAGAATAGCTGGAAATAAGGTCTGTGGTTGAGACACATTGAAGAGACGGATCACGTTTTGTTCCGCGACATTAAACGCTGTGTCTGAAAAACGATGGTTGTTACCAAGTGGCTGAATAGGACTACAGAAGTTGTCGAGGACGTTGTATGTAAGAAATGTTGTCATTGTGTAAATCGCCTGGAGCAACGACATGTTCTTCCTCACCAACGGCTGCATCATTTTTTATATATTTATATTTTGCCCCATCTCTTCAAAACATCGCAGGGGGAAAACCCGGCCAGGTAAATGGAGCCCTTTCTTTCAGGGTCGATGGGAAATCCACCATTTATTTGATTAACCTTTTTAAAAGGCACATTTAGTAGACCCTCCAGAAAAACGCGATTCTGCGATCGCAGAATTTACCGCAAAATGGCGCATATTTTTAAAAGGCCGCATATTTATCAAAAGGCCGCATAATCCCCGCATTTTTCCACACAAAGTTGAGGAACAAAAAGTTAACTCGTCTTGACGTGAAGTGATGATGACGCGACGTCATCAGCTCGCGCATCTCAGAAGGTAAACAACACCGTAGAGTGAAGTGAACGTGTGGAGCTCACACGAGAGAGAAAACACCAAGATGAAAAAATCTAATCCATCTCATTTACCGACGAACATTTCTGCTAAAGACATCGGGTAAAGCAGTTCCCCGATGTCTCGCACGAAAGTGGGGGAAACTATTCTGCACCCCGTGCAACTGTGTGTTGGAGCACACAGTTCGAGGGCTACAAGAAACGAGGTGAGAAGCCTACAAGATTGAAGCTGGTCAGATAGTGTGTGTGTGTGTGTGTGTGTGTGTGTGTGTGTGTGTGTGTGTGTGTGTGTGTGTGTGTGTGTGGTGTGTGTGTGTGTGTGTGTGTGTGTGTGTGTGTGTGTGTGTGTGTGTTGTGTGTGTGTGTGTGTGTGTGTGTGTGTGTGTGTGTGTGTGTGTGTGTGTGTGTGTGTGTGTGTGTGTGTGTGTGTGTGTGTGTGTGTGTGTGTATTTCTTTTACAATAAATAAACATTGAATGTGTTTAATTGAATAGTAAACAGGTTTAACTTTAGTGGCAGGTTGAGAGAGAATAAATAAGACAGCCCAATATTTATTTTTTCGGCATATTTCGCAACTTCCCGCAATTTCATCGCTTAAAATCACATAAAACGCATGTTTTATCGCATAATCAAGGATTTTGCCCGCGTTTTTCTGGAGGGTCTAATTTAGGTACCTTTGTTTGAGTTGAAACAAACTCCAAACTCACCTACCGTCACTGCTCCTGGTACTAGGATGGGTAAAAAGCAGAGAACAAATGTCACTGAACATGTGACCATTAAAGAGGGTTTCATCCTTCTCTTCTATCTATCGGTCCAGATTGTTTAGATACGTGTACCCTGTGTGCGCAGTGTGTGGTTTTCTGTTCTGAATTAAAGTGACTCTTTAAATGCTTCAGAGCTGAATCTGTATGTTGGTGTGCAGTTATCCGGAGCTGAAGCCCATCCAGTCCATCAACGCTCACCCGTCAAACTGCATCTGCATCAAGTTCGACCCCACGGGGAAATACTTCGCCACAGGAAGTGCCGACGCGCTCGTCAGCCTGTGGAACGTGGAGGAGCTCGTGTGCGTGCGCTGCTTCTCAAGGTCAGTGCTTTATCAGGATGGAGGAGGAATTCCACACAAACAAAAACAACCTGTTTGGAAAGAAATGAACAAGTAATGGAAGTTAAAGCAGTTTGTTATTACCTGTGGCCTTTTGTCTGTTCTAAGGAAGTATTAGAATTCAAAACATGGGAAAATAGAAACCTGAAAATGAAGTTACAGTCATGCTTTTACTTAAATTAGACTTAATGATTCATTTCTACAACAGGGTTTATGATACATAATAATATTCTAATTACATTTGAAGCACCAGTTTGATGCTTTAGGGTTAGTTTGATCAGTTCTGGACGATTATTTATAAAAGGTGTATACTCCATCCATCCATCTTCTCCCGCTTATCCGTGGTCGAGTCTCGGGGTAGCAGTTTCAGCAGAGAGCCCCAAACGTTCCTTTCCCCTCATCAACCAGCTCTGACTGGGGGGTCAAGGCGCTCCCAGGCCAGCGAAGAGATATAATCCCTCCACCTGGTCCTAGGTCTACCCCTTGGTCTCTTCCCAGCTGGACGTGCCTGGAACACCTCCCTAGGGAGGCGCCAAGGTGGCATCCTAACTAGGTGCCCGAACCACCTCAACTGGCTCCTTTCGAGGCGAAGGAGGAGCGGTTCAACTCCGAGTCCCTCCCGGATGGCCGAACTTCTCACCTTATCCCTAAGGGAGACACCAGCCACCCTGCGGAGAAAACCCATCTCGGCCGCTTGTATCCGCGATCTCGTTCTTTCGGTCATGTGTATACTATGGTTAATAACTCCAGGAAGGTAAAATAAGCAAGATTGTTAAAATAATTGTTAAAATAATCCGAAAAACAACCCACTTAGTAAAAGTAAGTACGGAAGAGGATTACGAAAAAAGTCTGATATTTTTTCAACAACAAAATAATAATAATAGAAAAAGTAAATGGATGAATTGAAAAAGCAATAGAATTAGAAATAATAGTAAATTAATAAAACAATACAAATAAAGACTAATATGACACAAAATAGTAAATAAATATAAAAATGAAAAGCATTAGAATTTAAAAGTAAAAAAAGAGCAATAAAACAAAATATATATATATAAAATTATTAAAACAAGACAGAAAAAAGCCAAATAAGTAGGTTTTCAGTTTGGTTTTTATTATGTATTTATTTCAACAAGGACCATGCATACAAATACGTTCATCTCAGAAAAGAGATTAAGGCCAGATTTGAGCTAATAGCTAATTTCCAGTCCTTTTCAGATGGAAATTAATAATCCATTGAATTAATTATAATATGACTCTCAGTACTTTCTGTAATTTGCACTTATCTTTCTGCATATATCCTTATTTTTGACTGATGGATGTGTTTTCGTTGCAGGCTGGACTGGCCGGTGAGGACTCTGAGTTTCAGCCACGATGGCAAGATGTTGGCGTCGGCCTCCGAGGATCACTTCATCGACATCTGTGAGGTGGAGACAGGTCAGATAAGATGGACTTTTATTAATCCCTCGTGGGGAAATTGTTTCTCTGCATTTGACCCATCCTAGTGTTAGGAGCAGTGTGCTGCCATTTTGAACGGCGCCCGGGGAGCAGTGTGGGGAACGGTGCCTTGCTCAGGGACACCTCGGTAGCACTTGGTCAGAACGACACACAGAAACACACTCTTTATCTGATGCATCTGAGACTTTAAAGGTCTCCTCTTATGCAACATCCTCTTCTTCATGTCTCTTCTACATCAACATGTGTCCCCTCTTCTTCATGTATCTTCTACATCAACATGTGTCCCCTCTTCTTCATGTATCTTCTACATCAACATGTGTCCCCTCTTCTTCATGTATCTTCTACATCAACATGTGTCCCCTCTTCTTCATGTATCTTCTACATCAACATGTGTCCCCTCTTCTTCATGTCTCTTCTACATCAACATGTGTCCCCTCTTCTTCATGTCTCTTCTACATCAACATGTGTCCCCTCTTCTTCACGTCTCTTCTACATCAACATGTGTCCCCTCTTCTTCATGTCTCTTCTACATCAACATGTGTCCTCTCTTCTTCATGTCTCTTCTCCATCAACACGTGTCCCCTCTTCTTCATGTCTCTTCTACATCAACATGTGTCCCCTCTTCTTCATGTCTCTTCTACATCAACATGTGTCCCCTCTTCTTCACGTCTCTTCTACATCAACATGTGTCCCCTCTTCTCCATGTCTCTTCTACATCAACATGTGTCCCCTCTTCTTCATGTCTCTTCTACATCACATGTGTCCCCTCTTCTTCATGTCTCTTCTACATCAACATGTGTCCCCTCTTCTTCATGTCTCTTCTACATCAACATGTGTCCCCTCTTCTCCATGTCTCTTCTACATCAACATGTGTCCCCTCTTCTTCGTGTCTCTTCTACATCAACATGTGTCCCCTCTTCTTCGTGTCTCTTCTACATCAACATGTGTCCCCTCTTCTTCATGTCTCTTCTACATCAACATGTGTCCCCTCTTCTTCATGTCTCTTCTACATCAACATGTGTCCCCTCTTCTTCATGTCTCTTCTACATCAACATGTGTCCCCTCTTCTTCATGTCTCTTCTACATCAACATGTGTCCCCTCTTCTTCATGTCTCTGACCTGTGATATACTGATGAACAACAGTATAATAGGGGACCTTTAAAGTAGTATGTGCAAACTGGTGCCTACAATTACATTTCCTCCTATGATGCTCATCCTCTGAAATTCTGTGTGCAGGAGAGAAGCTGTGGGAGGTGCAGTGTGACTCCCCCACCTTCACCGTGGCGTGGCACCCCAAGAGGCCGCTGCTCGCCTACGCCTGCGACGACAAGGAGGGAAAATACGACAGCAACCGAGAGGCCGGCACCGTCAAACTGTTCGGCCTCCCCAACGACTCCTGAGACCACAGCTCACACTCTACTGGTTACACTGGTTTCTGAAATTATTTAAGAAACGGTTGCGCTCGTCCACCAGCAGATGGCGGCGCTGTCACTACTGTTTTTATACTCGGATAAAACCACAACTCCCAGCTCTGTAATATATTGTTGTTTTTTATGTGAAATGTGCATTTTTTTTGATAATAAAATGGTCTCTTTGTAAATGTTTGTCCTGTTTCTACTGGTGGTGTTAGTTCAAATTAATGTCTTGATTGAAATCTGTTTTAAATCTGAAGTATACAATAAATAACATTATTTATGTTCATTGTCAAATAATCTCCAAAATACTACAAATGCAAAATATATATAACAATAAAAACGACACACTTCACTGATACCTGATGTATTTATTAGGATCTGCATTAAGATGATTTTATTTACATTTAACACAATTCAATTCAAAGGGCTTCACAAAGAGCATTAACAACATTTATTTACAGAGAATACAATTAAAATAAACACTCCTCCTTGACTTAAATTAGCATTTGATCATATTTAAAAACAAAAATGTTATTTAATATAGGGCAAAAGGGAAGTCAACGGATTCAACAATAAAACTAATATTAACAATACCGTAACAACTTTATCCAAATGGTAAGATACATTTGAAACTTCCTCACAGAGCCCCTCCTCCAACACACACGAACGCGCACATGACCAATGAGGGCACGAGATGAGTTTGTGCCCAGATGGAAGGCTGACAGGCAGGTAGGCCATCCAGTTACTTTAGCCGAGCCGGCTCAGATGATTGGTCGTGTTTTTTACAGCGCCACGGCTTCCACAGATGACATTTTTTATGGATTTATTGTCATAGCATTTAATATATTCATTGCTCTCTGGATGTTAAGAGCATTCCATGGAATATAAGTGTTTCTGAAGTGAATTACCTACCCCACCTTTAAGTGACTGAAATAAAAAACTAAAGTCCACCAGCAGAGGGAGCAGCTGTTCTAACTTTCCTTTAAATCAGCTGACTTCATCCCCGGTTTCTTTACACGGATATTAAACATCTCCAAGTTCTGTAATATATAGTTTTTTCATATAAAATATGCAGTTTTAAAAAATATTTAAATGGTCAGTTTGTAAATATTTTTCTGATTGCTGAATCAATTCTGTTTAATTCTGAAGTAGAGAATGTTGAGATGATACCTGAGGATCCCCAATAGCCACTACCTTAGATCCAAGTAACCATTAAATCATCGTGTGAAATATATATAAAACAATGAAACGTATTATAATAACATTATGAGCTTATATATCCAAATAGTAAGATCAATTTGAACCAGCTAAACATTTTTGGTTAAAACAGTTTATAGTGACGGAAATAAAAAAAGAAGAAAGTTCCTCGATAATGAGTGAAATGTTGGATAATCAATCACACATGCAAAACAAGTTGAAGTATGAATGCTTGTTGTTTGTATGTTGTCTTCTCCTGAAGACGTCTCTTGTTTATTTTTCTGTATTCTTGATGGCACCTTAGAAAAGGAGTAGCTCTACTCATCTCACTGTGCCTGTATAATGATAATAAAGGATTCTATTCTATTCACTACAGTTTATTGCTCTAACATCAATGAGAGTAGTAGACCAGCTCTAGTCAGGTTCGTACATTCATATGTATTCTTCCTAACGTATTGCCTTCAGGCAGAGCTGTAGGCGACAGAGTCTGAAGAGGAAACATTTAATTACTCTGGACCTTGAACCATTGCTGCCAGCGTTGGCGTGTGTATCGGATATGAAAAAGGAAGTAAATACACACACTTACCCAACATGCATGCACACATCGCTCCCACACGTTAGCCCCCAGAAACTCTGCCTCTGCACACGAGCCAAAAAACAGATATACATATGTCATAGAAACAGGGAGAAAACTATTTTAGTCTGTTTATTTGCTTCAGAGGGCTTCTGTATGATATGATGACTTATTTGGTATTTTATACGGCATGCTGCCAAAGAGTTGTTCAGGAATGAGTCCATTTTGGTTATAAGCCTGAAAATAAGCCTGAAGATAGCCTTTAGCTTAGCGGTGGTGACGTGAAGTCATGTGACCGTGCTGTAGTTCCTTTATAGCCCAACATTAGCCACCTTTAGCTTAGCGGTGGTGACGTGAAGTCATGTGACCGTGCTGTAGTTCCTTTATAGCCCAACATTAGCCGCCTTTAGCTTAGCGGTGGTGACGTGAAGTCATGTGACCGTGCTGTAGTTCCTTTATAGCCCAACCTTAGCCACCTTTAGCTTAGCAGTGGTGACGTGAAGTCATGTGACCATGCTGTAGTTCTTTTATAGCCCAACATTAGCCGCGTTTAGCTTAGCAGTGGTGGCGTGAAGTAATGTGACCGTGCTGTAGTTCCTTTATAGCCCAACATTAGCCTCCTTTAGCTTAGCGGTGGTGACGTGAAGTCATGTGACCATGCTGTAGTTATTTTATAGCCCAACATTCGCCGCCTTTAGCTTAGCGGTGGTGACGTGAAGTCATGTGACCATGCTGTAGTTCTTTTATAGCCCAACATTAGCCTCCTTTAGCTTAGCGGTGGTGGCGTGAAGTAATGTGACCGTGCTGTAGTTCCTTCATAGCCCAACATTAGCCACCTTTAGCTTAGCGGTGGTGACGTGAAGTCATGTGACCATGCTGTAGTTCTTTTATAGCCCAACATTAGCCGCCTTTAGCTTAGCGGTGGGGACGTGAAGTCATGTGACCGTGCTGTAGTTCCTTTATAGCCCAACATTAGCCACCTTTAGCTTAGCGGTGGTGACGTGAAGACATGTGACCATGTTGTAGTTATTTTATAGCCCAATATTAGCCGCCTTTAGCTTAGCGGTGGTGGCGTGAAGTAATGTGACCGTGCTGTAGTTCCTTTATAGCCCAACATTAGCTACCTTTAGCTTAGCGGTGGTGACGTGAAGTCATGTGACCATGCTGTAGTTCTTTTATAGCCCAACATTAGCCGCCTTTAGCTTAGCGGTGGTGACGTGAAGTAATGTGACCGTGCTGTAGTTCCTTTATAGCCCAACATTAGCCGCCTTTAGCTTAGCGGTGGTGACGTGAAGTAATGTGACCGTGCTGTAGTTCCTTTATAGCCCAACATTAGCTGCCTTTAGCTTAGCAGTGGTGACGTGAAGTCATGTGACCGTGCTGTAGTTCCTTTATAGCCCAACATTAGCCACCTTTAGCTTAGCGGTGGTGACGTGAAGTCATGTGACCGTGCTGTAGTTCCTTTATAGCCCAACATTAGCCGCCTTTAGCTTAGCGGTGGTGACGTGAAGTCATGTGACCGTGCTGTAGTTCCTTTATAGCCCAACCTTAGCCACCTTTAGCTTAGCAGTGGTGACGTGAAGTCATGTGACCATGTTGTAGTTCTTTTATAGCCCAACATTAGCCGCGTTTAGCTTAGCAGTGGTGGCGTGAAGTAATGTGACCGTGCTGTAGTTCCTTTATAGCCCAACATTAGCCTCCTTTAGCTTAGCGGTGGTGACGTGAAGTCATGTGACCATGCTGTAGTTATTTTATAGCCCAACATTCGCCGCCTTTAGCTTAGCGGTGGTGACGTGAAGTCATGTGACCATGCTGTAGTTCTTTTATAGCCCAACATTAGCCTCCTTTAGCTTAGCGGTGGTGGCGTGAAGTAATGTGACCGTGCTGTAGTTCCTTCATAGCCCAACATTAGCCACCTTTAGCTTAGCGGTGGTGACGTGAAGTCATGTGACCATGCTGTAGTTCTTTTATAGCCCAACATTAGCCGCCTTTAGCTTAGCGGTGGGGACGTGAAGTCATGTGACCGTTCTGTAGTTCCTTTATAGCCCAACATTAGCCAACTTTAGCTTAGCGGTGGTGACGTGAAGACATGTGACCATGTTGTAGTTATTTTATAGCCCAATATTAGCCGCCTTTAGCTTAGCGGTGGTGGCGTGAAGTAATGTGACCGTGCTGTAGTTCCTTTATAGCCCAACATTAGCCACCTTTAGCTTAGCGGTGGTGACGTGAAGTCATGTGACCATGCTGTAGTTATTTTATAGCCAAACATTAGCCGCCTTTAGCTTAGCGGTGGTGGCGTGAATTAATGTGACCGTGCTGTAGTTCCTTTATAGCCCAACATTAGCCGCCTTTAGCTTAGCGGTGGTGACGTGAAGTAATGTGACCGTGCTGTAGTTCCTTTATAGCCCAACATTAGCTGCCTTTAGCTTAGCAGTGGTGACGTGAAGTCATGTGACCGTGCTGTAGTTCCTTTATAGCCCAACATTAGCTGCCTTTAGCTTAGCGGTGGTGACGTGAAGTCCTGTGACCGTGCCGTTAGCTTTTTACTTCAAAAATCATAAAGTGGTGTTAATATGTGGAGATTATCCTGCTGAACACAACGTGTAGGTGTCTAAGTATCATACATTTAATTATTTTCTGCAATATACCGAAATCCAATGGAACATTTTAATTGTCTCTTTGTGAGGAGCCCTTGTGATGCTCACTTATAGGAAGGCCTACAAAAACACTTCATCTCTCAAACTGGACTGGACACTGCAAACACAAAATACGTGTGTGTTTATGTGTGTGTGTGTGTTTCTGTGTGTTTGTTTTGGAATAATTTCGGAGCCATCATGCAAATCTTTGGAGTCGAGCACCTGGCATTGGGTTTAGCTTTGTGTCCCGGTGAAGCTGGATGGCCCTGGAGCATTTCATCTGATCCCATCTGTTATTTATTGTGGCTGAGACATTGTGAAGAGGTCGTCAATATCCACGGATGTGATTGCCAGCGAGCATCTCGGGATAATAAATCAAATGCTGCCTGCAGGGTCTCCTTCATCTGCCGGAGCAGGAAGCTCTGTCTGATTTGACTTTTAATGGTCTGATCTACATGGAGAAACCTCACCACTGCACTTAGCCCTCGATGATAAATCACCGCTGCTTTGGCATTTTCATGTGGCTCTGCAGAGGACAACATCACATACAAATGGTAGGTCAAGTAAGTCAAATTACAACCTTTAATCTTGTGTAATATTGAGCTTTTTACTCCTACAATGATCTGACATGGTTACTTTAGGCTACTTTTTAATGCTGAGTTTATTAATAAGGAGAGGAGAGCAAGGAATCTGATTAAGAGACTACAGTCTGTGAAGTCGTATCACAACGCAGAAAGAAGTCTAGTCAATTTAACTTTTAGTGTTTACTTCCTGTCTGTCTTCTTCTGTTGTTCCTTTTAGTGTTTACTTCCTGTCTGTCTTCTTCTGCTGTTCCCTTTAGTGTTTACTTCCTGTTTGTCTTCTTCTGCTGTTCCCGTTAGTGTTTACTTCCTGTCTTTTTTCTTCAGCTGTTCCCTTTAGTGTTTACTTCCTGTCTATCTTCTTGTACTGTTCCCTGTAGTGGTTAATTCCTGTCTGTCTCCTTCTACTGTTCCCTGTAGTGGTTAATTCCTGTCTGTCTTCTTCTACTGTTCCCTGTAGTGGTTATTTCCTGTCTGTCTTCTTCTACTGTTCCCTTTAGTCTTTACTTCCTGTCTGTCTTCTTCTGCTGTTCCCGTTATTGTTTACTTCCTGTCTGTCTTCTTCTGCTGTTCCCTTTAGTGTTTACTTCCTGTCTGTCTTCTTCTGCTGTTCCCGTTAGTGTTTACTTCCTGTCTGTCTTCTGCTGTTCCCTTTAGTGTTTACTTCCTCTTTCTCTTCTTCTGCTGTGAAATTGACCAATCAGCATTGAGTATTTAACTTTTAAGCCATGTTGTAAAGCACTTTACATTTCCTTTGTGTCTGAAATGCGCTCTATAGAAAGGTTACCCTAACCTTACGTAAAACACTTCCTCCCCCATTGGTCTTTTGTTGCGGTCTGAAGAGAAAATCCTCCCGTCTCGTTAAACATATGTAAAGTGAAACAGTGTCGGTTATAAACCTCTTTCACTCTGATCAATATTCTGATCCATTGAACGGCAACTTTTCCCGAGGTGATCCTCCTCTTCCATCACACACACACACACACACACACACACACACACACACACACACACACACACACACACACACACACACACACACACACACACACACACACACACACACACACACACACCACACACACACACACACACACACACACACACACACACACACACACACCTGAGATGTGCTCCGGCATGCTGATCAATCCATTCACACACTAATGCTGTTCGACAAGGTGTGTGTGTTTGCCCATTTGCATGAGTGTATTAGTGATTAGGTGTGTGTGTGTGTGTGTGTGTGTGTGTGTGTGTATGTGTGCAGCTGCATGCTGAGGGATAATCAGACCCACCCGTCCATTTGCTTCAGTCAAAACAAATTAGTCTCTAGATTTGTTAAAGGGCACTTCGGCCATTCAGGATAATTGCCGAGCTGCATTGAGCGGACGCTTCCTCATTGATTTCAGAAGTTTTGGCGAAATGAGAATGTTTGATGCTCGGTCACTTTCTCTGCTTGCTGTTCGGGGTTTAAAAGACAACCAAAATGCTGGTCCAAACTAAAGAAACAGAAATCCATTATTTGTCCCGCAGCGTGGAAATGTCCAGCGTTACAGGAAAAGTGACAATGTACATAAAAGGCAAAACATTGTCATAATAAATAAATATAAACCAAACCATAACCTTCCATTTTATGGAAACATATTTTAAGTCTGACCAGGACAATATCAACTGAATCAAAGATTACAGCTTCCCAAAGAACTTACAATTACAAATACATCTTGTAGTCTTTGAGTCCAGCTGGACATAAGAAAACTAAACGCTTGCTAATGACAGAGCTTGAAAGTGTGCAGCATTACCTCATATAAAACACAACTGGTTATACAAATATATATTCTCCCGGACATGTCCAGCGTTACAGGAAAAGTGATAATGTCGATACAAGGCAAAAATAATATTAAATATAAACCAAAGCACAACATTAACTGAATCAAAGAGTACAAGCCAGCTTCCCAAAAATAACATATAATTACAAATAAATCCTTTCAAATTTCTTCAAGTCCAGCTGGAAATAACAAAAACTAACCTGCAATTTTGATTCAATGTTTGATAATGTTATCCATGTTTCTAGAGCATTACTTCAAAACGGGTTGTTAAATGATATCTTCTCTGTCTAGTAGTGAAATTGATTATTGATTACCTCATTCATGATTACGGTACACAACACATTAAGCAGACCAGAACACGCCTGATGCAATTATTGGTCGAAGGTTTAATTGTTTTCTCCAGATTAATGTTATTGATTTTTATAAAATGGTATCTGTGGGAAACCAAAGCAAAGACGATCCTCAAGATGTTTTAGTTGGTGGATTCTCTAAGGCAGGGGTGGGGAACCGTTTTCCTCTCAAGGGCCATTTCAATTCTTTCAACATCCTCCGAGGGCCGTACAAATGATTGGCACTCGATGACGTAGTATGCTTAAAATAGTGATTCTGGAGCAGCTTTACTCGAGATTGAGAAACACCCCGAGTGATGACACGTTAGGCTCGTGTTGTGTTCAAGGACCCTGACCGTGGCCAGGAAAAACAGGCACTCTCTTGTTTAATTATTTTGCAGTCTAGATTAATTTTTTTCTTTTTTGCGTGTGTTTATAAATTACCTCGAGGGCTGTACCAAATGGTCTCGCGGTCCGTATACGGCCCGGAGGCCTGAGGTTCCACACCTCTGCTCTACGGTCTTATATTTTACGCCGTGTGTTCTCACTCTCAACTTGTCAAATAATGATAGATGGTCCGTGGCAATCTTCCTAGTGGTCAAACAGTGGAACTACATGCCCGTTCTAATCTCTTTCCCATTGACTTACATCAGGAAAGAGAAGTTTGTAAATCAGCGTATAATACCGTGTTTTGAGCTAAATGAGCTGTCTACAAGTTACAACTAACAGTTTTATAGCCATTATTTAAATCATTAATCGTCTAAAAGTTGTTAAATGAGCAAAAAAAGCTGAATTAAGCCGAATTTCCCTCGACATTCATTTGATCAAGCCAAGACCGGTAGATCGAAGGCGGGGCTTGATGAAAACCAAACTGCGCATGCTATGGCTGTGCGCTTGTGTATACTATTTGATTTGTCTTCTTGTTTATTTAATTTTCAAACAACTATCATGAAAACCAATTTACCCCGGGATAATTGGAGTATTTCTGATTCTAATGGATTAATAGCAGGATAGTGAAACAGTAACATGTGCAATTCCCATGACGTCATTGGGCCCAAAAATCCACTTTCCCATTGACTTACATTGGGAAAGAAACGTCTGTAAATCAGCATATCATTATTTTTGAGCGAAGTAAACGACACAGTACGAAACCTTTTATCGCCCCAATAATTAGTGTCTATAGTAAATGAGCCAAACCCTCGCCTTTTGGACTAAACTAAGACTGGCAGACTGAAGGCGGTGCTTACGGAAAACCAAAGTCCGCTTGCTCTGGTTCTGAGCTTTTGTATATAATATTTTAATTATCTTCTAGTTTATTTAATTCTCAAATGAAACAACTGTCATGAAAACCAATTCACCCCGGGATAATTAGAATATTTCTCAATCTGATTGCTCAATTTCAAAATAGTGATTTTTTTGTATTCTCTTAAGGAGTTAGATGCTTTAACACTGGCAAACGGTAACCTGTGCAATTCCCAGTCGTAAAAGTCCTGACCAGTGTGAATGTGATGGAACTAGAGCATGCTGTTCAGTCGAGTATTCCTGGATAAATGGAGCTATAAAGAAAAAGCTGGGGTCATACATCTCTCTGCCTGGATTCACTGTATATAAAGCAGCATGTGTGTGCTCAGCAAACTCTGCCCGGATACAGAAAGGTTTCCCTCACTCCCAAGGTTTATCTCAGACAACAATATGAGACATTCAGGTTGGTAATTCGAGGGTTTTGACCTCGGGGAATAAGCGGCGCGGACACAGATTACTGCTTTAACAGGAAGTGCAGGAGTCAGGACTTTTCTTGCTGGAGAGACAGTGAACTGCTGACAGCGGCAACGCACACACACACACACACACACACACACACACACACACACACCACACACACACACACACACACACACACCACACACACACACACACACACACACACACACACACACACACACACACACACACACACCACACACACACACACACACACACACACACACACACACACACAACACACACACACACACACACACACACACACACACACACACACACACACACACACACACACACACACACACACAGTGGGATTCACTCTGTACACTAGAGTCCAATCACAGTTGCTCTTAGAAGGAGGATATACATAGAATAAGCACAATATACTGCAAACTGTAAACACACAGAGTTGCATGCAGGAAGCCTACTTGAGTGTCCATCTAAGTTATTAATAGTTGAATCTATGAAATGTCCCACTTTTTGAAAAATGCCTTTATTAATATTGTTGAAAATCGTGTTTTCAAAATGCTTTTGTTCAATCAATAAGTCTTGTCTTTCTTTGTTCAATGAAACTGGATACCATAATACAGGGAGTCGGACATTTTGAATTCTGTAGCATTTTCGTGGTTGGAAATTATCCTGCCTTTTGGATTTTTTTGTTTCTTGCAATAGGTTATACATTTTCTCCTCTCGTGTCAGATTGTTCAAACTACCTTCTTGAATCCAACTTTCAACAAAGTGGAATTCCATTAGAGTACATTGTAAGTTTACCATAAACCCCTGGAGTTGTTTTGGTTGAATGAAGCCACATTTAAATTATATATCTGGGGTTTAGTAATTGTTTCTGTTGGACTTGCCTAAAGGTGCAAATGTGTTGTCATAAACCCAACAGGAAGTCAGCCATTTTGAATTTTATAGCATTTTTTGGTTGAATGGAGCCGACATTTGTGCTCTGTTGTAATCTTATCTCTTGACTTGCCACCCATTGTACATTATCTCCTCTTGTGTCAGATTGTTCAAATGACAAAATGACCAATGGAGGTTCACTATAAACCCAACAGAAAATAGACAATTTTTTATTTAATGGCGTATTTTGATTGAATGGAGCCAAACTTAATTTATGTTTCTGGGTTTTAGTTATCTTATATGCTCTCTTCCCTTGGGTCGGATCGTAAGAATTATCCTCTTGAATCTAACTTCCAACAAAGTGGAATTTCATTGGAGGTTTGCCCTAAACCGAACGGGAAATCGGGCCATTGTTTAATTTATAGCTTTTTGGGGGGGTGAATAGAGTCACATTTTAATTACATATCTGCTTTTTAGTGATCTTATATGTTGGACTTGCCTTAAAGCTCTCTTCTCAGATCGTAAGAATTACCTTCTTGAATCCATCTTTCAACAAAGCTGAATTCCTTCTTTCCCCCGATGTCTCTCATGTTTTCTTTCACACTCAACAGATTTTACAAGTTGTTCACGTCGACCGCTGCCCTTCCTCTTTCTCCTGTCTTTTTTTCTTTCTGCTGTAATGAGAAAAAGATGCCGCAGTAATTAATCTACTCTTTTCTTCTTCGAACTGTTGCTAACTAACACCGATGATGGATGGTTGAGTGAAGCCGGAGCGATGGCTTCTTCTCCGATGATAAACTGGATCCTCTCTGAGACTAATGAACTGCTCACAGCCGAGGAAGAGGAGGAGGAAGCGGACCAGAGACAGTGAACAGAAATATAGAAGCTGCTTTAGTGAACCTGTCAGTAGAGAGACGCTTTCTGTTAGCATGCGCTGCAAATTAACCTGCTTGTATAATGTTATTTATTTCATTAAATAAATGTAACTTTTTTGTTGTTTTATGCTGCTTTTTATGCACTTTTTTAGGTATTCTCATGTCGTAATTTTTGCGCAATTTCTGGCACAAGAATTTTCTTTGAGATTTTCAAAAGTTGTATCTTATTTGATCATATTTTATATCCTGCATATAATTGACAAACACACAATACCCCGGCAGCATTAGACAAAACATGGTCACATGTGTCCCTAATCCTCATCTGTACAAGACGAATAAAGAAAGTCACATTTATAACGGCTTGGACTGAAACGCCTTTTTTTGAGAGACATTATAAACCGTTGTCACAAATCTTACGTTATGTCACGTTTTTAGTTTTATATGTCTAGGTCAGGGTTTCCGTTAGCCGGTAATTACCGGTTTTTAGCTGGTAAAATTTAATAAACACCAGTAAATTCAAAACCTGCCGGTCAAAATGTCCGATGCTCCGATCAATCGGCCGCCGATCATTATCGGCCGATATTCACTCTTAATAGTTTGATCGGTGCTCTCTATAAAGGCCGATCAGGAGAGCTGGATGTGATCGATATGGACATAAACGCGAGTGAAGTGTAACCGGACGGAAGAGAGAGATCAGATCAGCTGCTGCATACTCACCTGAAGCTCCGCCCACTGTTTAGCGAGCTGCATGAAAACTGACGGGCTGTCAGGAGAGAGAGAGAGAGAGAGAGAGAGAGAGAGAGAGGAGAGAGAGAGAGAGAGAGAGAGAGAGGAAAAGGGAGGATCCGTTTCTCCCGTGTGATTATTCAAAGTGAATTTAAACTTTTGAATAATGTACTTCATCTACTACAAGTAGTTTATTTGAATGTAATAATTATGTTGTTTGTTGTTTGCGGAATCATTTATTGAAAAATTAATCTGAATTGTTCCGATCAGTTACGATTATAAACTTAAGCAATATAAAAACGATCCCCATTAACTGAGTTTTAAACATCAGCATATCCGGTCCTAATCCGTAATTACCTGCTAACGGAAACTCTGCTACACAATTCTTATTCTTATTATTGATACATGACCGGTAAGTTTCAAATTTGTCCGGTAAAATAAATTCTGTCCGAACATTTGACAAAATCCTAGCGGAAACCCTGGTCTAGGTTTGGGTTTATTTTGCTGTTCTGTTCTCCCTCTCTCTGTGTTTTCCTCCTTGTATATTGTCTGGTCCTTTTCCCTGTGTTTTCCTCCCGTCGTTAGTTTCCCTGGTGTGTCTAGTTGTCTGATTGTGTTCACCTGTGGCCCTTGTGTTTCTCTCCCCTGACCGGCTGTTTCTCGTCTCGTGATTACCCCTCCCTGTATTTAGTCTCTTCCTGTGTTCAGTGTTGGTCCGTCTTTTGTTGGTGACTCAGTTCACCGTGGAGTGTTCTGTTTTGTCTGAGTTAGTTTCATTATCCTTGAAATCAGTTTATCAGAGTTATCTGCATTTGGGTCCTGCTTCCTTCACTCAACCGTAACAGTCTATGTGAACAGATGGAGCTCGAACACATCAGACACACACACACACACACACACACACACACACACACACACACACACACACACACACACACACACACACACACACACACACACACACACACACACACACACACACACACACACACACACACACACACACACACACACACACACACACACGAGTATTTATTGCCTGTGTGTGAATTATTCACTGGGATCGACATCTGGGGAAAGAACAACCTTTCTCACCCTCAGAGACATGATTAGATTTTTCTTCAGGAGTAATTTTATTGATAGAAAATAGTGTCTGCAATAACACCAGCTAATATTTCTCCTCTGTGTTTCCAATCCAGTTGAAGAGTCCCACAAATGTGTTTACACGGGGGTTAAATAAAAGGCTGTGTGTGATGTCCTGGTGACATTTTGTGTTCTCTGTTTTCACCACATGTAGGAGGACACACCTGCATCAATGCTTGTTAAACTCGTGTTTTACTGCTTTGTACTAAATAAACAGTTTTATCCGAACATAAGTCTCCTGACGCTACTATAGGGGGGCGGGGTTAATTGGTTTATCTGCGAAATAATCACCAGGATAATGATTGGCTGTATTGCCAGAAATCTACTTTTACTCACAGAAAATGTATAACTTGCTTCATCTCTCAGCCAAACTCATACTCAAGAGGCATGCGTTATGCCATCATACGGAACATGTGCATTCAGGAAAGCAAGTTCCTTTCAAGGCGAGTGGATTTATGGCACGCAATGAATCAACGATAAAAAGAACGGCTTTCACCAAGTACGACTCGGTTCCCTTCGTTCGTACCAAAGAGCCGTTCAAAAGAATCGGATCGTTCGTGACCGTAACGTCACTAGAAGCTACTTCGCAAATGTCAGATTTCTGGTGGAATGGCTATCATCTGTGCAAATATGCTCTAAGATGGGATGCAACTTTTACTTTTTTTTTTAGCAGTGCTTCTTTCCAATTCAGGACCTTTGATGACTTTAATTTAGATATACTGACACACAAACACAAAGTAAAGTATGGTTTACATTTTGCATTACGTCGTGTTTCGCAAGTGCCTTCTTCATTTCAAGTGTTAATTGTAAAAAAGAAAACAGTTCAATCTCTCAGAGATTTGACATCTCTGAGAGATCTTCATTTGTGTTATTCAAGAAGTGTAAGCCCAAGCTAGCCAGGATATGGAGAGCTATCAACCAATGATGCTAGATACAACATTATATTGATACTGTTCTTGTTTGAGACGAATGGATAAGAAGGTCTGGCTGGAATCATTTTAAAACCTGGTTTTTACTCAAATAAAATGTTCTACTCTCTCTCTCCAAAAAAGTATTTTAAATTTGATTGACCAGAATCCCAGGTTCAATTAGTGTTTACTGTCCTATTGGCCATAACATTGATATTACAGTTTATTATCCTGGTAGTTTCCCGTCTGTGTTTCTCTGTGTGTTTCTGCTTCTGTGTTTATCCCAACATCATCTTGTGGGTAACTCTCTGAGTTGAGGGCTGCGCCTGCGGTCGGTTTCAGATCTGAAGAAGACTCTGGACTCTGACAGACCCAAATCACATTAATTAGCATGTTGTCTGGCGGGACGCGGCTATTTCAAGACATAAAGGCTTAATGCAATTACACCGCCATGTTTGTTTCTGTCATGCAACAGCCTACAGCCGCCGCATGTGAAGAGCATAGGATGTTCACTCCACTGTTCCTGCTCTCAGACCACTGGTGTGTGTGTGTGTGTGTGTGTGTGTGTGTTCGTGTTGCATGATCTTTTGAGTGGAGATGAAATTAAGCAGCTTCCACGCGATACGCTTATTTGCTGAAAAGAGTAAGATGGGAACATTGACACACACTTTGTGACATTATGTAATGCTGCTCGTGATGAAACTGCATACAATGACTGTAATATTTCCCCTAAAAACTCCAGTGTAATTTTAATAAAATAAAACAAAATATCCAGTGAATATCTCAGGTGTTGGATCCAAATCCTCTGGCTGCCATATTTGGGGTTATAGGAAAGGAGATGCCTTTAAGTGCAGAATGGTCAGAAACGATCTGCTATTGGTAGCTTTATCTAACCAGGTGAAGCCCCTTCAGATCAACACATCTCTTTTTCAAGGGTGACCTGCAGGACGTTAGTTACACATGTAACATAAAAACAACAGAACAACAATAAGGATGACATACAACATAATGTGCAGGGTACAAACTCTATTTACAGAGACAGGTACCATGAGTATCAAACAGCATGTCACCCAGCCGAGTTTTAAAATGATGCAGGGGAACCAAAGTGCTCAGTTTTAAACATGTTTGCAGACTGTTCCAAGTTAGTGGAGCTGCACAACTAAAAGCTTTCTTCCCTAAGACAGTCCTAGCACTTGGCACATTTAATAAAACAACATCATGAGATCTCAGGCAATAAGTACTTTCAATTCGTCGAGAGATCAGAGAGCAGATATAAAAAGGTAGTTTACCCAACATGGCTTTGTAAATGAACATGTACCAGTGACTGAGCCTCCGTACAGTTAGTGAAGGCAGACCTGCCTTGGCATACAGGGTGCAGTGATGAGTAAGTGCTTTACAGTTAGTAACACATCTCAGGGCACTGTGATAGGCGGCATCTAACTTTTCCAGGCAATGAGCAGGTGCATTCATATAGATCAGATCACCATAGTCCAGCACAGGTCAAAAGCTCACAGAGCCTTTTCCTGGCCTCAAGCGAGAAACAGGACTTGTTTCTGAAAAAGAAACCTAGCTTCACCCTCAGCTTTTTAAGCAGGTTATTGACATGACGTTTAAAAGTAAGACAATCATCAAGCCAGATATCTAGGTATTTATAACAGGTAACCACTTCTAGTACTTTTCCTTGCATAGTAACAATATCCAAAACAGTGTCTGTAGTCTTTTTAGCTTTTGAAAAGAGCATTACCTTGGTTTTATCAACATTTAAAAGAAGCTTAAGCTCAGAGAGCGGAGTCTGAATAATGTTAAAAACAGCCTTTAGCATTCAGCATTAGATACGATAAGATAGGATTTGATTTATCCCGAAGGAAATTGTTGTTCCAGAGTTAAAAATACAATAAACACAGCAGCATGATAATACAACTGAACACTAACAGTGCACAGTACGTATTTGTGTATGTATGCCGTAGATGTGTATATGTGTATGTTGTATGTATGCAGGGATGGCAAAAGTACACATCCTTTACTCAAGTAGAAGTACAGATACTCGTGTTTAAAAATACTCTGGTAAAAGTAGAAGTACTGACTAAACTTCTTTCCTCAAGTCAAAGTAAAGAGGCTTTGAAGTGTACTTCAGTAAAAAGTACCCATAACTAGCAGCTGCTTTAAAGAGTACCTGACCTCCCTTTATATTAATAGAACAATAATGTCATTGTTAGCTAATGAATGTTTCCATGCTGAACAACGGCAACATGACAACGTTTCCATTGGTCCCTCTTCTTTAGAGAAGACCAGGAAATGATGGATACACGGATCGTGTTCAAATCAATAGGCACGCAATGACTCTAAAGAATAATGATCACGCACCAAACACACATTCAGACTAAAGGAACCAGCTGTTTGGAAAATGAGAGAAGTAGAAAGTACAAGTATTTGAGTTCAACATGTGAGAAGTAGAAAGTACAGGTATTTGTGTTCAACATGTAAGAAGTAGAAAGTACAGGTATTTGAGTTCAACATGTAAGAAGTAGAAAGTACAGGTATTTGAGTTCAACATGTAAGAAGTAGAAAGTACAGGTATTTGAGTTCAACATGTAAGAAGTAGAAAGTACAGGTATTTGAGTTCAACATGTAGGAAGTAGAAAGTACAGGTATTTGAGTTCAACATGTAAGAAGTAGAAAGTACAAGTATTTGAGTTCAACATGTAAGAAGTAGAAAGTACAGGTATTTGAGTTCAACATGTAAGAAGTAGAAAGTACAGGTATTTGAGTTCAACATGTAAGAAGTAGAAAGTACAAGTATTTGTGTTCAACATGTAAGAAGTAGAAAGTACAGGTATTTGTGTTCAACATGTAAGAAGTAGAAAGTACAGGTATTTGAGTTCAACATGAGAGAAGTAGAAAGTACAGGTATTTGTGTTCAACATGTAAGAAGTAGAAAGTACAGGTATTTGAGTTCAACATGAGAGAAGTAGAAAGTACAGGTATTTGAGTTCAACATGTAAGAAGTAGAAAGTACAGGTATTTGTGTTCAACATGAGAGAAGTAGAAAGTACAGGTATTTGTGTTCAACATGAGAGAAGTAGAAAGTACAGGTATTTGTGTTCAACATGTAAGAAGTAGAAAGTACAGGTATTTGTGTTCAACATGTAAGAAGTAGAAAGTACAGGTATTTGAGTTCAACATGAGAGAAGTAGAAAGTACAGGTATTTGTGTTCAACATGTAAGAAGTAGAAAGTACAGGTATTTGAGTTCAACATGAGAGAAGTAGAAAGTACAAGTATTTGTGTTCAACATGTAAGAAGTAGAAAGTACAGGTATTTGAGTTCAACATGTAAGAAGTAGAAAGTACAGGTATTTGAGTTCAATATGTAAGAAGTAGAAAGTACAGGTATTTGTGTTCAACATGTGAGAAGTAGAAAGTACAGGTATTTGAGTTCAATATGTAAGAAGTAGAAAGTACAGGTATTTGAGTTCAACATGTAAGAAGTAGAAAGTACAGGTATTTGTGTTCAACATGTAAGAAGTAGAAAGTACAGGTATTTGTTGTTCAACATGTAAGAAGTAGAAAGTACAGGTATTTGAGTTCAACATGTAAGAAGTAGAAAGTACAGGTATTTGGGTTCAACATGTAAGAAGTAGAAAGTACAGGTATTTGTGTTCAACATGTGAGAAGTAGAAAGTACAGGTATTTGAGTTCAACATGTGAGAAGTAGAAAGTACAGGTATTTGGGTTCAAAATGTAAGAAGTAGAAAGTACAGGTATTTGAGTTCAACATGTAAGAAGTAGAAAGTACAGGTATTTGTGTTCAACATGTGAGAAGTAGAAAGTACAGGTATTTGGGTTCAAAATGTAAGAAGTAGAAAGTACAGGTATTTGTGTTCAACATGTAAGAAGTAGAAAGTACAGGTATTTGAGTTCAACATGTGAGAAGTAGAAAGTACAGGTATTTGGGTTCAAAATGTAAGAAGTAGAAAGTACAGGTATTTGGGTTCAAAATGTAAGAAGTAGACAGTACAGGTATTTGTGTTCAACATGTAAGAAGTCAAAGTAAATAGTCGTCAGAAAAATAAGTAGTGGAGTAAAGTACTGTAGCTACTGATACCAGCAACATGTACTTAAGTACAGTAACGAAGTATTTGTACTCCACTACTTCCCACCTCTGCATGTATGTATATGCATTAAACATTTGTCTGAGAGGGTGAAACTCTCCATGTCTTTCTGCACCATCAACATTACACATGCAGTGATTCATGGAACAATATGAAGCTAATCTCGCGCTGCGTTCTGTTTGATTAGATTTTCTGAGGCGAGGTCCAACTCTCCATCAGTTCAGACTGTTATTACACTCAGCGTTATAATACAGTCTGCTGTTCATTAAAGCAGAGAGGGAGAGGGCATGATGGATTCCACATAAAGATCCAGTTTATTTACCGCTGCAAAGATACCATTGCTGTTGTTGTGCCAATCATTTATGAGTTTGGCTCGTTAAGTGTCTGCAGAAGTATTACATGTGTCCAGGAAATAGCCACAGCCTTTACGATGATGCAGCTATAACATTTTACTAGTCATTCCTGTAACAAAATTCACTCCAAAGTAACAAATAACAATTGAAAAGAACCGTATTTGTATTTTCTAATGATAAGAGCAGAATATACTCATTACTTGCACGGTGCTTAAAGTCCACATTTGAACGATTTAAGTCTTTTTAATGGTCGTTCATCGGGAAAGTAGCAACAATACAGACTTTGGCTAACCACATAGTCAACCTGAGTTTATTGAAATACACCAGGAGCTAATTCTACAGGCAGTTAGCTTAAAATGTTAAAAGACAAAAACACAGAACCAATACAAAAGTTATTTCCACAAAACATTGGCAGTAAAATATCAACCCTTTTAAAGGAAGACAATAACTTCTTTAAATGCCTCTAATAAATGATAACTGTGACTCCATCCAAAGACCATAGGAAGCTTCATCACCACATTTACTCTGATCTCACACAACGACAACATTAAGGCTTTTAATGCATCCAATAGTCAGACCTGTCGACATATTTCAAACTCTGAGAGGTTTCTCCACAGTGTTTGTAACCTCTCCTCGACCTCAGGATGATTTTGTGGCGACGAGAACAATGACGTGTTCGCCATACAAAGATTTGTGAGGAAAAATTACGCCGACCTCAGGAGAAGATTACTAATGCTCTGTGAAAACAAAACGGTGGTGAGGTGAAGTCATGTGACCGTGCTGTAGTTCCTTTATACCCCAACATTAGCCTCCTTTAGCTTAGCGGTGGTGGCGTGAAGTCATGTGACCCTGCTGTAGTTCCTTTATAGCCCAACATTAGCCACCTTTAGCTTAGCGTTGGTGGCGTGAAGTCATGTGACCGTGCTGTAGTTCCTTTATACCCCAACATTAGCCTCCTTTAGCTTAGCGGTGGTGGCGTGAAGTCATGTGACCGTGCTGTAGTTCCTTTATAGCCCAACATTAGCCACCGTTAGCTTAGCGTTGGTGGCGTGAAGTCATGTGACCGTGCTGTAGTTCCTTTATAGCCCAACATTAGCCTCGTTTAGTTTAGCGGTGGTGGCGTGAAGTCATGTGACCGTGCTGTAGTTCCTTTATACCCCAACATTAGCCTCGTTTAGTTTAGCGGTGGTGGCGTGAAGTCATGTGACCGTGCTGTAGTTCCTTTATAGCCCAACGTTAGCTTTTTACTACAAAAATCACAAAGTGGTGTTAATAAGTGGAGATTATCCTGCTGAACTAAACGTGTAAGAATCTTAAACGTGATCTTATTTTCTGAAATAATCCAAACTCCAATGTAGAGCTCCCATTGCTTTTAGTCAAGGGAGTTTTTGTGATGCTAACTTCAGGGTTGGCATACAAAACGACATCATCCATGCACCACTATCTTCCTATGTTGTGCAGAATTTGCACACAAAATGTTATATTTATATCAATATATATCTGTTTTAGGGCCTTATCTTGAAATCCATGTTGCTCCACTTGTTGCTGTCGGTGTTCTCCTCTCTCTGGCAGAGTGTGAGGTTGTTGTTTGCTCAGATTCAGCCGATTCAGCGAGTTGTTAGCGTGACATGAGGCTGAGCAGCAGGCAGCACCTGTCCTGTCTGTTTGCTCAGTGTGTGTCTGTGTGTGTGTGTGTGTGTGTGTTTGCACAGTGATAAAGGAGCTGGTAATGACACGTTAACAATGAGTCCATTAGTGTTACACCAGGCTTCACATCAGTGTATTGTTATTAATAAAGAGCTGAAGCCCCGCCCCCTTTTCTCAGCTAACACTACACATTTTAAATTTATATTCAATGTAATATTTAATATTCCATCCCTCACATACTTATGTATATATAATGTCCTGCTTTATATGTTGTTACTGTGCAACATGTATATTTTCTACTTTTTTGGAATGCCCTTTTATTTCTATTGAGATGTTGACATTTTGGGATGTTTATTTAATTTGCCTTGTCTTTGTCCGCTGCTGCAACGCAAACATCTGCTCCTGCTGCTTCACTGAACTCCCGATAAGCAATCTGAAAAATTAAAGGAATCCTGATTTATTTTCTTTTGATATGTTTTTCTAAATTCTGACCTTTTTTCTCAAAGTTCTGACTCATTTTTTAAATTTCGATTTTTCCTTAAATTTTTCTCAAAAAATCTCACTTTTTATAAAAAATCAGACTTTTTAGAAAGAAATCTCACTTTTTTAAATTCCTGACTTTTCATATATTTCTTTTTTTTCCAAACATTTGAACTTTTCATAAAAATCCGCTGTTCTCTCTTCTCCAGCAGCTGTTCTGTTTTCTAATACTTTCAGTGCGAATCTTTCTCTACTTTCTAGTTTTCACTTTCTTTGCTTCATCTGTTCTGTTTTTAATTCAGCAGGTGAACCTGTATGTTCATCTAATAGTGTGTGTGAGTTTAACTGTGTGTATTCAACTAAAATGTGTGCTCATGTGTTTCAGTGTTGGTGTCGAGGCTGAATCTGCTTCATGAAAGGCAGGTTTTCATCTCAATAAAATCAGTTTTGATCCTAAATATCTTGGTTTCTTCTTTTCTATATCTGTATTAATTTGCATTGCATTTGATATTGAGGTGTCGTGATGACGCTGTATGTTACCCATGGCTGTGTGTCGTTGCAGATATAGACATTAAGACGTAGCGTAAAAATGCTGCGTTGTTAGCATTCATTAGCTTCAGCTCCCATGAGGCTTTGCAGCAGCTCAGGTGATGTGTGTCCACCTGATCCTCATGTTTGTGTGTAATTAGGAGAGCACTGGTCCTAATGAGAGGAGACATGCGAGGTGTTCCTTCTGCTGGGCCGAGGCTTATCTTTAGAGACCGAGGCAAATTAAAGAAGAGCTCAAAAATGGACACGCTTATTTGCTTAAAGGTTTAAGACCGTATGACTTATGGTTCATTTGCTTTCATTAGTAACATTTCTACAATTCTATAATTAAAAAGACAGTTTTTCAGGATTTTTGGTTCATCCATAAAAATGATTAAATGGGGTTGTATTGGATTCCTTTGTTTAGTTCCAGTACAGTGACATCACTATGTAACACTAGCGCGAGGACTCTTTAAAGTAGAGACTCCACATACTGATATACACCTGAACATCAGCAGGAGAGGACTCTTTAAAGTAGAGACACTACATACTGATATACACCTGAACATCAGCAGGAGAGGACTCTTTAAAGTAGAGACTCTACATACTGATATACACCTGAACATCAGCAGGAGAGGACTCTTTAAAGTAGAGACACTACATACTGATATACACCTGAACATCAGCAGGAGAGGACTCTTTAAAGTAGAGACACTACATACTGATATACACCTGAACTCAGCAGGAGAGGACTCTTTAAAGTAGAGACACTACATACTGATATACACCTGAACATCAGCAAGAGGACTCTTTAAAGTAGAGACACTACATACTGATATACACCTGAACATCACAGGAGAGGACTCTTTAAAGTAGAGACACTACATACTGATATACACCTGAACATCAGCAGGAGAGGACTCTTTAAAGTAGAGACACTACATACTGATATACACCTGAAGATCAGCAGGAGAGGACTCTTTAAAGTAGAGACACTACATACTGATATACACCTGAACATCAGCAGGAGAGGACTCTTTAAAGTAGAGACGCTACATACTGATATAGGCCTACACCTGAACACCAGCAGGAGAGGACTCTTTAAAGTAGAGACTCTACATACTGATATACACCTGAACATCAGCAGGAGAGGACTCTTTAAAGTAGAGACACTACATACTGATATACACCTGAACATCAGCAGGAGAGGACTCTTTAAAGTAGAGACACTAAACTGATATACACCTGAACACATCAGCAGAGGACTCTTTAAAGTAGAGACACTACATACTGATATACACCTGAACATCAGCAGGAGAGGACTCTTTAAAGTAGAGACACTACATACTGATATACACCTGAACATCAGCAGGAGAGGACTCTTTAAAGTAGAGATGCTACATACTGATATAGGCCCCACCTGAACACAGCAGGAGAGGACTCTTTAAAGTAGAGACCTACATACTGATATACACCTGAACATCAGCAGGAAGGACTCTTTAAAGTAGAGACACTACATACTGATATACACCTGAATCAGCAGGAGAGGACTCTTTAAAGTATAGACATACATCTGACATACACCTGAACATCAGCAGGAGAGGACTCTTTAAAGTAGAGACACTACATACTGATATACACCTGAACACAGCAGGAGAGGACTCTTTAAAGTAAGACACTACATACTGATATAACCTGAACATCAGCGAGAGGACTCTTTAAAGTAGAGACACTACAACTGATATACACCTGAATCAGCAGGAGGACTCTTTAAAGTATAGACACTACATACTGATATACACCTGAACATCAGCAGGAGAGGACTCTTTAAAGTATAGACCTACATACTGATATACACCTGAACATCAGCAGGAGAGGACTCTTTAAAGTAGAGACACTACATACTGATATACACCTGAACATCAGCAGGAGAGGACTCTTTAAAGTAGAGACTCTACATACTGATATACACACTGAACATCAGCAGGAGAGGACTCTTTAAAGTAGAGACACTACATACTGATATACACCTGAACATCAGCAGGAGAGGACTCTTTAAAGTATAGCACTACATACTGATATACACCTAACATCAGCAGGAGAGGAACTTTAAATAGAGACACTACATACTGATATAACACCTGAACATCAGCAGGAGAGGACTCTTTAAAGTAGAGACACTACATACTGATATACACCTGAACATCAGCAGGAGGGACTCTTTAAAGAGACACTACATACTGATATACACCTGACATCAGCAGA
>NW_022989788.1:234245-249245 GCF_902827175.1 Gymnodraco acuticeps
GGGAAAGCATTACAATCATTTGTAAATCACTTAAATCATTTTAAAACTAACATTGTGAGTCAAATCGCTCCTTGATCTAGTAGTTTGGCCCATAATAAGCGGGATCATTTGATAGTTTTTTTGTCTGTAAAGTGACAGAACATTGTTAAAGATGTCCATCCTGGTTTCTCAAAGTCAACAGGGGTAACAGTCAGTTCAGAAACAGTGGGTCAGGAGCTCCGTTAGCCGTAAAACTGAGAAACCAATTTACTTTAAAGCTCACTTCCTGTACACCTGGTGTTAAAGGTGTAATTCAACCCTTTCTCTCAAGGTCTTTTAAGGTTGTATAACTTCCGTTTGTGTAAGGCTCCTATCTGTCATGACAACACAACAAAAAGCACACATGTAACTCATCACACTGCAATATATCAGCAAGCAAAGCAGATGACAACTATTATCTCGCTGCATTGACTTCAGGCTCGGAGCAGAATGAGTTTCCATTATCGGCACTGCATCATTTCTCCGCTTCTCAATAGAAAATGGGACCAACAGATGAATAAACCTCGAGCATCGCCTTTGTGCTCGTGTGCAGAGAGACGTTTGAGTGACAGCTGCACAGAAAGCTCTGTCCGTGGTGTAAACAGACCTCTGTACATTAGATCTATCACTGCACTGATACGCCATTAGCCTCAGTCATCCAGAACATTATCTATACATGTGGTGAGCGTTCAGTGAGAGGAAACCCCCGCAATCTTCCTGCTCCACACTGAAGGAAGACATTTCTTCAGATGCTCAGAGGAAACATTGCCGTTTTGTTGCATCTTTGTCAGTAGCTGGAGTCAGGAAGTGGGTATACGGTAATAGGCTGAAGCATCTGCCAATCAAGCCAAACCCTGTTAAAGAAGATATATCCTGTTAATTTTCAGGTGTATATTAGTATATAGTGTCTGTACAATGACATTTCTCCATGTATTAATGTTCAAAATGCACGTTTTGTTCAGTAGGATAATCTCCACCTATTAACACAACTTTAAGATCTTTGAAGTAAAAAGTTAACGTAGGAACTACAGCACGGTCACATGACTTCACGTCACCACCACTAAGCTAAAGGTGGCTAATGTTGGGCTATAAAGGAACTACAGCACGGTCACATGACTTCACGTCACCACCGCTAAGCTAAAGGAGGCTAATGTTGGGCTATAAAGGAACTACAGCACGGTCACATGACTTCACGTCACCACCGCTAAGCTAAAGGTGGCTAATGTTGGGCTATAAAGGCACTACAGCATGGTCACATGACTTCACGTCAGCACCGCTAAGCTAAAGGTGGCTAATGTTGGGCTATAAAGGAACTATAGCACGGTCACATGACTTCATGTCACCACCGCTAAGCTAAAGGCGGCTAATGTTGGGCTATAAAGGAACTACAGCACGGTCACATGACTTCACGTCACCACCGCTAAGCTAAAGGTGGCTAATGTTGGGCTATATAGGAACTACAGCACGGTCACATGACTTCACGTCTCCACCGCTAAGCTAAAGGTGGCTAATGTTGGGCTATAAAGGAACTACAGCACGGTCACATGACTTCACGTCACCACCGCTAAGCTAAAGGTGGCTAATGTTGGGCTATAAAGGAACTACAGCACGGTCACATGACTTCACGTCTCCACCGCTAAGCTAAAGGCGGCTAATGTTGGCCGTGATGACGTTTAGTCGTCTCATTTAGACACTTATTGGCAACCGCCTTCTTTAAATAGTGAATGGCTATTAAAGGAACTAAAGCCTCTCCCCATGTAGTAATTTGTGAAGACACCAGCAACGTTTTCACTCCCAAATCCTCCCTGATGCTCTCTTGCATGCTGATAACGTCAGACTAAATGTATGTGTGTGTGTGTGTATTTTTTTGGGGGGGGAGTTTTTTCACCATGCATTGACTCTGCAGGAGCCTCACCACAGGAGCGACTGTACGTCATAAAAGATTCATTATTTATACCGACTGTGCTCTCAAATACCTTCAATTAGACTGCATACAGTTATTTATTTAGAAATAATCTCTCTCTCTGCGCGGCCTTCCTCTCTATACTCTCACTCTCAAACACATACTTACTTTAGTCTGAAAACACAAGAAGATACGTCTACGTGTGAGACCAGCTTTACTCTTTCATTTATTCATCAGTCTGCCAGTCTGCGCATGGCGATGTAAAACATTTAATATTTCATCTATTATCCAGAAATTATGACACGAGGACAGAGAGGAAGAGGGGAGTCACTCAGGAGGTGCAAAGCATCATGGGAGATGGAGTTGTAGAGTAGGACACAGGCTTTTCCAACAGTGTTTGGTTGATTTGTTTCCATTGATACGTGGAAACATGTCCTTAGGTGGTCCTAAAAGAGATTGAAGTACAAAACTGAAAACACAGACCCTCCAAGTCGGTTAATCCTCACATCTACCTGTCTTTGTGTCTTCATCTTTATTTATCTGTTTCTGTATCCTCCTCCTTGATAAAGTGCCTCACCGGTCGGCTCTAAATTGATGAGTCATCCTAAAAGCGGTCTGAGTCACCGACGCCTCCCGGCTCATGACGTGTCTCTCACCTGTGATACATTTCACTTTTGTTCCCCATTAGCTGATTCATAATAACAGTTATTGCTTTTTAATGACCACTCAGACGTTCGGCGAGCCAAAGGTCGGTTTAACGGGACCTCGTTCTGACCACACATAGTAGATAAATCCATGTGAATATATATAAATATATTAAATATCGAGTTGTATTGAGTTAACACCTTTGTCTCTGTCAGTATGTACTTCAGCTCGTACAGTATTTGGAACAGATGCAGATAAACAGACAGGACTCACTTAGTTTTCACTGCTTTGTGTTGAGTAAGACACGCTTAGAGGTTTGTTTAAAGAGTAGAGCAGGTGAGGATAGTGGGATAACGCTGGGGATATTCTACATTATATCTTCCTTTCAACACAGCAACAAAGCATTGATCCAACTATTGAGTGGGATTCAAAGCCTAATGTATATCTACTTCCTCTGTGCCATAGAGCTGTTGTGTTGTCCTAAATCCATTGACCGAAAATAATAATAAAAGAATAAAAGATAATTGTATTTAAAATAATAATACAAAATATAATACAAAATATTATAATAATACAACATTGTTTTTATAATAATATATTTTTATTTTATTATTTATATATTTATTTTATTAAATACAAATGATAATAACCCAGAAGCAACCATTTATCTTTGCACACTTCTGCACAATACTACCACTCTTTAACTTTGGACTGACCACCATCACAGTCATTTCTCATATTTGTATTATATGTTTGTGTATATTCTTCTTGTATATAATTATAACATTCAATATTTGCATTATTGTTCCATTACCTTTCTTACTGTGTTACAATTCACCAAAGCGAATCGACTTGGCAATAAACCAAACTCTAACTGATACTCTTGTGTGCATGGAAGAAAATAACATAGGTTTTTGTCTTTTAAATCCAATCCAACTTTATTTATACAGCACATTTAAAAACAACAGAGTTGACCAAAGTGCTGTACATCAATACATATATTAACAAAGCAGCATTCATACATTCAGACAAAACCGAAACAAAAATAAACTAATGTAAAAGACAGTAAAACCATACTTATAGCCACAGACTGAAAACCCTCATACATGATGTAAAAACATCTTAATTAAAACAACAAAATAGAAAATAGAAAATGTATAAACGCATAATGGATGAAGTGTTTCCCGGCTCTCCTCTCCCTCAGAAACCGGCAGACTTATTGTTCAATCATCCGTGTAATGAACCCCTCCACCCAGAACCCCCGGATAATTAACGGCACAGCAGGTTCCCGGCTAAGTTAAATAACTTGTGTCCGTCCACACTGAAGCAGAGCCGGTTCACTTAATTCCAGCTCAACACCTTCAACATAAATCCAGAAGAAAGCGAACACGCTTCCTGCTGAAACTCTCAGATGAGTGTTTCATTTGAAGACATACAGCTCTGCATTTGGCTTTTTCTTGTAGCTTTTTCTGAGCGAAACCCCCCCTTTTTAAATAGTCTTTATTATATATTGTTACATTCTTCATGAAAATCAAAGTTCAGGTCATCGTCATTGCGTCCGTGACATTTGATTCATTGTTTTAAACAACTTTGAGCCGCACTATGAGAAGTGCTACATAAATAAAGCTTTACTATTATTATTATTGTGACGTTAAATGGTTGTGTATTCGGGCGTGTCAGGCTCTGATGTTTAACACCCGGCTGTCACTTCCTTTTTCACGGAGCTGAGAAAGGAAGTGGGGAAAATGTTGTCCTCTGCTTCGTTGTTCAGCACAATGTGGGCCGCGTGACAGCAGCGTCTCATTTCACTGAAGCGGCCTCAAACAGAAACGGGTCAGCAATTAGAGAGAAGCTATTTTTGGACTGGACAATGGGAGAGTTACAGATTGAGAGCAAGTCCACGTTTCGAAGCCCTCTTTACTTTGACTTGAGCAAAGAAGTTTAGTCAGTACTTCTGCTTTTACCAGATTATTTTCAAACACGAGTATCTGTACTTCTACTTGAGTAAAGGATGTGTGTACTTTTGCCATCTCTGTCTATTTTAATATTCTTGTAATGTAAGTGGAGCTGCTTTCCGTGTTTTCTAACTGTCTGTAGATCTGAGTGGCCCACAGGATGATGATCATGCTTTGTTCCTGCTGCCACGTTCACTTTGTCGAGGAGGAAGAGCTATATTGAGCGTAACTTGATTATGTACTCCCCCCACCCACAGAACCCCCCCCGCTGAAACACACAAAACACACTTATTATTATTCCAACCCAATTTGGATGTCGAAAGTGATTTGCAAGAGTCAAATAGATCGGCTTCAGCCCGCATTAAACATCACGAGCATCCATTAAAGAGGAAAGGTCAAAGGTCAAACTGTATTTCCTCATAATGTGAGTGAAAGAAGATTCACTCTACAAAGCCAAACAATTGTATTCAATCAATACATCAATTGGTTTTTGAGAACAAATCAATAGTCATTTGGAGAATCGCTTAAAGGCAAGCTCAAATCTTGACAAGTTAATTATCATTTATTCCAGTTTACCGCTTTTCTGTATTATATCATTTTATATTTTGGACTGTTGGTTGACATACATAGAACAAATTGAAGACACCTTGGTACTGGATCTGCCTTTTAGACTTTTTGACGAACCAATTATTAATGAACAGGAACCAAGACAGATGGCATGTCTCAATTTGCGTACTCACAATTGCTTTTTTGAGTCTATAAGTGTTTAAAACACACTATGAATACCAGGAATGTGTAACATAACAGTCAAAAGTTGAGTGTAGAAAGATCGCGTTCTTGCTACATGATGTGAGTTACGCAACTCAACTTAAACTATAGAAATAAGTGGGTTTTTTAAACTATTCAACCCTCCTGTTGTCTTCGGGTCAAATCTGACCGATTTACTACTTTCATCATAACTTTTTTGTTTTACATTCAATTGCATTAAAGATTCATGATATCCTTCACAGGAGACATTTGAACAAATACTGATCACCACTTTCATTGCATTCTGGATGATTTAGTCAACTTTGTAACACACACACACACACACACACACACACACACACACACACACCACACACACACACACACACACACACACACACACACACACACACACACACACACACACACACACACACACACACACACACACACACACACACACACACACACACACACACACACACACACACACACACACACACACACAGTATTTACTGCAGTGTTTCATGTGTACCAGTAGTCTGATACAATATGTACAGTTTGAAAGGGTGTTAAATTAAATGTGGTGATGATTCATGTTTTTTGTGTTCATGTAATAGCAGTTAAAACAGGACCGGTCAAATTTGACCGCGAACACCAAAGTAAGGGGGGGAAACAAAGACAATAGGAGGGTTAAGTAAAATCACCCGATACTGGTTTGGAAAGAAGCAACTGTTAACATTATTGGTTTTAGCCAAAGCTAGCTTGCTAACAGCTGCAATCGTCACTTTTACAGTAGTTGCTGCTTTTTGAGTCAACAAAACACCGTCCAAATTCACGCAATGCTGATGTGTTGACAAAGTACGACATGGTAGAGTACTAAGGGACGTTTATTAGTTTATACACATCAAAATGTAAAGAGTTTGAAGCTGTAGTAGCATGCTAACATTTGCTAATCATCATTTAAGACGAAGCAGAGATGAGGCTGATGGGAAAGTCTTCCAGTTCTTACAGTGTTTAGTGTTACATTCAAATTCAAAAGCTTTTATTGTCATTGTACAGAATACAACGAGATTTAGTCACTGCTCCAGCGAGTGCTTTAAAAACAGACATATTAAAACACAGATTAAAAGGTCTGACAGTTTCGACCAGCACACACACACAGCTTCGATAAATATTACAGTGTATACATAGAGACAGATCATGATTATTGCACAGTGGGGATATGGGGGGTTATGTTTAGTGTTTAATGTCCTAATGGCCCATGGGAAGAAACTGTTTGTGAGTCTGGAGCTGCGGGCTTTCAGTGAACGGTAGCGCCGGGCCGAGGGCAGCAGGTCGAACACATGACGGGCTGGGTGGGATGAGTCCTTCAGGATGGAGCTGGTCCTCCTGAGGGAGAGAGAGAGAGAGAGATGTCTTCCAGGGAGGGCAGCCAATAATCCTCTGGGCCGTGTTAACGACCCTCTGCAGAGCCTTCCTGTCGGCAGCCGAGCACCCTGCATACCGAGCAGAGATGCAGTATGTGAGGACGCTCTCAACTGTAGAGCGATAGAAGGTCACCAGCAGCTTCTGGTTCAGATGGTTCTTTCTGAGCAGTCTCAGGAAGTACAGTCGCTGCTGGGCCTTCTTTATCACTGCCGTGGTGTTTGTGGACCAGGTGAGCTCCTGGGAGATGTGGACTCCCAGGAATTAAAAGTATTGTATCAAGCAAAATGCTGCCCAGCCTGAATCGCATGGCAATTACATCACATTACATTACATTGCATTTAGCTGACGCTTTTATCCAAAGCGACTTACAATAAGTACATTCGACCAGGAAGACACAACCTTGAAGAAAACAGAATCATAAAAGGTTTCATAGAGCCAAACATTTCAAGTGCTACTCAACTGGCTTTAGGTAAGCCAGTCCTTTATTAGTATAAAAGTGCTTCGTTAATAGTTCTATCGCTCGAAGTGGAGTCGAAAGAGATGAGTTTTCAGTTTGCGCCGGAAGGTGTGTAAGCTATCTGCTGTCCTGATGTCAATGAAGAGCTCATTCCACCATTTTGGAGCCAGGACAGCAAACCCACGTGTTTTTGCTGATGGGAACTTGGGTCCCCCTCGCAGCGAGGGCGCAGCGAGTCGTTTGGCTGATACAATTCAATCGTAGAAATATATTCCACTCAACACCAGAAGCTTAAACCTCATTCAGGAAGAGTCTGGACGTCTCTAAAGTCAGTAGGATACATCCTCTGGGAACCATGAATGTCCTGCGAATCCTTCAAATGATAGAGAGAAGATAAGATGGAACTGTATTGATCCCCGTGGGGATATTCAGGCGTTTAGAGCAGCAACAGGGTCAGAGTGAAAAACGGGAATGATTCATCGAATATTCCAATATTTGAAATGATTCAGGTATTCCAATATGAGTTTTTCTCTTTTTTCATGGGAGGGGTGCCTACGTTTATTACATATTATCAAAAGGATTAATTCAATGTATACGACAGTGCCATTTAAAATATCTTAAGAAAAATATCAAAGAAAAAATCTAACGGAGAGTCCGTTTAAAAACATGTAGGATAGGTCAATTTGGTTAACCGTTTTTTTGGGGGTCGAATATTCGAATATAAATTTGCTTTCAAATTCCCATCACTAATTTGGATGGAGGAGTGATCATATTCATCTTTTGCATCTAAATACTATCGAACACAGAAGGTAAAACATGAATCAACCATTAAATTCAACCATGCTCTCGCCTCTTTTGTTTTCCTACTTTTTTGGTTGTGTCGTTTTTTGTCTTCCCCGTACAGCTCTCCATCTCCCAGCAACATCCATCTCTGTAGTCGAGCAGTTGGCAGGCGAAGCGAGAACCTCACTGCCCACACTTCCCTCCGCCCACACTCCCAGCATGCAACTGGCCTCTTAACCCTGATGGAGTGAAGGAGAGGCTCAGTGAGCGCTTAGTGATAGAGAAAAATCAGCTAAAGGAAGAAACAAACAGCAGTCATAGACATTTCCATATCTCTGATCTTTACCTCAGTCACATCATAGACTCTCTGCATTAATAATGTGTCTGGTAATAAACCCGTTTTAAGATATCAGATACCATTCTGATTCTAAAGGAAGAAACAACCAGCAGTCATAGTGATGGGAATAACGGCTCTTATTCCATTCATTTCAACGTAAATACTTCTATATTTTACTAGATTATTTTTTAAAGTTATTATAGTTTTCTTAAAATAGTTCTCTATCTGTGTTTTTGTTTGTATGCACCACGACACCAAGTCAAATTCCTCGTACGTTCCCACCTACCTGGTGATTAACCTGTTTTTGATTCTGATTCCAAAGGAAGAAACAAACATCTCCATATCTCTGATTATCTCTGTCCTGACGCACGTTACTGTGGAGGACGTTCTTTAGAGAAACTGATAAATGGTTCATGGACAAAGTATGTTATATTTAATAAAGTAATAAAGAAAGTCAGAACAGAGCAGCTTCATCCTCAGAGGAGAACATGGCTTTGCACACAGCTCAGTCTTTCGTGTCTGGAAGCAGATTCAAGCAGCTCCTGGTTCCTCGTTTGAACTGAAGGTGCCCTGAACTCTGTGTTGTAGAAACCCGACAAAACATGTCTGCCGTGACTCCGTGAAGTCCTTTTGACCCAGATCTGTCCGACTGAAGACAAACCACCATTCATTATGTAGCGTCTGCGTCTCTAAGGACTTGTGACCTCTCAAACACAAGAAGAAGAAGAAGAAGAAGAAGAAGAGCTGCACAGCTTGTGATTACTTATTCAGTGTTTAGTTGCTACTACTCAGAGATGGCAAAGGTCCACACATCCTTTCCTCAAGTAGAAGTACATATACTCCTGTTTAAAAATACTCTGGTAAAAGTAGAAGTACTGACTAAACTTCTTTACTCAAGTGAAAGTAAAGAGGCTTTGAAATGTACTTCAGTAACAAGTACCCATAACTAGCAGCTGCTTTAAAGAGTACCTGACCTCCCTTTATATTAAGAGAACAATAATGTCATTGTTAGCTAATGAATGTTTCCATGCTGAACAACGGCAACATGACAACGTTTCCATTGGTCCCTCTTCTTTAGAGAAGACCAGGAAATGATGGATACACGGATCGTGTTCAAATCAATAGGCACGCAATGACTCTAAAGAATAATGATCACGCATCAAACACACATTCAGACTAAAGGAACCAGCTGTTTGGAAAATGAGAGAAGTAGAAAGTACAGGTATTTGTGTTCAACATGTAAGAAGTAGAAAGTACAGGTATTTGAGTTCAACATGTGAGAAGTAGAAAGTACAGGTATTTGTGTTCAACATGTAAGAAGTAGAAAGTACATGTATTTGAGTTCAACATGTAAGAAGTAGAAAGTACAGGTATTTGAGTTCAACATGAGAGAAGTAGAAAGTACAGGTATTTGAGTTCAACATGTAAGAAGTAGAAAGTACAGGTATTTGAGTTCAACATGTAAGAAGTAGAAAGTACAGGTATTTGAGTTCAACATGAGAGAAGTAGAAAGTACAGGTATTTGTGTTCAACATGTAAGAAGTAGAAAGTACAGGTATTTGTGTTCAACATGTAAGAAGTAGAAAGTACAGGTATTTGTGTTCAACATGTAAGAAGTAGAAAGTACAGGTATTTGAGTTCAACATGTAAGAAGTAGAAAGTACAGGTATTTGAGTTCAACATGTAAGAAGTAGAAAGTACAGGTATTTGTGTTCAACATGTTAGAAGTAGAAAGTACAGTTATTTGAGTTCAACATGTGAGAAGTAGAAAGTACAGGTATTTGTGTTCAACATGTAAGAAGTAGAAAGTACAGGTATTTGAGTTCAACATGTGAGAAGTAGAAAGTACAGGTATTTGAGTTCAACATGTGAGAAGTAGAAAGTACAGGTATTTGGGTTCAACATGTAAGAAGTAGAAAGTACAGGTATTTGAGTTCAACATGTGAGAAGTAGAAAGTACAGGTATTTGTGTTCAACATGTAAGAAGTAGAAAGTACAGGTATTTGTGTTCAACATGTAAGAAGTAGAAAGTACAGGTATTTGGGTTCAAAATGTAAGAAGTAGAAAGTACAGGTATTTGGGTTCAAAATGTACACACCTCTGCTTCTTCTCCAGTTGAGGAACGTGTGTATTCAAGGCCCTTTTTATTAGCATATTAGAGCAATCTAAGTAAATCTTTACTCTTAACCTTTAGGCCTACGACTACAATGGTTTTAATTGTAATCTGCCTTCAAGCACACTGAAACTACTACAAACGTTGAGTCAATTACGAAACAGATTTCAAATGACTGTTAGTCGAAAGCAATACAAATAAGTTAAAATAAAACATTTTTGGGTTAAATTTAATATTATTGCTTTCAACTAACCTAATACAGTTATGTGAAATCTGTTGAGATAATACATTTAATTAGAGTCATTATTTCAGCTTCTTCAGTGCAGTCTTCTTCAACTTCAGCTATTTTAGAGCACTTTGGCAAACTTTGAGATCTTAATATAATAATAATCCAGATCACTTGAGGTGTTCTGACCTAAAGCCACCTCTTCCACACATTTCTGATTTTATTCTCACTGCAGTGTTTTTTGCTTTGTCTAGATTTTGTTCTCCTGCTCAATGATTGCATGTTGCGTAACACATTAACTTGTTGAAAGCAAAGGGGGGATTTCCAGGTCATTTTTTAGGGATTCAAGGGGTGATTTTGTAATGATTCACAGTCACAGGTTGACTCAAAGCAACACACGATCAGAACTTTGTTTGTCTACAGCAGTTACTTGATGCAACAATATTATAGTAAATATAATTATATACACACATAAAGGCATTTTCTTTGCACAATGATTACTTTTTTATACTTTATGTACATTTTACTGATACTTTTGATTTGATTTGATTTATTTCGAACCAGTAAAACAATAATACAAAAAATAATAATTAAATGAAACATGACAATTATGATACTGTACAAACCTAAGACGTTTAAAATTGATAAACAAAAATATTATTGACTTACAAATGATATATAAACAAATGATCTACCTAATTACACATCCGAAAAGTAATACTTTTGTACTTTTACTTAAGTAAGATTTTTAAAGCAGGACTTTTACTTACTTGGACAATAATGTATTTGTACTTTTACTAAAGTAAAGTACCTTTATACTTCTTCCACCATTGCTAGTGAAGCTTTCAGCACCTTAAGTACGATGAATCACTCGCTGAACATTACCACCTGATTTCAAAGCGATCTGCAGCTGTCTTGAGTCTTAAGTCTTGAGGCCTCGGAGCAGATTTTGGGCCTCGGGGGTTTCTCATGTTGACCAGGAGAGAGAAAGGGTGCTCTTTGCAGCTGTTGACCGGGCACTTGTAGCTACAGCTAGACTTAGCACCTGTGGGGCCATCAAACTGTCAAAATGTCCGCGAGTCACCAGACCGTAAAGTGAAACAGGAAAGAAGTCCGTCTCCATCCATCGAGGGCTTTGACATCCTGATGTTGGCTCTCTCTGAGTGATAGTTCATATATCAATCTGTGCACAATGGCAGTATATCGACTACAATCAAGTCATTACATTAGAGAATATATCTGTATTGTCTTCATACAAAGTACAACGCAACTCTCACTGCAGTAAGAAATAGACACACATAAATAAATAAGAGTGGTAAAAGCAGAGGTATTAGCGATGACGGTGCAACGAGATAAAATTGTCAATGTGCATATTTACACTGACAGTCTATAAAGGTCAAATGTACACAATTCAATTCAATTCAAAACCTTTATTTATCCAGGTAAAATCCCATTGAGATCAATGATCTCTTTTTCAAGGGAGACCTGCAGCAGTAGGTTCCACAAGAAGACATAAAAACATAAACAACAGAACAACAAAAGGACATCATACAGCAAAATGTACAGGGATTACAATTTACATATTTAACCACATGTACAGGTAGCAACAGCATCTGATTGAGTAGCATCCAACCGAGCTTTAAAAACATGTAGTGGTACTAGCTTGGTAATTTTCCATTCTTTTTGCAGACTGTTCCATGTTAGTGGAGCTGCACATCTAAAAGCTTTCTTCCCTAAGACAGTCCTAGCACTTGGCACATTTAATAAAACCACAGCATGCGATCTCAGGCAATACGTACTTTCAATTCGCAGAGAGATCAGGGAGCAGATATAAGATGGTAGTTTATCCAACATGGCTTTGTAAATGAAAAAGTACCAGTGACTGAGCCTCCGTACAGTAAGTGATGGCATAACCGCCTTGGTATACAGGGCACAGTGATGCGTAAGTGCTTTACAATTTGTCAAAAATCTCAGTGCACTGTGATAGCAGCATCTAACTTGCTCAGGTAATTGGCAGGTGCATTCATATATAACAAATCACCATAGTCCAGCACAGGTCAAAAGGTCACAGAGCCTTTTCCTGGCCTCAAGCGAGAAACAGGACTTATTTCTGTAAAAGAAACCTAGCCTAACCCTCAGCTTTTTAAGCAGGTTATTGACATGAAATTTAAAAGTGAGACAATCATCAAGCCAGATACCCAGGTATTTGTAACAGGTAACCACTTCAAGTTTTATTCCTTGCGTAGTTACAATATCCAAAGCAGTCTCCGGTGTATTTTTAGCTTTAGAAAAGAGCATTACCTTGGTTTTATCCACATTTAAAAGAAGCTTAAGCTCAGAGAGCTGAGTCTGAATAATGTTAAAAACAGCCTGTAATTTAACACCAGCCTCGTTAATGGAGGGACCTGCACAGTACATCACGGTATCGTCCGCATAAAAATGTAAGGTTGCTCCTTCGACATTTTCACCTAAACTATTAATATAGATGGAGAATAAAAGTGGACCTAAAACAGAACCTTGTGGTACACCATTAGTGATGTTTAACCACTCAGAAGACAGCCCATCAAACTGAACACATTGGGACCTTTCAGAGAGGTAGTTTACAAACCAACCCACTGCATGGCTGGACATGCCTATACTGACCAGCCTCTGCTTCAAAATGCGATGATCGACGGTATCAAACGCTTTGGATAGGTCAACAAATAGAGCTGCACAACTCTGCTTATTATCTAAAATACTCGTAATGTCATTCACCACTTTCATTGTGGCAGTGATGGTGCTGTGTTGCTTTCTGAAGCCTGACTGATGTTTAGACAGGATACTTAGACAGTACAATATACATGTAGTGTATTTCTAACTGTGTGTTCATAAAGGCTTTTAGTAACCAAAGATTACAGAAAAGACACATTATGCCTATCTCTTCTTGTATCATAAGAGTCCGAATATGGTCTATACTCAGATTACTGCATCGACCCCAATACAATGATAATAGAGTTTCATTGGTGGCGCTCAAAGCAATGAGAAAAATGACTTTAAAAGGCAATAGCGAAGTTACTTCAATTGGAACTATTTTCTTTAGAAGACGCTGCCTGAGAAAAGGAGGAAGAGGTATCTGTGATTTGGGTGATAGGGTACGTCCGTCCGAAGGTTTCAAGAACAACGTTAATGTGGAAAGATGTCTTACATTACCTGTGGTTTACCTGCTTATTGGTGACATTGTTGTCCTGTTATGGATCAGCCTGAGTTGTGAAGTAGCAAGAAGTAGCAAGTGTTTTTGGAGTTGTTACCAATGGTTGGTTTCTTTCAATGGCATCTTACGTACGAAGAGTGTTATCATGTTTCCATCAGGTCTAACCTTCGTCATCAACTGGTCTGTAGCTCTCTGATCAGACCTTAGCTATCAAAATGCTCCTTGGTAGTTAAAGTTGCCTTTTTCCTTGAGTTTCTGTGTCCAAAGTTATGACTATAGATATCATTTCTACACACTTCTTCAGCTTTTTAATAACGATGGAACCGGTAGAGTTTCATTTCCATCCAGGTACAGTATGGAAGTGCTCACACACGCAGTAACTCAACCCTGTCAATGGAGACATCGTTTGCTTTCAGGACCCAAAACAACTCCTTTTTCTTAGAAAATGTTTGGAATTTGGAGTTCCAGTTACCAATGTTTGAAATAACAACCTGTTTAAGAAAGTTCTTCTATCAATTAGCAGTTTTGACATTGCTTTTAAAGAGGTTGAAAACTCTTTAGATGATGCACATCGTCCACATCGATTCATTTCACTTCCTATACTTCATCATTGTCCTCTTGATTATCCACTTGTCGTCCTCTTGATTATCCCCTTGTGTCCTCTTACTCTAGCCTCCTTCACCACACTATCTCATACTTCAATCAATCAATCAATCAATGTTTATTTATCATATAAACATATCACAAATGTTACCTTTGTCTCAGTGGACTTCACAGTTTGTTCAGAATATCAGTATGATATACGACCCTCTGTCCTTAGACCCTCTGTCCTTAGACCCTCTGTCCTTAGACCCTCTGTCCCTCACATCATACAAGGAAACACTTCCAGAGAAAACCCACAGTTTAAAGGGAACATGGGAGAAACCTCAGGGAGAGCAACAGAGGAGGGATCCCTCTCCCAGGACGGACAGACGTGCAATAGATGCCGTGTGTAAATCGAAGAGATAATACATTTACAACATATAGACCGAATGTTTGGAAATGCATGTGTCTATAATAAGAAGATGAATCCACGAAGATGTCATCAGTCCTGTGGGAGTCATCAGGGAAGTAGTATGATGAGAGTCAGGCAGGACCGCAGAGACAGGTTCAGCCACGACTCAGGATCCCGGCGTAGATAGACACAAACAATACA
>NW_022989788.1:256745-266745 GCF_902827175.1 Gymnodraco acuticeps
TCTTGGGCTTTTTAGCCGTAAATAAAGTCACCAGAAACAGACGGGACATTTCGAGATTTAGGATGGCCGAAGACACTACACTACCCATAATCCCCAGCTATCGTTTGGGACTACAGTCCCGTTGACTAACCCCGTGATGTTGGAGTGGCAGTGCGCCAAGGTTACGCCGAGCGTCAAGCTCTTTGAAATGGAACGAAACCACGGCAGACTATTCAAAACTGGACTCGAACGCCCCCCCGAGAAATACACATGCTGGCTATTGTGTTTCGCAACATGTTCTCTATGGCACGTCTCTACTGGGAATTGTAGTTTTAAAAGACGTTTTTCCCAAAATTAGAAGTTGCCAGTATTAAACTGTGTACAGCCCTGGAGGTTTAGGCGATAGGAAACACATTTAAAACATGTAATTACTAAATGGGTAAAAATCGCTTATATCCATAATGCGCAGCATTAATACCCACACGACAGCTCATTGTTACTTTGTAATTCTACTCCACTACAATTCAGAGGTTAACCTGGTATTTTTACTCCACTACATTTAGTTTAGTTACTTTGCAGATTCTGATTAATGATGTGAAATATAAACAACCCTTAAAGCAGACTTTAGTTACACCTGAGTAAAATTCAGGGAAGGTGATTGTCAAGTGCCAACAATCAGGAGAGATATTTGATAGGTGGTGCTTGAGAAGACGAAACATTTATCTGCAGATCTCTATAAAGTATATTCATTACTCGTTATTCTCTACTAATAGTTAATTAAAAACTGTATAATGGCTATTTTGCACATCCCTTTCAAGATTTCAAGATTTTCTAAGGTTTCTTGATCATATACACAACTTGGGTCGCAGGTTCCTCAACAGCGCATTACAAGACATCTATCAATATGTGTGTACCTCCACCATTAAACTGTCATATTCTGCACATTTCTTATTCTATCTACATACATAAGAGTATAATTAATGTGTATAATATCAGTTAAAAGAAGTGCTTCAACATAGTTAACATTGCAGGAAAGCAATATATTAGACGTTAAGTACTTTGTCAGGCTTAATATTCATCGGTAGATAGATACCCCCAAAGCTTTTTTCTTGTTTAAAATAAGACCTTAACCTAAAGTATTCTTTAATGTGTTAATAAAGGTTAATTCGTTTTTCTGTTTTGCACATCCTCCTATTAATATCTGTGTACATCCGGCACTAAACTGTTTTATTGTAGAGATCACTTATAGTATCTTCTTGACTTTTTATATTCTATATTTCTATCATTGACCTTCTACTTTCCCCCTATGAAAGTATGTACTCTTAATATTGTTTTCATCAAATTGTATTGTCATACTGATATTTTGTACAAACTGTAAAGTCCACTGAGACAAATGTAACATTTGTGATATTGGGCTATATAAATAAACATTGATTGATTGATTGATTGATTGATCAAATAACATTATTCAACAAAAACAATTCAATAACGTGCTTTAACCACTAGGCGGTGCACACAAGGTACACACAGCATACTAATAATAACTTTGTATTATTAGTGTAGAACACTTATGTATGTATAACATCTGAAGATGTGTAGTTTTATTCATGTTTTTACATAATTTTACAGGATGTTGCTATATTATTTCACATGTTTTACTTCTACACATTAATATCTGATTTGTAAAACATCACAGACAGAAAGGTATATCCGTCATTTAATGGTACGCTATTGAAATTGTGATTCCATAGATGTGTCTCCCATCACCCAAATCCCCTGACTATTCTCTCAACTCAGTATTTACATTCTTATATTCAAAGAAAATCAGTAATATCTTTAAAAACTACAAGTCCTTTTATATCAGCTGTGCACCGTTATGGTGTAAATATAACCTATCTACCAATTGGATCAAATATAAAAGTCAGCCGAATTAGTGTTGATACTGCAAGGAGACGTATTGTGTGAAGAGAAATTGAAGATGTTGTTTAATTGTTGATATATTTATGATCCACATCAAGTATTCAGTTTTGGCGGCAGTTCCTCATGTTTGTCTAGAAGTCTTCTCATCAGGGCTCTATAAATAAAGAACTACGGCAGATGTATAATATTTAATGCAGCCGAACCGTGTATTACAATGCCGTTATGTGATGACTTCCAAAGAGAAAAGCAAGAACACTCTGAATTAGGTATTATTTTATTTTTCGTTTTCGGATATCACAACTTATTAACACCATATACCAGCGTTTATTGCGGCTAAAACATCCAATCAACGAGCTTCAAGCTGAGGATCTTGGGTAATCAGTTCAGTGGGTTTGTGGTGTGTATCGCTCGAAATGTCCCGCCTGTTTCCGGTGACTTTATTTACGGCTAAAAAGCCCAAGATTATAGAATTAAACGAATAAATAAAAACAAGGATAATTGTGTGTTATGGTTGAGTAAATAACAGTGTGTTATTTAGAAAATAATAACAAATTAGAAGGAAAAGATTTTAAAAAATACAGATTTCAGTATTTTGAGGCTCTAAACACCATTTATTTTCCTCACAGACGGGAAAAAAGTCATTATACGATTTAAAATAAAAACAAATAAATAAAAAGATAAAACACTGGCATGTAATTTACGTTAGAATAAATAGAATGGTTTTGAATAATAGATGATAGTAAAACGTCACTTTACAGCCCCGCCCACTTTTGGGGAAACCAACGCTGTCATTTGAACGGCGATCAAGCCTGAAGCCACAGAGCTCTTCTTTTACTGTCCTTTCTTCTTAGAGGAAGTACAGAAACAAGTAACTCTGGATTTGTTTTAATCTTTGAGGTGCAATAAACGACACAGCAGCTTTTTGTCGTGTTAAAACTATTATTTTCTGCCTCGCTCATGAGAGGAACAGCTGCCGAAATTACAGCCTCGCCTACTGATTTTAATTTAACCATATATCGAGCCCGATTCTCGATTTCAAATGTGTGCTCTAAAATGATATTTATAAATGACTATTATCATTATTATAAGCAAGGCAATAAATGGCAAAGATATGTAGAAAATAAACGTATTTAAGATACGTTCATAAGGAACGTAACGTGGGAGAAAATACGTTTCTAGAAGATATGTAGAAAATAAACGTATTTAAGATACGTTCATAACAAAGGTAACGTGGGAGAAAATACGTTTCTAGCTAAACGTAATTGAGAATGCAGTTTAGTTCTGTGGGAACGTAATTTTTAGGAGACAGGGTTGATCTATCTATCTATCTATATATCTATCTATCTATCTATCTATCTATCTATCTATCTATCTATCTATCTATCTATCTATCTATCTATCTATCTATCTATCTATCTATCTATCTATCTATCTATCTATCTATCTATCTATCTATCTATCCATCTATCTATTTATGCTACTTTATACTCCACTACAATTGGGAACCCATTATTCTTCTACAAAGTATTTGACAGCTTTAGTTACTTTACAGATTCAAATGATTAGCTAATGCAAAATATAACATAGAAACAAACATTGACATATAATTACAGTTTAAGATATCCAGCAGTAGTTTATACTTTAATTAAAATGAGCTCCAGCTCTACCAGCTGTGATGAACACATTCATGCATCAATCATCATAATCCAGTCATTTAATAGATATCATTCTGAAACAGACTATTACGCATAAGTAATTTATTGATTAAAGTTTCCGTTGCAGGACTTTTACCCAAAACTTGAGTACTTTACAATTTAGTACTTCTACTTTTACTTAATCTAAGAATGTATTCCACCATTGTGTTCTTATGGATGGGTATATTGATGGATGAATGGTGTAACGATTACAAATGGAGAAAAGTGGTGGTTTATTTGGACAAATTGCCACCAAAATTGTCACGATCTTAGTTTTATGTCACAGTTTTAGTTCGGTCTGTCTTGTCATGGTTTTATTTTGCAATTCTGTTCTCCCTGTGTCTTCCTCCCTGTCGTTAGTTTCCCAGGTGTGTCTGATTGTCTGATTGTGTTCACCTGTTGCCCTTGTGTTTCTCCTCCCCTGCCCGGCTGTTGCTCGTCTCGTGATTACCCCTCCCTGTATTTAGTCTTGTCTCTTCCTGTGTTCAGTGTTGGTCCATTGTTTGTCGTTCACGTCCCCCTTCATGTTGGTCACAGTCACCTTCGTTTGGATGCTACCTCGTACCTGTTCTTGGATTCTTGTTTTTGTTCAGCTTTTGTGACTAAAGCTCGCCTTTTGTTTCATTTTGAAACCGGCTTCCTCCTCAATCTGCATTTGGGTCCTATTTTCCCCAACCCTGACAAAAATGGTCGAAAAACAACATGGTGGTTGATTGATTTCATTCTCTGAAATTCGCCGTTACGCATGAGTACTTTACTTTTGATACTTTTAGTAACTTTGCAGGACTTTTACACTTAAAATATTATTTTTTCACACTGTATTATTTGTTCTTTTACTTTAATTAAAGATCCGAGAACGTTTTTCCACCGCTGTGTTCTGACTGATGGCTAAATTGACGTATGGAGATTAAACATGGAGAAGAAGGGTGGGTTATTTCCACAAATTGCCAACACAATGTTCCAAAAGCAACATGGTGGTTGATGGATTTCATTTTCGGAAATTCACTGTTACCCTCAAGTACAAATTAGTTTCTCTACTTTAACTTCATCTGATCATTTATTCCACCACTGTGTTCTTATGGATGGATAGATGGATTGATGGATGAATGGTATAACGATTAAAAGTTGAGAAAAGTGGTGGCTTATTTGGACAAATTGCCACCAAAATGGTCCAAAAACAACACGGTGGTTGATGGATTTAATTTTCTGAGTACTTTACTTTTGATACTTTTAGTAACTTTGCAGGACTTTTACACTTAGAGTATTTTTTGCAATGTATTATTTCTCCTTTTACGTACATTAAAGACCACTTTGACTGAGGGTTAGATTGACGTATGGAGATTAAACATGGAGAAGAAGGGTGGGTTATTTCCACAAATTGCCAACACAATGTTCCAAAAGCAACATGGTGGTTGATGGAATGGGGGATAAAAGCAAGGAGTGATGATTGTTGGAGAGAAACATGGCTCTAAAGACAGGCTGACGGATGGTGGGATGGATGGAAATATGCCGGGGGACTTTCTGCATGGTGGAGGAATGGATGGATGAGGATTGTTGGAGGAATAAACAGCAGAATGGATGTGTTAATACATTTATGAAGTCGTAGTTGAATGTGCAGAAAAGGGTAGAAGAGAATGGATGGAAAACGGCATGGATGACATTCTGGATTAATGCAAATATAAAAATATCAACCGATAATTAAATGTCAACAAATGAGCGCCATCTGTCAGAGGTGATCTTTTGTCTCTTTGATTCTTTTGTCTTCAGGCTGAATGAGTTCACTGTGGAAATGTCACCAGTTTGATTTCTCTTCATCGCCTTTTCTCTGTTCGCCGAGCGCTTGTTTGTTTATCGTGTTTGTCTTTTACATGTTTAATGCAAATCATTCTCAAAGTGCGTTCATTCATCAGAAAACAATCCGTTTGTCATTTTCGGACGATTTGGTTTGACTTTCTTTGCATTTGCCTCCAATTGGCTTTAGATACCTGATAGATGCAGGTAAAGCGAATGAAAAAGCTTCAGCTAGTGTGAATGAATCCCTGTGTGTTGGTTTGCTTCACATCGCCTCTGAATAGTTTGTTAAACGGTTGTCAGGCAGAGCAGCGGCGAAGCGTTGCGACTCGGTATCGATTTCGTTGTTTGCCATCTGGACAGATAATTACTCCATTAATTACATCATATTTACTCAGTGAGTTTCAGCTACAACCAGAAAACCTGCCTCTGTGTGTCTGGAGCACTTTCTGTTGACCCTACACATCCAAACATCCATTGATTTCTACTTCTTAATGCACTATTTTCTAAAAACGGGTAAAAATCATAATTTCAACGTCTGTTTTGATATTTTCTTGAATTAAGTGTAATTATTCCACATATTGGTCTTATTTTAAGGTCGTTTGCATCATGTCAGTTCGTTGTGTGAAAAGGATCTATTTTTTTGAAGTGTCCTTCCACTGATTTCACAATTGAATACGGGAGTTGACCTGTCTTTGTTAATATGACTCAACCTGTATAACCAGTTTAAAGTCTGTTTGCCCTGAAGCAGTTTTGTCATGTCTGAAAACGTTACCCTGATAATGTCACAGTGATGCAATTAGGGTTGTTAGGTCACTTAACATTTCTAAATATCATGTTTGGAAGATGTCGACATCTATCAGGCTGGTAGGGTATGACAATAGGGATTATTGAGAGAAGTTATTCTCTAAGAAATCAGCAAAACTGTAATTTTCTACAAGAAGGATCACACAATATAGACAAGGGCTAAAGCACCCAGATATTGTTCTAAACTGTATTAAAGTAAACAGGTATTATCTTGAACTGTATTGAAGTGAACATGTATTATTTGGGACTGTTTAAAGTAATCCTATATATCTAAACCTTCTTACTTACACTCCATGACCCAGAGACCCTGACACACACACATACACCTCCTGTCTCCATGCAGCACACACACACACACCTCCTGTCTTCATGCAGCACACACACATAAACTCCTTAACCCAGATATCAACACACACACACATACGCCTCTGCTTATCAGCATGCACACACACACACACATACACTTTCCCTCACTAACACACACACATGTTCTTTTTTCAAGGTTCTTGCTGGGAATAATCCCAAGCACCAATATATCTGTGTACAATGTTTGATTGTTTTAAAAGAATAGTTTGTGTGAAACCTTCCCTGGGAAATTAAAGGAGTTGGGTCCGGTGGAAGATAAGAAGTGGCTCTCCACCTCAAAATATATCCATATATACTGTTGTGTAGTCATGCAAAATGCCCCCTGTTTCTGACTGGCTGGTCCCGATACCTGTATCGCACAGCAGTAGAGCGGGGAGCCCGGAGTACTCTGTAAACTTGTATTGGTGTTTTTTACCATTAAAATCAGATTATTGTTATAACTTTTATGCCGGTGTGTTGAACTCCCTCTTTTATCAATCTGACCAGGCTCATCTAACGGACGGCGCGGAGCAGAGGTGGGCTTTAAGCCACCACTATTGTGTTTGCTCCTACAGGGTATGAAGACACTTAAACAAAAAAATAGTCAACAAACCCCTCTATTTTCACGATGCTATGATGAAATACTTTTAATATAATGTTGTTGATTTGGGAAATTATAAAAAACAACAACATTATCCATATAAATGATTCCAACAGCTTGGTTACAATGGTTTGAATAAAGTACAGAAACATGTTTTAAATGTGCTGGTAGGTTGAAGACATACTTTATACCATGAGCTCCAACCACCAAGACCAGCATTTATGTTTCTAAATGAAGTGAACATGAAGAAGAACGGCTGAGGCTGTAATGGAGACACAGAGTGACTCAGTGAGATTCTCCAACAATAGAGAGAAGAGTCAGTGTGAATCAAAAGGAGGGAGAGAGACAGAAACAGATGGTGTGCAGCAGAGAGTGTGAATAAACATGAACACTGTTTCATTCACACTCTCTGCAATCCAATGGGTTTTTCCCATTGGATTGAGGATTACTGCAGAAAATATGATCTTTGGCAAGCAAACGTTTATGATACTTACAGCAGGATAATCTGAACATATTAAAAACACTTATATTAACAAGCTAATGTTGGGCTATAAAGGAACTACAGCACGGTCACATGACTTCACGTCACCACTGCTAAGCTAAAGGAAGCTAATGTTGGGCTATAAAGGAATTACAGCACGGTCACATGACTTCACGTCACCACCGCTAAGCTAAAGGTGACTAATGTTGGGCTATAAAGGAACTACAGCATGGTCACATGACTTCACGTTACCACCGCTAAGCTAAAGGTGACTAATGCTGGGCTATAAAGGAACTACAGCACGGTCACATGACTTCACGTCACCACCGCTAAGCTAAAGGTGACTAATGTTGGGCTATAAAGGAACTACAGCATGGTCACATGACTTCACGTCACCACCGCTAACCTAAAGGTGGCTAATGTAGGGCTATAAAGGAACTATAGCACGGTCACATGACTTCACGTCACCACCGCTAAGCTAAAGGTGACTAATGTTGGGCTATAAAGGAACTATAGCACGGTCACATGACTTCACGTCACCACCGCTAAGCTAAAGGTGACTAATGTTGGGCTATAAAGGAACTATAGCACGGTCACATGACTTCACGTCACCACCGCTAACCTAAAGGTGGCTAATGTAGGGCTATAAAGGAACTATAGCACGGTCACATGACTTCACGTCACCACCGCTAACCTAAAGGTGGCTAATGCAGGGCTATAAAGGAACTACAGCACGGTCACATGACTTCACGTCACCACCACTAAGCTAAAGGTGGCTAACGTTGGGCTATAAAGGAACTACAGCACGGTCACATGACTTCACGTCACCACCACTAAGCTAAAGGTGACTAATGTTGGGCTATAAAGGAACTACAGCATGGTCACATGACTTCACGTCACCACTAAGCTAAAGGTGGCTAATGTTGAGCGTAATGACGTTTAGTCGTCTCGTTTAGACACTTGTTAGAATCCACCATTTTTGTATTCACCAGTGGGGTATTTACTGACACATGGAGAACACAACTTTTAAATCTCTTCAGCTTGTGTTAACCACAGACCTTATTTCAGGCAATACTGAAATACTGAATACTGAAATCGTCATCTAAAAACTATTTTATCAATATATTTTGTATATTAAAGCATCATCAGCTCAAACAACATGTTTAATTCCTCTTTAAAATTAGTGTACTAGTGTAAACATCATCTAGATATTTCATTTTTGGACTTAGTCTTTTTCATTTGTCTTAGAACAACTCAACAGGAACATGAGAAACAACATGAACTGGAAAGCAAGCATCCACCCACTATATCCCCGAGAGTCCTCCTGCCTCCACACATCCAGAGAGAAAGCAGATATATTACAAAACCAACAAAACGCCAACAGGCAAAACAAAAAGTGAGAGAAATAAACAAATGACCTGGAAAAAACCAGGCAGGAAATAACATATACAAGAAAAATGATCTGGGTACGTCAGAGAATGTATTTAATTTAAATAGAAACAGCTAATCAGACTACAACCACATTAATCATATATAAAGCCATAGCAGAAATAGAATTGTGTAATTGGTAATCCGTCACAACCTGCAGGAAGTCCGTGCTATAATAGAACCATATTAACTACAATATTAAATATGCAAGTTAGAATTAGCGTCCTCACATCATTTACACATCCTTCAACATCCGAGGCGGGTCGGTCACTTTCAAAGAGAGGAAATATGAGATGGAGCCGTGTAGCCTTTCTGTGCCTTTCAGTCTGCGCTGAGGGAATAATTTATCAGCTCGAAGTCTCATGAATAAGTAATGTGGTGTGAGAGTTAGCAGCTCATCATTCATTCATTCACCAAGTTTGTGTCCTGTGTTCGGTGACTTTTTGCGACGTGATGTGTCGTTGTGTACAGCATTGTTTTTACTCTGGATACACACCTTTTTCTGCTGTGTGTGTGTGTGTGTGTGTGTGTGTGTGTGTGTGTGTGTGTGAGAGAGAGTATATGTTACTATGAGCTGGCTGTGCAGAAACAAAGAACTAAGGGTGTTGTTCAGTTAAGTCTCATTTCTCTTTAAGTTATTTTGTCTTTATTGAACAAGTAAAAGAAAGTGAAAAATGTGGCTTTCTTGTACATTTTTCTTTGACTTATCCTATTAATATGAATTGTACTGGCTGTTTAACCACAAGAAACATTTTAAAACAGTCTGTTCGTTTTTCAAACAGACTCACTGAGCTATCTGAGGACTCTTTTTGAAGGCTTTTTGGCAGTAATTATCCTTACTATTAGGTGCAACAATATCATACATTTCCTGCAATTAAGTGTTTTTTGGGAGAATTCTAAGAATAATAAAGTGCAGCAGTCCTACAGTATTCTGAGTTTGGGCCTCTCTATAGT
>NW_022989788.1:271745-329998 GCF_902827175.1 Gymnodraco acuticeps
TGTGTGTGTGTGTGTGTGCGTGTGTGTTTCATTTCCTTCTAGATGTTCTTGTCTGACAGCAGCATCTTCCCTTTATTCCATTAGTGTCTCCTTGAGTCTGTAACGATAAGATAAATGTTCTGCTGCCTGACCACACACACACACACACACACACACACACACACACACACACACACACACACACACACACACACACACACACACACACACACACACACACACACACACACACACACACACACTCCACTGTACTGTGATTTATCTCTGTAAGGTTTCAATATGAGGTCACGGCTTTAAAGAAGGAAGCACGAGTCCAAGGCTCTTTTCACAAAACCTCAGTGTGTGTTTTTATTTGGTAATGAAATGTAACCTGTACAAATCCATCCTTGACCTGCTTGCAATTTACAGAAACTCAGTTTAATAACACTCACACAGACACACACATTTATACATAGGTTTTATTTGTTTTATCCATACACACAAACACACACATATGTTTCCAGTTTCCTCTCCTCGCTCAAGGTTCAGTGTGTCAACCTTTCAGTTTGTGTGTACAGACAGAGATCGAAATACCGTTTCCCACTATCCCGAGGAATACAAAAATACAAATATATATAAAAATATGTATACAATTATGTATATTCTATATATACACAATCAACAGACACATATGCACACATTAAGACATAAATAAAAGCACATCAATCAACGTGTTGTATTGTTTATCAGAGTATATTTGTTAACCTAGTGAAGTTGTGTTCTGTGTGTGTGTGTGTGTGTGTGTGTGTGTGTGTGTGTGTGTGTGTGTGTGTGTGTGTGTGTGTGTGTGTGTGTGTGTGGTGTCACAGAGTGACTGACTCCGTCACTGACAGCCGACACACACACACACACACCACACACACACCAAACATTTCCTGCTCTCTTCCGTCAAATGAACCATGCAATTTCTTATTTATTTTACTTTTGTTTAATTATGGGGAATGATTATGTTAAGAGGTGGTTAACCTGTTTATATTTGGGTCGGATTATTTTGTTGAAATGTGGTTTTGAGTTGATTGTGTCACCTGTTGACGGTGAGCCTGTGGGAGGGGCTATGGGGTCAAAAGGGACGGGGTTTGGCCCTGGTCGGACTGTGTCACTCGGAAGAATGTTGCAATGAAGGCAACAGTTGGGACATGTTTGGGAGTTGGTTGCAGAGAAGGCAAACCAGAGCATGTTTACTCTAATGAGTGATGGACGGCCTGTTTGTGGATTTTATTTTGTTGTCTAACTTGTGCTGGTTCGCTATTTTGTTGTTGTTGCTGATATAAATAAAGTTTGTTTGGAGCTTAAACAACCGACTAAGCCATGTATCGAATGGACGAATTGAACCCCGTCACAGTGTGTGTGTGTGTGTGTGTGTGTGTGTGTGTGTGTGTGTGTGTGTGTGTGTGTAGAAATGAGGCCCTTCAGCCCCTGAAGCGCTCGGTCATAGTTACAAATTGATTTTTTGTCCCGCTTGGCCTCTCCTCCCCCGTTGCCTCCCAAAATAATCTGCAGTCCCATCCCTGCTCTGGCAAATATTAGCAAAGTGACACCTTGGTGGCAAAGTGACACCTTGGTGGCAAAGTGACACCTTGGTGGTAAAGTGACACCTTGGTGCAGGAGGGATCTTTTTCAAAATGGAAATGAGGTTCTGGTTTGCCAATACATGTGGAGGATTCTATCTTGGTGGACACTAATGGAAGAGTTTATCAAAGAGGAGGCAGCTTTGAGAATAGACTTCTTCTGTTCTGCTCAACCTGGATTATAAGATATTAATGATATGACTGTATCAAGTAAAAGATAATGTGTTTCAGGGTGTTGTTTATCTTCGTGTTGCTTCAGCTAAGAGAAACTAGTCTGTTCTACTGCGTAACAACGACTAGAGCTGCGGTGACCGAAACGTAACTTCAAACGACGGCAGCACTGATCGAGGTTTTCTGTAACTGTCCAAGTCTGTTCACATTTTCTTTTCCATGAACCATTCTTTAAACACTGTAGAGCCCAAACTGTGTTCCTGCTAGTGTTTACTTCCTGTCTAAAGCAAGTTGCATTTTATTGCAAATGCAGTTGTATAAAAACATTTTTTTTCTTCTTTTTACTCCTCTCATTTAAAGACAGTCGCTAATATTTGACATGGGTTTTTAAATATCACTTTGCACTCCAAATCGTTTTCAAATTCATTGTTTAACGTTCAGTCCAAGTATCAAGAAGCATGCAAGCTGAATGTGTCATAAGGAGTTAGAAGACCACATGGTTTCATTTACCATGACATATGTATCCCCAGTCAGCGATAGAAGATGACTGATCCATTGTATTGAGTTTCAGACAGATGTGGGACTGTGAGTAGATACATAAATGGCCTCAGTATTGATCCGTGCTCTTCACAGAATGGGATTCCTGTCTCGGGTGGACAGTGTTAAGAAGATCACATTATCTGTTGTCTTAACATCAGCGTAATCTACTGTCTCTCGCTTTTGGTGTAAATATTGACGTATTGGAGATGGATTTGTAAATGAAAGATATATCCTGGCCCACAGAAATCGATCATAGAGGTAAATGCAGCTGTAGTGGCTCCTGATAAAAATATACAGTCCTGAATTTATGAGATAAACATTTAAATAACTTTCCTCTCTGCAAACCTGTTTGTTCTGTTTTTTGTAGATGTCTAATTTTTGTTCTTGAAAGTGAAACAAGTCGACCTCAGAAAGTGTTTTCTCCGGTCTCTTTCTTAAAGTCATCCAGAATTTTACAGTCAATTTCTACATTTATTCTTATCTCTTTCTCAAAGTCATGATAGTCGATATATACATGCATTCTGCCTCAGAAGACACAACAGAAGCCCAACACTTTCATGTAATAATATGTGTTTTAAAACTAAGGTTTCACGGGATATTTATTTAACTAACTTCTTCTCTCTCAGGTCCAGAAGACGTTCTTCATCCCAACATTCGAAGGGGAAAGTGAGAAGGACAAAGACTCCCAGAGATCCGGCGGCTACATGCTCAGCTCTCTTTGGTTTTGAGAAGATCAACCACACGAATCAGCAGCAACCATGGATTTTGTAATGAAGCAAGCTTTAGGTGGTAAGTACTCGACTAAAGCCCCCTTCTTTTTATGCATTTAACCTGCCAATGTTCCACGTTGCCATCATGTGGGAACAAGAATCAATTCATCTCTGTTGACGTGGTTTCAGAGCCCAGTAACGCTGTGTTCTTCTGCTGGTTCCAACCGAATGAAAGGGAGAAAATCTGCCAGCAAATAATGGGCCTCGTTTGAATGTGTTTTCATCGTCCTGAGTTGCATGTTGGCAATGGAGCCCAGGAGATTAACAATCATCAAACTGCTTAATGTATTCCATCACATTTTGAAACACCATTATCCATCAATTCCTGCTAAATGAACCCTAACCCTACTGTAGTGCTTCAAACAGGTTACAGTACGTACAGCTCTTTAAAGAAGTTCATTGTATATGAAGTATATAACTCAGTTGAGTAAATGAAGCCATGGAAAGTTCTTCCACAGGCTCAGGGAGAACTGATTAGTGTTTGGTGAAAGATTTCTTAATTTGAGAAAGTGTTGGCATTTGAGCCCGGAGATTAACAATCATCTACTACTTAACGTATTCCATCACATCTTAAAATACCGTTATCGATTATTGATGCTTTGGAATATGAGCAAATACCTGCTAGGGCTGTACACGAATATCCGAATATCCACATATTCGTTCGTTGGAGTACTATTCGGGTTTCAATTTTATTATTCAGATATTCGTTTTTTATTTATTGAAATCTCCAATATCAACAACGTAAGAGCTTGTGCCTCTTCGGGGGGTGCTAACACTTAACCATAAACATAATCGTTAACGTTCCCCGTCTTTATATGTAGATATGAAAATACACCTGTGGAAGCGGTTCGCTGCTGATTACTACGCACCCCCCCCCCCCCCCCCCCCCCGCGCGGAACGAATATTCGCTGCTGATTACTACCGAATATCCGGAGCCCGAAAAATGGTATTCGGGACAGCCCTAATGCCTGCTCAACTAACCCTAACCCTAGTATTAAGACATAGCTAATTAACATAATGTTAGCACGCCAAGCAAAACCTTTTTTTTTACCTTATTTTAGCAACAGATAGTGATTTATGAATTAGGGCTGCACGGTATTGAAAAAAACTGACATCGCGATTTTTCCCCCCCCTGCGGTATATATTGCGTTTTTTTAACCTGTTAAACCCCAAAGTCCCGGCGGGTACTTTACTTTTTTCTTTCACGACAGTGTCTCAGGGGATCGTAATATGTAAGAACCTATTAATGTGTTATACCAGATTAACGGAAATAATCTCAGCTAACTGACGATACAAACCATTTTTACCAAAACAAAACACAAGTCTCATAAGAAGCATCTAAATGACCCCTGAGCGAAAAATGCTAACGCACTTTGGCACAGAACTCAAGATAAAAGTACCCTTATTACTTATCGTAGCTGCACTTACAAGATATCTGATTAAAGCTGAGGTTCCACAGATTATTTAGGTATATAGTATCATCACTGAGTGATCTAAACTCGGACAGGGGAAGCAAACACAGACATCACAACACATACCTTTACGTAGCTTCGAGGGGAGATGTCTCACCGTAGCTGTCAATCTGATCAAAAGACGTGTTCAATGGCATTACACCGAGAAAGAAAAAATGCGGCTGAATCGGTTAATCCATAGGTTTTTAACGTCTCTGTATAAAAAAATGATTTAATTTATAATCCATAATTCCATTTTTATGTAAATATTGCAGAGCAAAAGTTAGCTGCTAATGGTAGCCACCAGAGTGGCTGCTGCTTCCGGTCTGAGCTAACTTTTGTGCTCCGATTTTTACATTAAAATGGAATTATGGATTATAAACAATTGCTTCAAAGCCACAGATACATTATCAACCTATGGATCAACCGATTCAGCCGCGTTTTTTCTTTCTCGTTTTAATGCCATTGAACACGTCTTTTGATCAGATTGACAGCTACGGTGAGACGATCTCCCGTAAAAGCTCCGTAAAAGGTACGTGTTGTGATGTCTGTGTTTGCTTACCCTGTTGTGAGATCGGATCGCTTAGATACTATACTTAAATAATCTGTGGAGTCTCAGCTTTAATCGGATATATTGTATGTGCAGTTTCGATAAGTAATAAAGGTATCTTTATTTTGAATTCTGTGCTAAAGTGCGTTAGCATTTTTTTTAAAAATGAATAAAAATTATGAATGTTTATTCAGTGTTACAGAAATTCCCTGTGGAGGAAACAGGGATTTGACCCTTTGCAGACCATTTACATGCACAACAACCTATATTATACAGGAGAGGGAAGGGACAACCTAAAAGGGAATAGGGCCTGAAGCATTGCATGGCAAAAAGCCGCTTCATGCGTGTCACTATCAGTATGAGTATTTATTTATTAAGTATAGATACAAAGATAACACATAGATACGTACATGGCCTTGGCAGAGGTTTGTGAACTTATCAGACATGAGAAAGACAACAAGGCCACTCTTCAAAATGATGGAATAAAGAAGAAAAGTGTTTCTGTTTTAACTCCATTACAGAATATATTATATATTATTATATCATCACTCTCTTCACGACACAGACACAGGTCGGTTCTTTAAAACGGGCGCTTATTCTTGGAGTTTTGATCTTGTAGCCTCCTTTCTTCCGTTACGCCGTGAGAACTACACCAACGAACAACATATACGTAGCCAAACACATTAGCATAGTGTGCTACACATATATGAATGAAAATAGGACGTGACGCCCACATGAAAACATGAAACACCTACCTCGTTGGCCGCTTGTCGTGAAAGGAGATGAATCTTTAAAGTTCCTTTTCTGCATAACTTTGTGTGAAGGACTGCAGCTGAGCTTCAATAAAAGACATCCACCCACGTTGAGTTCAGTGCATCAACAAAACACGCAGTACCAGTGCATGAACAAGCATTAGTTCCTAGGCACAAGAAACAACACTTATTGGTGTAACATATCAAACACAACTGTATTAAATCATGCCATATTTTAACGATTATAATTACATGAAATAATTACATGAAATAAAGTATTTATTTATTGAATTTAACTATGAAATTAATTGTGTTATTCTTTTTAATCAAGGCAACTTTGTTACGTCATTTACAATCAGGATAACGTAATCATTTTTTATTTTCCAAGATTAATTATTTATGTAGCTTTTCCCCTTCTTTTCATTTACACACGAGGGGATTTGTACATGGACTGAGATTGGATTCATTCAGTACGAGCGAATATAAAAGGCTGTGTGACTGTTCTTGTAAGTGAGGTCAGAGGTCAATGTCTCCTTAAATCAACCCTCTCATCTACTTCCATCAGCTCAGTGCCCAGCAGCCAGAATACAACCAGATGTATTCCTTTATAGCCTTCTCCCTCATCCTCCATCCATTTTACTTTCATTTCTCCTGCGCTCCTCATCGCCCCTTTCTCATTTCTTCCTCTCGCTTTTCAATCCCATCGATTCCATCTCCTTTTATTCCCCTGCTCTCTTAACGCACCTGAACCTTTTTTCTCTCTTCAATGTCTCCTCCTTTCCCTCATTTCGTTTCGAGTCGGGCCGGGGCTAAATTATGTTCAGACTAATTGGGTCTGGGCTTTGCTGTTCCCTCTCTTTTTTAGATTTGTTCACGTTGACCGCCTTCTGGATCGGTTCTTATTATCCTCCGGGCTGTTTTTTATTGGATCTGATTGTCCTTGGGTCCCCTTGGTTCTGGTCTCTTTTCTGAAGTTTAATTTGTGGCTGTTGTGTTTTATTCCTAAGTATACCTTCTTTATTTTGGGGGCTTGAAGTTTAAATCGTATTAAGCCATTAATTTCCCCTATGATACTGTTTTTCATCAATATATCACAGGTCTCAGATATATCCAGAGCCTGTCTCTGATTGGCTGAAACACCAAACAGATCATTGCAGCATTACCCATAATCCCCTCTGTTTCAGCCCTGTTTCCAAAGTGCTGATTCTCTGTCTGTTACTTTAGATGAAAATAAGGAGCCCCTCCCCACGCCCCTCTGAGAGAGATGTGGTTACAAATAACTCAATGGTGCTCTAGGAGGAGATTCAGGTGATAGGGGGGGGGGGGGGGGGGGGGGGTTACCTTGGTTGGTGATTGGCTAATGGTTACACAAGACAACACATCGTTATGACATCATAAAGTGGCCAAAATATGATCAGCTCATTTTCAGACAGGTTTTTATAGAAATGGATCAAAAAGAGAGAAAATCTTTGTTCCTGAAACTTTCAGAGTCTCTTTCCACAGAGGGGACACATGTTGATGTAGAAGAGACATGAAGAAGAGGGGACACATGTTGATGTAGAAGAGACATGAAGAAGAGGGGACACATGTTGATGTAGAAGAGACATGAAGAAGAGGGGACACATGTTGATGTAGAAGAGACATGAAGAAGAGAGGACACATGTTGATGTAGAAGAGACATGAAGAAGAGGGGACACATGTTGATGTAGAAGAGACATGAAGAAGAGAGGACACATGTTGATGTAGAAGAGACATGAAGAAGAGGGGACACATGTTGATGTAGAAGAGACATGAAGAAGAGGGGACACATGTTGATGTAGAAGAGACATGAAGAAGAGGGGACACATGTTGATGTAGAAGAGACATGAAGAAGAGGGGACACATGTTGATGTAGAAGAGACATGAAGAAGAGGGGACACATGTTGATGTAGAAGAGACATGAAGAAGAGGAGACACATGTTGATGTAGAAGAGACATGAAGAAGAGAGGACACATGTTGATGTAGAAGAGACATGAAGAAGAGGGGACACATGTTGATGTAGAAGAGACATGGAGAAGAGGGGACACATGTTGATGTAGAAGAGACATGAAGAAGAGGGGACACATGTTGATGTAGAAGAGACATGAAGAAGAGGGGACACATGTTGATGTAGAAGAGACATGAAGAAGAGGGGACACATGTTGATGTAGAAGAGACATGAAGAAGAGGGGACACATGTTGATGAAGAAGAGACATGAAGAAGAGGGGACACATGTTGATGTAGAAGAGACATGAAGAAGAGGGGACACATGTTGATGTAGAAGAGACATGAAGAAGAGGAGACACATGTTGATGTAGAAGAGACATGAAGAAGAGAGGACACATGTTGATGTAGAAGAGACATGAAGAAGAGGGGACACATGTTGATGTAGAAGAGACATGAAGAAGAGGGGACACATGTTGACGTAGAAGAGACATGAAGAAGAGGGGACACATGTTGATGTAGAAGAGACATGAAGAAGAGAGGACACATGTTGATGTAGAAGAGACATGAAGAAGAGGGGACACATGTTGATCTAGAAGAGACATGGAGAAGAGGGGACACATGTTGATCTAGAAGAGACATGGAGAAGAGGGGACACATGTTGATGAAGAAGAGACATGAAGAAGAGGGGACACATGTTGATGTAGAAGAGACATGAAGAAGAGGGGACACATGTTGATGTAGAAGAGACATGAAGAAGAGGGGACACATGTTGATGTAGAAGAGACATGAAGAAGAGAGGACACATGTTGATGTAGAAGAGACATGAAGAAGAGAGGACACATGTTGATGTAGAAGAGACATGAAGAAGAGAGGACACATGTTGATGTAGAAGAGACATGAAGAAGAGGGGACACCTGTTGATGTAGAAGAGACATGAAGAAGAGGGGACACCTGTTGATGTAGAAGAGACATGAAGAAGAGGGGACACATGTTGATGTAGAAGAGACATGAAGAAGAGGGGACACATGTTGATGTAGAAGAGACATGAAGAAGAGGGGACACATGTTGATGTAGAAGAGACATGAAGAAGAGAGGACACATGTTGATGTAGAAGAGACATGAAGAAGAGAGGACACATGTTGATGTAGAAGAGACATGAAGAAGAGGGGACACATGGTGATGTAGAAGAGACATGAAGAAGAGAGGACACATGTTGATGTAGAAGAGACAAGAAGAAGAGGGGACACATGTTGATGTAGAAGAGACATGAAGAAGAGGGGACACATGTTGATGTAGAAGAGACATGAAGAAGAGGTGACACATGTTGATGTAGAAGAGACATGAAGAAGAGAGGACACATGTTGATGTAGAAGAGACATGAAGAAGAGGGGACACATGGTGATGTAGAAGAGACATGAAGAAGAGAGGACACATGTTGATGTAGAAGAGACAAGAAGAAGAGGGGACACATGTTGATGTAGAAGAGACATGAAGAAGAGGGGACACATGTTGATGTAGAAGAGACATGAAGAAGAGGGGACACATGGTGATGTAGAAGAGACATGAAGAAGAGAGGACACATGTTGATGTAGAAGAGACATGAAGAAGAGGGGACACATGTTGATGTAGAAGAGACATGAAGAAGAGGGGACACATGTTGATGTAGAAGAGACATGGAGAAGAGGGGACACATGTTGATGTAGAAGAGACATGAAGAAGAGGGGACACATGTTGATGTAGAAGAGACATGGAGAAGAGGGGACACATGTTGATGTAGAAGAGACATGAAGAAGAGGGGACACATGTTGATGTAGAAGAGACATGAAGAAGAGGGGACACATGTTGATGTAGAAGAGACATGAAGAAGAGAGGACACATGTTGATGTAGAAGAGACATGAAGAAGAGGGGACACATGTTGATGTAGAAGAGACATGGAGAAGAGGGGACACATGTTGATGTAGAAGAGACATGAAGAAGAGAGGACACATGTTGATGTAGAAGAGACATGAAGAAGAGGGGACACATGTTGATGTAGAAGAGACATGAAGAAGAGGGGACACATGTTGATGTAGAAGAGACATGAAGAAGAGGGGACACATGTTGATGTAGAAGAGACATGAAGAAGAGGGGACACATGTTGATGTAGAGGAGACATGAAGAAGAGGGGACACATGTTGATGTAGAAGAGACATGAAGAAGAGGGGACACATGTTGATGTAGAAGAGACATGAAGAAGAGGGGACACATGTTGATGTAGAAGAGACATGAATGTCGTGTATCCGCTTTGATTTGAGTCAGATCTGAATGGGTTCTTCTTTGGCTCTCACCTTTCCACCAAGTTTCATGATAAATGTTGTTTCTTGCAATCCTACTGAGAACATACCAGTCGAAAATGTGAAATCACTATCAAACTTAATAATATTACCATTTTAAACCAAGAAAATATTTCTGCTTTATTTCATCCATTGTTGGCTAGCTTTCTCCAATAGAGTGGAGCAGAGATCACGTATTTCTGTAGGTGACTTTGAAAAAATGGGAATTTTCCGTTGGATTTCGGTGTTTTGCAGAAAATAAGCTCATTGGCAAACGTTTAAGATCCAGAGGCGCGGGAAGGTATTTTGAGTGGGGGTGCTGAGGTGCTGGAATCCAGTGAACACTATTATACTATATACTATATACTCTAGTGTCATGATGAGGTTCACGTAAAGCACGGTTAATGTATTATATTATTGAGGTAGAATTGTCCGGGGCTACAGAAAAAACATTCGGGGCAGGCCAAAATATTATTTTACCAACAATGTGGAATTTATTGGCTACATATTACACAGATTATGCACAGCGGGAGCAGCAATAACCGTCAAATAATAATTCAGACAGGGGAGCGCCCTCAGCAACCCCCTTCCCGCGCCCATGTTAAGATCTCTTAAGCTTGTGTTAACCACAGACCTTAAAACAGGCTTTTTAACCAAGAACACATTCAAAAAACTTGACTTCGGGACGAGCAAACCCAGAAGTGCTAAATTCTCTCCAAGGTTCATGTTTAAGACTTGTTCTTGCACGGTCAGAGGCAGCAAGAGAGACAACCATTGTTAACAAATTCCCTCGAGTAAAGGATGTGTGACCCTGAAGTATAAATATGTCCCGAACGTGATACTGATAATGTCTGATTTTGGTTTGGTTTCATATTGTCACCCTCAATTTTCACGGATAAAAAGACAACATTTTATTCAAGTTTAATCCAAACACCATCCGGCTGGGCTTCCTCCATTGTTTAATCTTCCTCCATCCATCCATTGTCTTCCTCTGAGCTTTCTGTTGGCATCGGGTTAATCTCCCTGCTCCACATTGCTTGATCTCTCTTTTCTCCCATGGGCTCTCCTCCATCTTTCTCCACTCAGACTGCAGTCCTCCCATCCAACCCTTTTTTCTTCCTGCTTTGAAATGTGCAAATTGGGCATTTTTAATTTGAAGTATCCCTCTAATCTTAGCATCCATAGCTTTAATGACATGTTGAGGAACAACTCATCCTCTTATCTATCTTTCTCTTTCATTCTTTTACACATTATAGTAAACCAGTTTCACCAGTCCATCCATCCCAGAATGCAACGCTGTAATTTAATTTAATTATGTCGAGGTGCCGTGACCTTTTCCCCTGGAACAGACTGGCATTTGTTTCATTGGGACCCAGCTGGCCATGAACACACACACACACACACACACACACACACACACACACACACACACACACACACACACACACACTCACACACACACACACACACACACACACACACACACACACACACACACACACACACACACACACACACACACACACACACACACACACACACACACACACACACACACACACACACACACACACACACACACACACACTAATGTCATTAGTTGTTGGACAGCTCCAGAGCATTTCATTGGTTCAGACTGAGGTATAGATTTCAGCCGTGAGCAACAGATTGTATTTACTGGGGGTTTAATTAGAAATTGGATTCATGAGAGTTTCCACGTTGTGTTAGATGAATCAGTCCAGGACAGAGAGGCAGATCTACGGGACATGGTGGGAACTTTAAGTTAATTTAAACACATCAAAACTTCACTTTGTTTAATTAGAAACTTGCTTTTAACATTAACGATCTCCAGATAACGAGTGTTAATGACTTTGGAGATACCTCTGACTTTTCATCTTGCTCAAGCAACAGGTTCAAAATGGCCTCGAACATTTCAGGTCAGGATAAATCTAGAACTGATATAAGCGAGTATTTAGCGTCAATGCTTCAGACCATCTTAGCTTCCCAAAACATGCATAAAAGGCCACTCAAATGTTCTCATTATTTGGAATAAAATGCATAGTTGGAAACATTTATACTGCATGCAATACCTGGCACTACAACTCCTTATGGTTTTCCCACAATCCCAAGACAGTAGAGACTCTGTCACATATTTAATACACCTGAGCATACTCTCTCTCTCTTGTGTACTCTTGCATGAGTAAAGATCAAGGTTAATTTAAATTAGCAAACAATGTCAAGGGAGTTTCCTGAGAAAATTGATTGAGTCTGTATGAAACCCTTCCGTACTACTTGAGATGTAGGATGTTAAACATGCGTAGTATAAGTTACAACCACAAGCACTGTCTCCAGAAAGGAGCCATTTTAAAGGTCTCCGATTATGCAAAATCCTCTTCTTCATGTCTCTTCTACATCAACATGTGTCCCCTCTTCTTCATGTCTCTTCTACATCAACATGTGTCCCCTCTTCTTCATGTCTCTTCTACATCAACATGTGTCCCCTCTTCTTCATGTCTCTTCTACATCAACATGTGTCCCCTCTTCTTCATGTCTCTTCTACATCAACATGTGTCCCCTCTTCTTCCTGTCTCTCTACATCAACATGTGTCCCCTCTTCTTCATGTCTCTTCTACATCAACATGTGTCCCCTCTTCTTCATGTCTCTTCTACATCAACATGTGTCCCCTCTTCTTCATGTCTCTTCTACATCAACATGTGTCCCCTCTTCTTCATGTCTCTCTACATCAACATGTGTCCCCTCTTCTTCATGTCTCTTCTACATCAACATGTGTCCCCTCTTCTTCATGTCTCTTCTACATCAACATGTGTCCCCTCTTCTTCATGTCTCTTCTACATCAACATGTGTCCCCTCTTCTTCATGTCTCTTCTACATCAACATGTGGTCCCCCTCTTCTTCCTGTCTCTTCTACATCAACATGTGTCCCCTCTTCTTCACGTCTCTTCTACATCAACATGTGTCCCCTCCTTCTTCATGTCTCTTCTACATCAACATGTGTCCCCTCTTCTTCATGTCTCTTCTACATCAACATGTGTCCCCTCTTCTTCCTGTCTCTTCTACATCAACATGTGTCCCCTCTTCTTCACGTCTCTTCTACATCAACATGTGTCCCCTCTTCTTCATGTCTCTTCTACATCAACATGTGTCCCCTCTTCTTCATGTCTCTTCTACATCAACATGTGTCCCCTCTTCTTCATGTCTCTTCTACATCAACATGTGTCCCCTCTTCTTCTCTCATGTCCTCTTCTACATCAACATGTGTCCCCTCTTCTTCATGTCTCTTCTACATCAAACATGTGTCCCCTCTTCTTCATGTCTCTTCTACATCAACATGTGTCCCCCTCTTCTTCATGTCTCTTCTAACATCAACATGTGTCCCCTCTTCTTCATGTCTCTTCTTACATCAACATGTGTCCCCTCCTCTTCTTTCATGTCCTCTCTACATCAACATTGGGTCCCCTCTTCTTCATGTCTCTTCTACATCAACATGTGACCCCTTCTTCTTCATGTCTCTTCTACATCAACATGTGTCCCCCTCTTCTTCATGTCTCTTCTTACTCAACATGTGTCCCCTCTGTGGAAAGAGACTCTGAAAGTTTCAGGAACAAAGATTCTCTCTCTTTTTGATCAATTTCTATAAAAACCTGTCTGAAAATGAGCTGATCAGATTTTGGTCACTTGATGATGTCATAACGATGTTTTGTCTTGTGTAACCATTAGCCAATCACCAACCAGTACCTTTTTCATCTAAAGTAACAGACTTTCAGCACTTTGGAAACAGGGCTGAAACAGAGGGGATTATGGGTAATGCTGCAATGATCTGTTTGGTGTTCCAGCCAATCAGAGACAGGCTCTGTATATATCTGAGAGCTGTGATATATTGATGAGAAACAGTCTGATAGGGGACCTTTATATGTACTGTCTGGCTTTGCCAGGATATCAAACAGAACAACTCGCCTTTTCTCATAAAGAAGAAAGATAATGTTGAGATAGCTCACTGTTTCATTTCCTGTTCAGGCGAGATGATGACGAGGAAGGAACGATAACAGGAAGCCACGGCACGGCAGGTATATATTAGTTAACCACAGACTCAGAAACACACTGGGTCTGTTAGTTTGCGATTTAAAGGTCCCCTATTGTGCAAAGTTCACTTTTTGATGTCTTTTATGCATAAATATGTGTCCCGGTGTGTCCCCGGTGTGTCCCGGTGTGTCCCCGGTGTGTCCCGGTGTGTCCCCGGTGTGTCCCGGTGTGTCCCGGTGTGTCCCCGGTGTGTCCCGGTGTGTCCCCGGTGTGTCCCGGTGTGTCCCCGATGTGTCCCCGGTGTGTCCCGGTGTGTCCCAGATGTGTCCCGGTGTGTCCCCGGTGTGTCCCCGGTGTGTCCCCGGTGTGTCCCGGTATGTCCCCGATGTGTCCCGGTGTCCCCCCGGTGTGTCCCCGGTGTGTCCCGGTGTGTCTCGGTGTGTCCCGGTGTGTCCCCGGTGTGTCCCGGTGTCCCCCCGGTGTGTCCCCGGTGTGTCCCGGTGTGTCCCCGGTGTGTCCCGGTATGTCCCCGATGTGTCCCGGTGTCCCCCCGGTGTGTCCCCGGTGTGTCCCGGTGTGTCTCGGTGTGTCCCGGTGTGTCCCCGGTGTGTCCCGGTGTCCCCCCGGTGTGTCCCGGTGTCCCCCCGGTGTGTCCTGGTGTCGTCCCGGTGTGTCCTGGTGTGTCCCCGGTGTCCCCCCCGGTGTGTCCCCGGTGTCCCCCCCTGTGTGTCCCGGTGTGTCCCGGTGTGTCCCCGGTGTGTCCCTCCGTACCCAATTCTCTAAAAACGGGGGAACAACGGAGCTGATCCAGATTTGCGTCTGATATGATGTAATATCGAAATTGTGGGCGGGCTTTAGACCCACGGCCCTATCAGAAACGTTGCGATCAGAAACAATGTGTGACGTGTTTTGGACGTAATATGGTCTTTGTTTACATTAGCATCGCTAACACTCAGAGCTAACTTGTAGTGGAGAGAGTATGGGTAAAAAAGCAGGAAATAAAAAAAGGAACTCACCTTGTGGTAAACCGGAAACCTATATGTCCAAAAATAGTACAATAGGAGATCTCTAATGTTTAGCAGCCTTCCTGCCAAACTTCTGATCGATGCCGCAGCTCTTTCCAGTCCAGGCATGTGACTTATGACTGCGTAATCTAGGGATGGAGGTCATATATTATTTAAATGAGCTCCATTTTTCAAAGTCAATAGTCCGAGCTTCGTCTCTGACTTCCTGTCTTGTGTTCTCCGAACCATCCTGACTTCCTTCGTCATTCATCAGCACAAGTTTCCTCCGGAAAGTCAAACTTTTCTTTACAAGAACACCTTTTTCTGTGGAATTATAGATTATAAATATACCTATAAACGTCTACAAAGAAGAGCAGACACATCGAACAACTATTCCCAATAGCTATATGGTAACTTGAGCGTAAAGCAAGCTGATGTTGACTCATACCAGGATAAATAAGCAGGGTTTTTAAATGTAACTTTAAAAGTTCTCGATAGTCTGGGAAAAAAAGGTCAAAACTGTTCTGATGTCATTCATAACAAGAAAACTAAATTAATGTGACATTTTATGATCCACCAGCTAATGTTAACATTACCATCTTAACATGGAAACTCTTCTGGAAGTCTGTGTGGCTGCAAATGTCACTGCGGCGTAATTGAATGAATTTGATGAATCCTTTTCTGTCACATTAGCTCTCGAGATTCCCTCTGCCCAAAAATGACATCAAGCAAAACAAAGAAAGTTGCAATTTCCATTTAGTTACTTAATTACAATTTGGAGGTTAATACAACTTTATTTATTTCCATTTTATGCTATTTAATGCTCGTGATCTTGCCCTTACTCAGGGTTCACTAACAATCATTTTCTCTGGAGCTTTTATTTATAACACAAAGCCTTTCCGAGCAAATAGAAAATGAAAGGAAGAACTTTGAATCCTTGATTTTTTGCTTATTAGTTATTTTTTTATACTTGGATTTCTATTTTTAACTAAAGAGGACCTATCCTGCTCATGTTCATGATCATATAAGTAAATGAGAAACTCGCTCTAGTGGAAACACAGAGATTTTAGCCTTTGCGTGCATTTACATGCACTAAAACCTATATATAAACTACAGGAAAGGGAAAACCTTTACAAATAATAATAGGGCCTCTTTAACGCCTCTGAACCATGGATGTATAATAAGAACTGGATACAACGTGGGAGGCGGGGTCTCGTTCATTCCTATGAGAGTTGCTCATTGGCGCATGAAGACAAAATGGCCCAACTTTTGAGAGAGTGAAACGTCACGAAAGTATTCATATAATCATATAATCCGTTCTTATTGTGCATCCATGGGTAAAGGTACAACTCATGTAGTGCTGAACACGTCACATGGACGTGCCGGGCGGCGCGGTCCCGATGCACGTTCATAATGCCGATGAAAATAACTCTCAGAATTACGTTATTAGCACATTTTACAACTTGAGGACCGAATGTTTTTAATAAGGGCTATACAAGTGTTCATACTGGGTAGTTTATTTAGTTTAAAAAAAATTATCCAACGATTTACGGACGTCTTTTTCCCCATGTTAGTCAATGGGAAAAAGTCTGTCCGGGCCCAGCGACTGATACGGAAGTGTAGTACCGCCGTTTGGCCACAACGAATATTTTCCTCAGAGTCCGGCGCACTTCCTGGGGGCTTGCTCATGTGTTTTCAAATCTATCTATTTCGTTGTGTTTATTTTACAGAATAGTTTTTATATATATGCCAATGGAAGAAAGTAAGACAATATTTTTGAATAAACCAACCTCTAATACATGAATGTTATTAAATAAACACTTTAAGAGTCTTTGAGCATTAGGAAAAGCGCTATAAACATCCCATGTATTATTATTATTAATATAGATTAGGTACATTTTATTTATTTTTTTAACCATCATGCCACTGATGTATCTCCATCTCTAAATGTGGATCCTTTGTGTGTGAATCCCCCTGTGGCATAAAGACATGACCCATGGAGAGAGTGAGTGAAGTAATGAGAGTCTGAATGCACAATAAGAGGATCGGGGCCGTTGGAACACTTGCCCTGAATTGCTCACTTTTGTCCGCGGTGGAAATCTGTGGGTTGGCCTCTAATGGACTGAGGAGGAGGAAGAGGAGGAGGAGGAGGAGGAGGAGGAGGAGGAGGAGGAGGAGGAGGAGGAGGAGGAGGAGGAGGAGGAGGAGGAGGTGATGAAGGGTGAGGAACAGGAAGTAAAGGAGAGAAAAGAGGAAGGATAGACGAGTCTTAACTGCAGGGATGTGAACGTGATGGCTGTGTGGTGACAGAGGTTGTTAGAAAAATCTCACTGGTCCCCGGCTTGAGCTTCAGTCTCAGGATCCATGTATCTGTGATCCTCTGCAGAATGGAAGGAGTCATCACATACAGAGACTAGTTCCTGAACAGTGTCCTTCACATGCTGATATCCAAGAGAGGGAGTTACACAGTCACAAGATGGAGGAATAGAAAGCAGTATTCAATGTTTACTTCAGATTAGCTCCACGTCAGAAATGAGCATGCTTGATGTCTCTCTCCATAGAGGCTGAATCATCATGTTAATCACATAGCTATCATCTGCCTCAAACAGTCCTGATGCTCTTCCAGGTAATCACACATCCTGTCATGTTCACAGCTGCAGTTGGGATACCTTTGTTATCATGTTACTCTCAACAGGAAGAGGACATTCAGTATTTTCCCAACAGAGTCCAACACTAGAAAGAATTTCAATATGAAAGGAACACACATATAGATATAAACCAGTATATCATTGATTAATTAATCGCTTAATCTATCGGAAAATTGCATTGTTGATTTTATTTTACACCCAGATCACATGACCTTCCCTAAAGCCACTTAATAAGTCAAATAAGGACATATGAAGGTATGACATCTGAATAAAATCTCTGCTGGCACTTGTGTTTTCAAAGTCATCAGTAAAGAAAAAGCAAAATGGCCTGAGTAAACCAGATGTAACAGATTCAATATCATTCATTCAGGGATCCACTGAAGAACCAAGGACATTTTAGAAGCTGAACTTTGATTATATCAAGAAACTATACAACCAACACAAATACAGATATAAAGCAAGTGTCTGAGTCTAGAGGAGTCTTGAAATATCACTTTAATAGTGAAAATGAATACAGAAGGTTAGAGGAAAGGAGTGTTAAAGGACACAAGTGAAGGAAGGATGATTGAACATGTGAAGGGTGAAGACAAAACGCTCTCTAGAGAGAAGAGTGATAATTACTTTCCTTTTCATTTACTATCTTCAGCTTTTTCTCCTCAGATTTATGGTTTTCTCTTTCTTTGCTTCATTTGTTCTGGTTTGAATTCAGCAGGTGAACCTTTATGTTCATCAAAATGTGTGTGTGAGCTTAACTGTGTGTGTTAAACCAGCGGTTTTCAAAGTGTGAGGCGCGCCTCCCCGGGGGGGGGGGGGGGGGGGGGGCGCCAGAGAGCTTCAGGGGAGGCGCAGCGTGAGTATTTGTTTTCGAGAAACAGTGAAATCTAGCCAGTTAACTTCAGCTAACTTTATGCGAGCAGCAACATGGATCGATGTTTAGTGAAGTTAACTAAAGTGAGAGAGGAGACAGCGTCTGGCAGAAAACGTGTGTCACTTGCAGACTTTTGGCTGTCTGTGGAGACCGAGTTCCCCCACCTCGCCAAAAAGGCTGTTTTCCGTATTGACTTTGATCAAAAGCAAGTGCCGGTCCAGGCTGCAGCCAGAGGATGATCTGCGTTTATTCCTGTCTACATTGCATCCCAGCAACTAAGTTCAGATCGCGTTCACACCGGAATAAGTTCCTGAGGGAAGATTAGTCAAATGAAGCCGCTGACCTCACTTCTTCATCTTCTGCTTTGGGTTTACTGGCAGGCCGCAAACAACTTCACTGTACTGCGGTGTGAACGCGCCTCATGAGATTCAAAGCATTTCAAGAAAGATTCAAGGCTTTTATTGTTTTGTGTGCAGAGCTACAGTGTTGCTGATATATCAATGAAAATCTGAGGTCACAGGCTCCTCCAACAGTGCAACACAATAAACCAGTTAAAATAGTGCAAGTAAATACAAATAAAATATGATATAAATAGTGCAAGGAGAGTCTATATACAAGTAATTGGAATACGGTATATCAGAGAGCATAACAGCTGTGTTTTTCCGTTGTTTGCATGAGCAACAAAGCACCTCTAACAAACTGACGATGCTCATAGATATTGCTCTTCAGATGTTTACACACACACATATTTCCAGTACATATGTCGTGTGTTTGTAATGAGTCGTACACAGCTGACGGTCTGACCTTAACGGGGAGCGCTTCTTCCCCCCCGCTGAGTGCTAATTTGTCATCTTCAGGTTTGCTGCCACCACACAGCGCTGTAGGGCAATTAGGAACTCAGTTTGAGTCTCTAACCCCCCAACACCTCCACTGTCGCATTACATGACCAAAATATATGTGTGGGGGTTCATAGGGTTGATATTCAATGGCGATGACTGGACTATAAATGTCTTTAAAAAGTACATTTGAGTCATGTTCTCAAACCATAACCAACTGTAACCCTAACCCTATAGCATACAATTGCAAATAAACAACTTTGATATTATAAGATCTTTACAATCCTTACAAGTCAGTAAATCAAACAATATTAGGTTAAGTTTTCTTTTTAAAAATTCCATATAATATTTGGGATAGGACCATGATCTTGTTAAGGATTGCATCCTGATTGAAATATAGAAAATTACCTTTGGCACCTGAGAAAAAGCTATTTTTTTGTTTTTATTTTAAGATTTTATCCAGATAACAAGGCTTCAGTTTTATGTTTTTTTGCAAATTAACATTAAATGACCAAAATATATATGTGTGGGGGTTGAAAGGGTCGGTAATCAATAGCAATGACTTGACCCTGTGATTTCTAACCAGAACCACCAAACCGCAGCAAATGTATATAATGGACTAACCCGATCTAAACCTAAACTAACTGTAAACCTAACCCTAAACCTAACCCTAACCCTAAACCTAACCCTAACCCTAACCCTAACCCTAAACCTAAACTTAACCATAAACCTAAACCTAACCCTAACCCTAAACCGAACCCTAACCCTAACCCTAAACCTAACCCTAAACCTAACCCTAAACCTAACCTTAAACCTAACCCTAGTTTACAATTTTAAATGAACAACTTTGATATTATAAGATCTAACATTCAATGACCAAACTATATGTGTGGGGGTTGATATAGTTGATAATCAATAGCGATGACTGGACCATACATGTTTATTGAACTTTAAAAAGTATATTTGATTTATAACCAGAACATCCAAACTGCAGTCCGTGTTGATACTGATCTGTTTCAACAGTTACTTTATCACCTTATTTTTTTATTATTATTTTGATTTGTATTGTATTTTATCCTTGATTGTTACCTTGTGTGAATCCTGGTTTTCTTGTCTTACCTTATATATATCCTTATCTTTAGGTTACACTGCAGAAAAGCACACAGCCCTCTTCGTTCTGGCCTTTCCTCTCCCGAAATAATCTCCTCGGTGTTGACAGATATTTAGTAAATAACCCAATTTGTGTTATCTGAACCTGAAAAGGAGATGGCATTTTTTTTGTTACTTTCATTACAATTGTATACATGTCTTAAGCGTAATTTAGCTTAAAGGTGGGGTAGGTCATTTTGGAGAAACCAGCTCGAGTGCGCTGGAATTTGAAAATACACAGCCGGAAGAAATCTGCCACTTCCTTACAGAGCCCCTCCTCCAACACACACAAACTCGCACATGACCAATGAGGGCACGGGATAAGTTTGTGCACAGATGGAAGGCTGACAGGCAGGTAGGCCATCCAGTTACTTTAGCCGGCTCAGATGATTGGCTCCCACAGATGACATTTTTTTATGGATTTTTAGTCAAAGCACTTCAGATATTCATTGCTATCGGGATGTTAAGAGCATTCCATGGAATATAACAAAAAGTGTATCTCGAGCCGGTTTCTCAAACTTACCTACCCCACCTTTAACTTCCTGTTTTATTTAGACATGCTGAAGGCGACTTTGCGCTATTAACAGGAAGCTACTGTTCCCAAAGAAAAATACTTGACGAAAAAAAAGAACGGAGATAAAGTAAAGACATTAACGGAGATATCAACATTTAAATACGGCGATATCAAAACATAAAGTTTACATTTAAGTATTAGCAAGAGGCACAAGGTTAGTGTTCACTAATATAACAATGTGGGTTGTGTCCTAATTCATTTATATACTGTTTTATAACTTTGCTAACTATTTGAACTTCACTTGTTTATATGCTAAAGTGATGCTAATATGGACGTAGCTTGGATGTATTTGTAGTTTTGTGTCTTTGTGTAGCTCTTACGTTGTTTTTTTGGAGTTTTCAATTAATTCGAAATCATCAGTCAAGTGTACGATCATCTTTCGGAGGGAAGTGCTACATATTTGGTCTTTATTCTGGCTAAAGAAAGACGCCAGATGGTTTCAGAGAGCAGTGTGACAGCCTTGCCTTCCTCCCATCAGCGCCTGAGAGCAGGATCAATATCCAGATGAAGCTTTCTCTCTGCTGGAGGATCCATAATTCATACTCGCTCAGGTGGTCCTGTATTTACTATCGATCAGACGGAGGTAACCGCAGCAATATCGATAAGCCTGAGGGAGTCGCTTTCACGTCTAGAAGCTGCTTCTGTCACTGATAGAGAGGTGAGGCAGGGAGAGTGCAGGTAACACTGAGGAGCCTTTGAGCAAGGCATTAAACCAAACATCTAGTCAAACATCTCTACAGATTGTTTCAGTTCTTCATCTATGCACAAGGTAATATGTTATATATTTTAGACAAAGGTAACACCAGATCATTTTAACTTGTGTAAAAGAAAGAAAAATCAAAGGAAAAAGTTCTTGAAGTTTCTAAAGAAGCATTTTAACTTTTTCCAAATGTTCCGTTTTTACGACACGGAAATGGACCGAGACGTCAATAGGTGCTTTCACACCGCAGTATTTTTCCCACAAAGGTTCATGAGAACTTAGTTCATGAGAACTCTTTAGTTCTCATGAACTAAGTACAGATCGCGTTCACACCGGAATAAGTCCCTGGGGGTGGATTAGGCAAATGAAGCCGCTGACGTCACTTCTTCTTCTTCTGCTTTGGGTTTACTGGCAGGCCGCAAACCACTTCACGGCGTATACTGCCGCCCAAAGTCCCCGGCCGGAAGTCCCCGGAGTTGGGGACTCGGAAGGCTTCATTAGAAGCTGCTGGGACTCCCAGCAGCTTCTACTGAAGCCTTCCGAGTAAATCGCCAGAACACCGACACCTCCTCATCTCTACCGCTCCCATGTTTTATTTTGTGTTGCCATAAGTTTGTCTCTCTGCGTTTCTGCGCTGGGCTAATGCTAATGCTAATAATGCTAATGCGAGGATAATAAAATGGCGGCTTCACAAAACTTTTTGGGAGTTTTACGGGGCGTGGTTTGGAATCCGCCCAGCCAATCAGAAATATAGCTCTTTTCTCACAAAAGAGCCACTCGAAAGTCCCTGCTCTCTAGCAGGGACTTTCGAGGGGGTAAAAAGGTTCTCATGAACTAATTGTAGTACCGGCTCTTTTTGGTGTGAACACGATAAAAGAGTTCTCATGAACTAAGCTCGCATTAACCTTTGCGCCTATTTTTTTTATCATCAATTCACCTGTCATTTTTTCTTTTGGGTTAGTCAACTTATAAAAAATATGTCAACAAATAGTGGTGTTTCTTTCCCCCAGACTCCAAGGAAACATTATTTTTCATAAATCTGACTTTAATCGAGTAAGTAAAAAGCAAAATCATTTTTGGTCAGATCTAAAAAAAAAAAACGTCATATTACATTACATTACATTACATTTAGCTGACGCTTTTATCCAAAGCGACTTACAATAAGTACATTCGACCAGGAAGACACAACCTTGAAGAAAACAGAATCATATAAGTACATCAGGTTTCATAGAGCCAAAACACTTCAAGTGCTACTCAACTGGCTTTAGATAAGCCAGTCCTTTATTAGTATATAAGTGCTTTGTTAATAGTTCTAACGCTCGAAGTGGAGTCGAAAGAGATGAGTTTTCAGTCTGCGCCGGAAGATGTGCAAGCTATCTGCCGTCCTGATGTCAATGGGGAGCTCATTCCACCATCTTGGAGCCAGGATAGCAAACCCACGTGTTTTCGCCGATGGGAACTTGGGTCCCCCTCGCAGCGAGGGCGCAGCGAGTCGTTTGGCTGATGCAGAGCGTAGTGCACGCGCTGGGGTGTACGGTTTAACCATGTCCTGGATGTACGAAGGGCCAGATCCATTCGCAGCATGGTAAGCAAGTACCAGTGTCTTGAAGTGGATTCTAGCAGTTACCGGAAGCCAGTGAAGGGAGCGGAGGAGCGGAGTGGTGTGGGAAAATTTAGGAAGGTTGAAGACCAGACGAGCCGCTGCATTCTGGATGAGCTGCAGAGGTCGGATGGCACATGCAGGTAGACCAGCCAGGAGGGAGTTGCAGTAGTCTAGGCGTGAGATGACGAGAGCCTGGACCAGAACCTGAGTCGCTTTCTGAGTCAGCTGGGGGACGTATCTTCCTGATGTTGTAAAGCGTGTATCTGCAGCAACGGGTTGTAGCAGCGATGTTTGCAGTGAAGGACAGGTTGTTATCTAGGGTCACACCCAGATTCCTTGCAGTCTGAGTCGGGGAAACAACTGAGGTGCCGATGTTGATTGTTAGGTCAAGAGTGGGACAATCTTTTCCCGGAAGGAAGAGCAGCTCAGTCTTGTCAAGGTTGAGCTTGAGGTGATGAGCAGACATCCACTGAGAGATGTCAGCTAGACAAGCAGAGATGCGTGCGACGACCTGGGTCTCTGAGCGGGGAAAGGACAGAATTAATTGGGTGTCGTCAGCGTAGCAGTGGTATGAAAAACCATGCGGGCTAATGACTGATCCGAGCGAGTTTGTGTACAGGGAGAAGAGGAGGGGACCAAGAACAGAGCCCTGAGGGACCCCTGTAGTTAATTGACAAGGGTCGGACTCAGACCCTCTCCAAGTCACCCTGTAGGTACGGTCTTTCAGGTATGAGGTGAGGAGGGAAAGTGCAGAGCCTGAAACTCCAAGTTTTTGGAGAGTGCGAAGGAGGATCTGATGATTCACCGTGTCGAATGCAGCAGACAGGTCCAACAGGATGATGACAGAGGAGAGGGATGCAGTTTTGGCAGTGTGCAGTTCCTCCGTGACAGCAATGAGAGCAGTTTCTGTGGAGTGACCTGCCTTGAAACCAGACTGGTGCGGATCCAGAAGGTTGTTCTGATTGAGATAACAGGAGAGTTGTTTAAAGACAGCGCGTTCAAGTGATTTAGACAGGAACGGGAGGAGAGAGACAGGCCTGTAGTTTATAACATCAGACGGGTTGAGAGTGGGTTTCTTTAGGAGAGGGTTTTACTCTTGCCTCCTTGAGACTGTTTGGAAAGTGACCAGAAGTTAGAGAAGTGTTGATGAAATGGGTGAGAAACGGTAGAATATCAGGAGCGATAGTCTGAAGGAGGTTTGAAGGGATAGGGTCCAGAGGACAGGTGGTAGGGCGGGGCAGAGGTAATGAGGGTAAGAACCTCACTTGGAGAGAGAGGGGAAAAGGAGGTAAGTGTGTTGGTGGAAGGAGGGTCTGGTGACCCAGCGGTGAGTAAAGGTGAGTCAGAAAAAGAAGAGCGAATATCATCAACCTTTTTTTCAAAGTGGGTAACAAAGTCGCTTGACAGAAGTGAGGAGGGGGGAGGGGCTTTTGGAGGGTCCAAGAGGGTGGAGAAGATGGAAAATAGTTGACAAAATGGCCCTTATCCTCTTCCATAGAGTTTCAATTTACAGTTTAGGAAAAGGTTTTTAAAAGTAGCGTTCAGAAAAATGTTTGGCTTTGGTTCTTGGTCAATGAATTGACTTAATACTTAAACACTTGTCCAAGAAAACATCTCGTCTACATGTAGAAAATAGCATTTCTTTGATACCTTGTTGTACCTGCCAGAAAGAGTCCTACCTCTTTCATCAGACAAGACTTCTTCCTGTTAAATGACATCAAACAATTCAGATTTCTCTCCAAATCCAAATTGCCGTCACACGACACAATACCACGTATACCACTTTGAATAATACTTCAGGTGTCTGTGACAGATGGCCGACGCCAGATGGAAGAACGTCTCTTCCTCTGTCTCAGTGCGTCTTTGAAGTTTTACCAGCTGGCTCTTCTTCTCTATCCGTTTTGATTTCCAAGACGCCTCGAGAATCTTTCGAGAACCCGTCTCCACGTAATCCTCAGAACTGCTTACACACACGCTTTTCACTGTTGACTGGGATAGACGTGGGTGTTTGTGTACATGTGGTGTGCTTCTATACATAAAGCACATATGAAGTAGGTTGTCTTTCTTAATCCAAAGTAACAAAGGAATCAATGCACTTTGTCTTTTGTGCCTGTAGATCATTGTACATCAAATATACACAGTTTTCACAATAACTTGTAACCGGCACACATACATGTAAACATATTTAATATGTATATATCACTCAAATATGTATATTATGTTCATTTAGTTCATTTCCTATTTTAAAAGTTACTTAACTGATATCATTTTAATTATATATTCAATTATATTCATCTTGTGTGAATCTGTGCTGTCCTGTTTTTCATTCTTACCCTGTTGCTGTTTAAACTACTAACTAAAGGTTATTTTTGTTTGTTTTGTACAAAAAAATATTATTTGTTTACAACATGACGATGACCTAATCTTTTATTTTAAAGAAGAATGTACGCTAGAGGAGGACCGGAAACGTTTTTTAAGCTTCTTCTTGCCCCTTTTGAACCTGACAGAGACTATTTGAGAATTTATTTTTTTGTACCTTGAACGTTTTTTTGTTGTTTTTTTGGCATATCTGTTATAATTATTATTATTAATTCTGTATTATTATTATTATTATTATTATTATTATTATTATTATTATTATTATTATTATTATTATTATTATTATTATTATTGTTGTATGTTTTGTTTCTGACATGTTCAATAAATTGAAAAAAATTGACTAATAAACGACTGAATTTCCCCACAGGGATTAATTAAGGTCCATCTTATCTTATCTTATCTTTTGCTTTGGGTGTCTGAATCTGATCGGCAGGTGCTCCTCGTCTAAGAGCAGCATCAAAAGGTTGAAGACTCAGTAATAAAACACGTGTTTACCTCCAATATCTGCATCTGTTTTGTGTTCAGGGGCCACCAAAGATATGGGTAAGATGCTGGGTGGGGAGGAGGAGAAAGATCCGGATGCATCGAAGAAGGAGGAGGAGCGCCAGGAGGCTCTGAGGCAGCAGGAGGACGAGAGGAAGGCCAAGCACAGCCGCATGGAGGCGGAGAGGGAGAAAGTACGGCAGACCATCAGGGACAAGGTAGGAAACACTCCTGTGGTCCAACTAATGCTGCACCTTTATGGATTACTGCACTCCAATGATGGCTGTCGTTTTTCTAGGCCATGAAAACCTTTTGCCGATATTTAAAATGTCTAAACTTCAATAATACCACCAGCCTGAAGTCAAACTAAGTCCAAGAGCTTCCTATTGTTTCCTTTTTATGCACCAATTTCAGTTTTTTGAGATTGACCACATGTTTATTTTGTATTCTGACTTTTTTCTCACAACAAAAAAAAGGTCTTAACTAGAATTCAATTGATTTCAATGATACCAATTTCAAAGTGTTTCTGTTCTGCACAGCCTCATTTAGTCAATACAAGTCACAGGTTCCTCCAACAATGCAACATACACAATACTTATGTATATACTTATAGTGAAAGAGTGACACAATGGTGCAGTTCAAATGGAGCATAAATACAGTTAGGAAATGCAACTAATGCTTCACCCGTATGACCCGGTCGGACTGCAACACATTGCTGCAGAGGAAGTTGGAAGTCTTTTTACTAGTCCTTGAAATTACGCCAAAATATGCTTCGAGATGCACCGCGACCTTTTTCATGTTTCCTTCTTAATTGTGTCCTTGTTATACATCATATAACAATATATGGAAGAAAAATGAGTTCCTGAACAACAGTTTTTAACTTTGCACAAGCGGTATGTTCTCTGAGCACAACTACTTTTTATTGCAACAAAATTAAATTATGAAGATTCTGGCTGCGTTGTAAATGCTGATAGAATTACTTGTTCTACTTTTTTTACTGAAGCTGCATACATTAAGAATTGTCTACATCTACAGTATTATTATTTAAAGGAAAGATCTCACAGAAACCTAGATTGTTCATGGTGAAAAGCCTTTAGAACAGTGTTCAGGTTGTATATGACACTGCAACTTGAATGAATTTGTTAATTATTTTCAAAAGAAGGTCTAACTCTGTAACTCTTGATAGCAAATTCATTAGAACGGCGGCTAAGCTAACTCCTGCTATCTCTTTACAAGTGTCTTCCTCTCATTCACCTGTGAGCCATTAGGAAATCACCCTTGAAACCCCAATACATTACATTTAAATGTCTCTCTTAAAACACTACGACTTGAATTAAGTTTATATTCCTAAAAAAAAAGGGGGGTTCGTTTAGAAACACTTGAAATAACTAAAGGATAAGTTAAAAAAGAAAGTAGAAAGAAAGTGAGGTCAAAGAAAACCATTTCTGCTAAAAGTGAGCAACATTTCAGATGTGTGTATCTCACTGCTCTGTAACTTTAATACCTTTGTTAATCATGTTTTATTATCTCTGCTTTTAAACGAGTGTTTTGAAATGCTATTTCATAATATGTTTCTTAATGTCTTTCATTGTTGTAACGCACTTTGAATTGCCTTGTGTTGAAAGGTGCTGTATAAATAAACATGCCTTGCCTAAAGAACCAACTCTGTTACTCTTGATAGAAAATTCATTATAATGGCGGCTAAGCTAACTGCTATGCTATCTCTTTACACGTGTCTTCCTCTCATTCACCTTGCTATGCCTTCCCTGCGTGTCGCCCTCTCTCTTCAGTACGGGCTGAAGAAGAAGGAGGAGAAGGAGGCAGAGGAGAAGGCGGCCATGGAGCAGGCCTGCGAGGGGTCGCTCACTCGCCCCAAAAAGGCGATCCCTCGAGGCTGCGGAGACGACGACGAAGAAGACGAGGAGAGCATCCTCGACACCGTCCTCAAGTTTCTGCCCGGACCTCTCCAGGACATGTTCAAGAAGTAAAAAACAACGACAACAACAACAAATGAAACGAGCCCTACATTCAGGGTGCAGTCTGGCCTGGGGAGGTGGGGATCTTTCTGTGGCTGAACTGAAGTGTTTCGGGGGTTCAGGCAGGGTTTCAGGGTAGATTTGGGGACATGTAGAAAATTGAAAGTGGATTATGGGGTGGGTGTTTCTTGAAAAACTGTTAGAGGCTACACACTGCCTTTCTAGAAATCGTTTATTCTTTTCTACTCCTCGACGATTGCGTTATTCTTCCCTCTTTTATTTGCCAAATTGCCGTACAAACTTTCAACTTAGCACATTTCTTACGACTTAGTACGTCTTTTGTCCTTTTCTTGTCGCTATTTTTACACCTGTTGAGATCAGACATTTTTGATTGGTTGGCCGTGATCTGTTGACAGGCGATGGGGACCCATGGAGAACAGTATTCCCTTTTAAAGAAGGACGGCGGACCCTTCTGTCCTCATGCTTCTGTGCTTTTTCACACGGCACTGCCACCATGTTTTCCAGTAGATGGAGCATGTTGTGTTTATTTCAGTGAGTCTTTTCTACTTTTATGAACCTTGTGATGGTCTTTATATTGAAAAAATCAGCATTTGAGTTTTTAGGACATGTGCCTTCATACCATCTCCTCTAGCAGAGGAATTGTAAATGAGGGTTTCATTTTGCGTCAAACAGGTGTACAGTTGTTGGTAGCATCTAGGCAGGAAAATGAATTTGATTGAAGTTGGCTGGTTGGTGTGTTTTGGGGTTTCCAGAAGCTATTGTTCAAACTACTTCTGGAAACCCCAGACCAGCTTATTAATGCCTTACAACCCACAAAGAGATTTAAAAACATAATTCACTGTTACCAATGGCTTTCCGAAGAACTGTTTGCTGAAGAATAGCTTAATATCCTTCCTAATTCAACCACTAGATTTACAAAAGTCAGCTAGTTAGACTGCCAACATGCTAGAAAAGCAACATTTAAGATCTCCAACGTGTCACAATGTCAATATGTGGATTTTCAATCTCAAGTATTTTGAAATACATTTCGTTAGCTCGAGGTATCGTCCATTCAAACAAACAAGACTCTTTGTACCTTGTTTGAATCCCATATTTTTAAGTCAATGCTGGTTTTTTTCAACAATGACATAGTCATGATCATTTTAGGTGGAGCGTTCCCATAGACAATCAAAGCATTGACCACTGCAGTCATTTCCTGTCATCCCATCTATGATTGGTTACAAGTGGGTTCTTCATTAAGCACTGGAGTGTCTCTTAATTTAAACTATGTTATTTGTTGTTTTTCTTCTTCACACATGAATGCAAATGCCAGGGAACGTCTGTTTTTATTTACTTTACTGTGAATGTGCTGCCAATGTATTTCAATGCAACCAAGCTTATGATTTAATTCACTTTCTTGATGAGCTCACCTTTCCCCACATCCTTCATTTGATTGAAGTTCATCTACATCGAGACCAAAGACATTTTGGTGAGATCATACTATTTATTTTTGCCAAATAAAAAGACGTGCATGCCGATTGGTTTTTATTGTTCGTGCAAAACCTGCAGGAGCATCCCAAAGACTGCCATTAAACTAAAAAAGTGTTTCATGGCTAAAACAAATAAGATAATTTCACTGGTGGAAAATCTGGTTTGAGAAGCAAAGTATTTTCTGCATCCCTTAATCTTTGAATCCAACAAATATCATGGTGATTTGTCATAGAGCATTGAAGTAGACGTGCTGTAAATGAAATCAATCTCTATTTAGTGAAACCACCTAAATATATAGACATTTATTGATAAGCATGTGGGTTATTCCTAAGACAATTTACGATAAAAATGCACCTTTCCATGAGTTTAAATAACTAATGAAGTTGTCATAAACTCTATAAAAACAATTTCCTTTTATTTTTCATTTTCTAGCTCAGATAGGACTTTTCACTAGACAAAGCCATATTATTTAGATCGCAATAATGACTTAAAATGCTTCAAAAAGAGAATATTTCGACAGTCTCATGTTTTCTGTCAAAAGATTGAAAAAAAACCTCATTGCATATCTGTTTGTAAAATCCTCACCATTCTTGTACCTTTAAACATGTGTACTAATGTATACACAAAGAAAATCTATGTAAAAAAAGAAGCCTTTGTTATAACTGTCTCAGTGTACTACATGTGTACGGTAAGTGTGTGTGTGTGTGTGTGTGTTTATATGTGTGCGTCTTTCTACGTGTCTGTGATGTGCGACCATGTTGTTAATTCATATAGTCCTGGTTTATGTAAATGTGTCTTTGAACTATTTTGTGCACAGGCAGAAGCTATGGGTGCCTCCCTGGTCGTGCCACGTCTTAAAAGAGTTATACTTAACACATTCCTTTCAAATGTTGAGCATGCAAAATGTTAGTAGAGAAGAGAATACACCAAAAATCTAAAGGTTAGAAAAAAAACAACACCATTTCCTGTTTCTGTTCGAGTCTCCAGGCAACAGAATCCGTGCATTGGATCCAGAACGATTGGCGGTCGATGGGGTTGTTTAGTATTCGATGTTCTTTGTTGTCTGAGGTTAGCTTAGCGTCGTGATCGCACAGGAGCTTTGTGAATCAGATAAAATACAAAAAAACATCTGAAGAGTCGCCTGCAAAAGCTCTAGATCTATCTAGTTTATTGTAGCTAGCATTGGGACGAAGTAATCAAAGATGTCAGTTTGCAGACTTAAACTGTATTCACATGATATAAGGTTTGCTCTAATCGCGAAATTGGGCGCAGAGCTTTGCAGTGAAAACAGCCAGTTCGTTTTGTTTTTATGGTTATTTTCAACATGCTAACTTACGTCGCTACATACAGCTGTCATGTGATTGGTTTGCACGTCAAAAGGTCAGCGGTAAACAAGGTCAGAGTCTAAATTATTTGTACTTTGAGTGCAGCGCTTGACGACAATTTTGAGCGGTGAATGACATCAAGAGTTTCACCTTGGATTTCATCAGGCGTGTTTCCCTCCATAGAACGCCAACGTTAGCTTAGAGCCATGTTACTGAATATCAAGTGAATGCAGCACTTTGTCAAATCTTTGCAAAAAGCTTGTTGTTAGGGTCTCAAATTTAAACTGACATTGACGTATAAAAGTCTTATGTCAACTACTACTTGGTCATTTTATAAATTACGAATTTGCACCATTGTTCTATGGTGGACACCTTAAGGTGGGGTTTGGTAAACAAGACAATTCACTGAGGAAATAGGATTGGATTTGTTGGGTGCAAAACATTAAGGAGATTTCCTGCCAAATGAGTTTGGTTTGCTGATATCCTGTGTGATCACGGCCTTAAGACATCAGTGCTGGAGGCTTTTAAAAACAAAATGGGGGAAGTGCAATTTAAAGAAAATATATAGATACTGTAACTAAAACAACCTAGGCCTAAAGAAAATAGATTTCTATGTAAAATACATAATTCTTATTTTAATGCTTTGCTCATTCTCATAAACCAACCGGAGTAATGCATGAGCTATGAGTTGATTGAGGAGAATCATCTAGATTCATTTAATTTATTATAACATGAAGACAGGGATATTCCCTCCAACAGCTCGTGAATTAAGTTTATCCAAGCCTTGTATCTCCTGGGTGGAAAGAAGAGACATAGATCCTGGACTAGTCTTAATTCATGGCACCTTCATGGAAAGTACAGCCATACATCCTGTGTTTGTTCAGTAGTCTCTCCGCGGGACTCGTCTCGAGGCGTCACAGCTTGTGAACTGCCTTTGAAAAGGGCTATTATCATGTTACCTGTTTGTTAGTTTAACTCATCTGTCACTCGTCCTGGTGTGAAGTGTCGACATTCTAATCCATCCTAGTTGCATGAGATACTTCCGTGTATAAAAGTGTTTGTTGAGCGACTTAAAGATCGATCCTTGGATTAATACAGTGGTGCAATAATGATGAATTATAGGCCAAACTAGAGTTAGCATCACAAGGTTTCCTTCCATTGGTTTTTGGAATATTGCAGAAAATAAGATCTGTGGCGAAGACATGTTTATGATACTAACACGTTTTATTCAGCACAATAATCTCCACATATTAACACCACTTTATAATAATTGAAGAGTAAATGCCATTGCTAAAAGTAAAAAGCTAACGTTAGGCTATAAAGGAACTACAGCACGGTCACATGACTTCACGTCACCACCGCTGAGCTAAAGTGGCTAATGTTGGGCTATAAAGGAACTACAGCACGGTCATGACTTCACGTCACCACCGCTAAGCTAAAGGTGGCTAATGTTGGGCTATAAAGGAACTACAGCAAGGTCACATGACTTCACGTCACCACCGCTAAGCTAAAGGTGGCTAATGTTGGGCTATAAAGGAACTACAGCACGGTCACATGACTTCACGTCACCACCGCTGAGCTAAAGGTGGCTAATGTTGGGCTATAAAGGAACTACAGCAAGGTCACATGACTTCACGTCACCACCGCTAAGCTAAAGGCGGCTAACGTTGGGCTATAAAGGAACTACAGCACGGTCACATGATTTCACGTCACCACCGCTAAGCTAAAGGTGGCTAATGTTGGGCGTGATGACATTTAGTCGTCTCATTTAGACACTTGTTACCAACCGCCGTTTTTAAATCCACCAGTGGGGTATTTACTGAAGTATTTTATGTCGTAGAACAATACGTTAAAATCTCTAAAACTTGTGTGAACCACAGACCTTATTTTGGAGGCTAACCAAAAACACATTTAGAAAACTGACTATGAGACGAATGCTAATGCTAACTCATTCCCGGGTTCAAGGACTCAATACGGCACCACTCTATATAGGAAAGGGAGAGAAAGGAGTAGTTAGCGGTTGTAAACTATAGGCTAATGATGATTTTACATGGATGATATTTACTGTATATTTTCTTAACTAAAGTAGATGTGGGTGAATGAGTGTGTATATTTAGGCACGAAAGGCCTCAGAAACATTAAACTGCTACATCAAATCCTCGCCGGTGTTTCTTTAAAACGACTCCAATCAAAAGCTACTATTGATGGGGTTTTTGGGGAGACTCAAGCAAAAGAGAAACTGGATTATCAAAGCATCTTCTGTTGTCAGGAGCCCAGAAACACTGAGAGAAGTGAGAAACTGCCATTCAAAACCACAGTTCATCGCTAAAAAAGCAAAGATTCTCCATTCGTTTTGGTGATATTTCTCATAGAAACACAAAATCATTAACTCTGGCAGTGTGCAAAAGACACGCCACATGTTTACTTCTTAAATATATAACTATCAAATGCACAGAGCGGTTGAGAGGAGAAGTAACATTTTGAATAAAAACCTTTAAACTTTATCGTTCCTCCAAAACAAGGCTGGACTGTTTAACACTGAACACTGTAATGATGTCATAACATTTGTCTTTTCTGTAACATTTGTACATCATTGTGACAGCCATGCTGAATCCTGCCTTTTCAATCCAGTTTAACGCGTGTTGCTCGGCGAAGCTCGTCTTTTCACCACGTTTACGTTTCCCTCCAGTGAAAGACGAGACTTTGGGCGAGCACAACTGTTACCGTGAAAGAAAAAAATCTCTTTAAATACATTCCAGTCTTTGTGGCATTTGCACTTGAATTAATGTTACACTTCCGATGGTTATGGCATCTGAGAGTCACCACTTTCAACTACCTGTAATTATTTTTTACTAACCGCCAGCCCTCTAAAAACGGTAAAGTTAAAAGGTATGTGGGGTGAAAAGCGTACTAATGTAGTGAGCAGGGTTGAATACCTGGCCGTAATCCCTTTAGTTCGCCCAAATGTGCCAATCAGCGTAAAGGGCGTTGTTCACAGTTTGCAGATGATGCTAACATTTCTGTTACTAAACTAAATCTATTTACTGTCCGGAGATGCAGCTTCAATCTGCAATTGACATGTGCTGTGTCTCAATTTGCATACTTTTGTACTTATTAAAGTGTATACCACTGCAAAGTATGGCAACAGACACTATAAGTACGTGGATGAGGCACTAATACTGTCCCAAATATCAAGTGTGCAACGCTTCTAACACTTAGCGTCGTAACATTTTAGCTATTTAGCGTTTGCTGTGGTTAAGGTTGTTCCAATAAACACAGCGCTTTCCAAATCAAATGTATTTGTGTGGCTTTTTCCTGTTATTTATTAAACATACTATACTAGTGTCAAAAAGAAGCCACTGTTAATTATATTGGGTTAATCAAGTGAACTGTAATGATTTGCTTCCAAGACCGTTAGCGTAGCTACCTAGCTAGGTAGCTAACAGTACTCTCCTGGTCAAAATACACTTACTTTACAAAGTGTTCACAGTGAAAGACTGTAAGAGTTGAGACACAGCAATGGACTGCAGTAAATATTGGAAAGCATTAAAAAAGGGTTTTCAACAAAGGGAGTGGATTGATGCTAACGTTTCTGTCGCTGCACTAGCTCTCTTTACTGTCTGGAGATGAAGCTTCAATCTGCGACATGTGCTGTGTCTCAATTTGCATACTTTTGTACTTACTTGTGCTATTAAAATGTATACCACTGCAAAGTATGGTGAAATACACCATCAGTACGAAGATGAGGCACAAATACCGTCCCAAAAGTCAAGTGTGCAACGCTTCCAACACTTAGCGTTGTAGCATCTTCGCTATCGTAAGCTGCGGTTAAAGATGCTCCAATAAACACAGCGCTTTCCAAATAAAATGTATTCGTGTGGCTTATTCCCGCTATTTATTAAACATACTATACTAGTGTCAAAAATAAGCCACTGTTAATTGTATTGGGTTAATCAAGCGAACTGTAATGATTTGCTTTCAAGACCGTTAGCGTAGATAGCTTGCTAGCTAGGTAGCTAACAACAGTGACAGTAACAATCCCCGGTCAAAATACACTTATTTTACTAAGTGTTCACAGTGCATGACTTTCAGTGCATCAAGTGTAAGAGTTGAGACACAGCAATGGACTACAGTAAATATTGGAAAGCATTAAAAAGGGTTTTCAACAACGGATTCTTCTTAAAGTTCCTACATTTGAATCAAAAGGGTCTTTCTTTTTTAATTCAGGGTGAAATGCTTTCAGGGTGCAGAGGTTAAGAATGTAAAATATGAGTTATTATGCTATGTGTTCCTTAATTGCATGTCATATACTACGTGTGGAGCCCAATCACTGTAAAACTGTCTCATCAATGGAATTGAATCATTCTTTTTGGAAATTAAATGCATAACACTAATTAAAAAAAGGTTTATAAAAAGCTTCTTGTGTTTTTATTCACGATTTACTATTTTTCATTAAAAAAAGTGTTATGATGTTTTGGGGGGTTTCCCTTCCCTATAGTGTGTCATATGGGGTTTAAGTGCATGTAAATGGTCTGCAAAGGATAACATCCCAAAGTTACAGTACAAAATGAAAATTAGTATAATAGGGCCACTTTAAAAAAGGACAGTTTTAATGATTGATTATATAGTATTCAATTCGTTTTCATCGACTAATCCATTAACTATTGCAGATCTAATGTCACTACTACTTGTCGTTAACTACAGATCTCTTTATAAAACAAACATTTTACTGCGCAAATTCAACTTTAAATGAAGTACTTGTGACCTCAAGTTGGCCTATCTGGTAGATGTATGTTATAAGGGACTAGAAATATTTCAATCATTGATAATAAAAAGCAAATATATCATATTTACATTTTTAAAATGATAGATCGCAGCCCCTCTACTGTAGAATGAATTTGCAAACCTTCATTATATTGTGTTTGTAATGATATTAAATACAGTGTTCTCAATGTAAAAGGTAAAGGTATATGAAGTCATTCATTACTATTTTTAATAAACGGAATCAAAACGAAGACGTGTGTGTGTGTATATGTGTGTGTGTGTGTGTGTGTGGTCTAGCATTACTATACTTGTGGGGACCTAAATCTGTTTACACAGTCACGTGTGGGGACTCGCCTCCCTTATGGGGACAAATGGGAGGTCCCCATGAGGGGGATCATTCATTTTAGGGTGAAGACTAAGGGTTAGGGTTAGGGTTAGGCATGTGTTGGTTATGGTTAAGGTTAGGATAAGTCTCCAGGAAATGCATGTAAGTCAATGTAATGTCCCCTGAAGTGATGTATACATGCAGGGGCGGATCTACCGGGGTGGCATGGGGTGGCAACTGCCACCCTAAACAATAGCCTTGCCACCCCAGCTGCCACCCCAGTTGGCATCTTTGTTTTGAAAGAAAAGTTGTGGCTCATCGGACATTTATGAGAGAAAGTCTCTAATGTCCGAGTGCAAGTGAATGCAGCACAAGATGCACGTCATGTAACCCCTCCCCCGGTCCTGGCGCGAGAGTGGAAATATGATTGGTGGCGAATTCACTTGAACGGGGGACGGCGCAAAACGAGAAGCCTTTCGGACCCAAGCACTGAAGGAATGAGGTATTTGCGGTCTACAATGAGAGAAGAGAATGTCAAGTTTGGCTGTACTCAGCATTGAATCAAAACGCACTACAGCTGTTGATCTTAATACATTTGTGAGGCGTTTTGCTGAACAAAATAGTAATAGCCGCATTCAGCTGTAATAGACATGCCAACTTGATGCTCTGCTCACGGATGACTCGATGAGAATAACAAACTGTTAAGATGATGACCTTGTATGCGTGAATATATTTTTTTCTTTGAGGGGGTCTGCCCCCAAAAAACAGTTTTAAGTCCTGAGAAAGTAAAATAAGACGGTGTGTAAAACTACACTGCCCAGCCAACAGAAAGTAACCACTTTGATTTAACTAGGCCAGTAGGTAAGGACCTTCCATTGGATAATAACTGCAGCGATGTATATGTTTTAGCTGAATACACGTTTTTGTAACCCTAACTGATGCAGTTAGTCACTTCTTTAATGTTTGTTCTTTCTGATGTAAAGTCAAGGTTGTAACTGTTTATCAATAATGATATAATTACTTGTTTTTCAAATTTGAAGGAGGGTGAGTAAGCATCTTGATGAACATTCATCATTAACTCCTCCAAAAAATATAGTTTATTCAATAATAAATGAATATGTGAATCATAACAGTTCTTCACTATATCTGTAAAGCGTCTTTGAGCACTTGTAAAAACGCTAACAAATTAAATCTATTATTATTATTATTTATTAACAGTGATTGACAGCTGATAGTAATAATATGATTGTTAATATTATCATATTCATTCAGACAAACATCGATGAGACAGTTAATTAATGTACTTATTGCAGCAGTCTGTATATATTTGGTACTCCTGCTGGTCTAAGAGTGAGACAAACTCATTCAGTTATTGTTCAGTTAAAATTCATTAAATTACGTCTGCCACCTTATATATAAGGCTTTACTGATGTGCCACAATAATATCACCTATGTGATTGAGTTAAAATATTAATATTGTGGCTTTCCAAGTTAACATTGATTGTAGGGGTGTAACGGTTCACAAACATTTCGGTTTGGTACGTACCTCGTTTTTAGGTCACGGTTCGGTTCGGTACGTTTTCGGTTCAGCAGAAACAATTATCACAAAACATTACATTTTTTTTTTTAATTATTATTAAACTGACTAATGTATTCAAATAAATACAAAATATAGTAAAATAAACATTAAGGTGCAGCATTTCGATGAACTGAAATAATCTGTATTTGAACTGTACTAGTACCTAAGCAGCCAGCTTGACATTAGGACTCGCTTGTCATTGTAGTTTCATGTTGTTTAAAGAAAGATTAACTTGTCCACATTGCTTGCTGAAATGGCAGATCTGCTGGCACTAACAATGTCTCCTGCTGTGGAGAACACCCTCTCTTGGGACAGAGTTAGCAGACACAGCCAGGTAGCGCTTTGCTAACATGGCAACATAAGGATACTTGGCGTTTGTAATAGCTTTTGGCTCAGTCTGAACTCTTTGCGAGTGGTGGAGGCTTACATGCTAGTGGGAGTTGGGTTTGCACTTCAGTCTTTTTTCTTTTGGTACCGGTGATATTCATGTTCGGGTGATGCCTTTTCAAATGAGTGTGCAAGTTTGATATATTGCCAGCCGCGTAACCAATTTTAGTTGAACAATGTCGACAAACAGCTTTGGTTCGGTCCACCTGTCTTTGTCCTTCATCCTTGTACGTAACTGCGAAACCAAAATGTTCCCAAACCGGAGACTTCAATGATGCTGGAGGATTTTCTGCTCAACTTTATCTGCGTTCGCCATTTCGACAGTTCCTCAAATTACTGACTACATTTGAACGCATCCCTGTGACCAGCTCTCATAGTATGCCTCTCGTCCAATGAAATGACTTGGTCGCTCTATGATATATACCTGAGATTACTTCCAGAAAGTTGTTCTCAATTTTTTACGTTTAACGCTATATTCGTTCGGTACACACGTGTACCGAACCGAAGGGACCGTACCGAATAATTTCAGTACGGGTACGTGTACCGTTACATCCCTAATTGATTGATATGATTGCGATTTCAATCAGCATATACTTCTGTCAGGGGATGCCACCCCTCAAAATCTCCTGCCACCCTCTTGCCACCCCATGAATATTTGTCTAGATCCGCCCCTGCATACATGGTATGTGTGTGTGTGTGTGTCCGTCACACACAGTCTGAATGTGTGAATGTATGTTAATGTGGTGAGTGTGAACCAGGGTGTCACTGCAAAAGACTCAAATGAATAAAGACCCTCTAAAACACACACTTTTATACATTTCCGACACACACATCCACACGCCCACCCACGCACCCACGCACGCCCGCACACACACACACACACACACACACACACACACACACACACACACACACACACACACACACACACACACACACACACACACACACACACACACACACACACACACACACACACACACACACACACACACACACACACACACACCTGTTTCCCTCCTCCACTGCTGCTCTTTTACAGCCTTGTTAATCCTGAATGAAAGACTCGGTGACAGATTAGTGTGTGTGGGCTGTTTGTAATTTCCAAAAGACATTTACACTTCCCTCGTTCAGGGGCTTTTGAATGACTGAAGGCAGAGAGGGGGTTTGGTATGTCTGAAAAAAAAACTCAACACAAGACATTTACATATAGAGAGAGAGAGAATTGCTTTTTATTTCAGGTTTATGCTCACATTTAACGGGGACAATGGAAATGCCATGACCAAAGGATGTATGATAGTGTGTGTGTCGTTATTGTGTTATCTATTTTCTTCACATGTATACGCTGTGTATCTTGGAATAGCTATGAGTTGTTCTCCGAGCAAAATGACAAACAGTCCTGAGGAAATATGATATTTTTCTGTGTAAAATGTGCAATAGAAGCTAAGCTGACACAAGGCTTAGCGTCAAATTAAATTGTTAAAAAAGGTGGAATATTTCTGACCACATTGGCTTTTCTGTAAAGCTAGGACAGATGATATTAGCTGACTGCAGATGTATTTATATTATCACACATGTTGGCCAATACATAACAAGTCAATCCCAGTACTGAATATACAAAGAAAGTCTTGCGTTCATTGAGAAAGTGTCTCTAATGTATAGTTTCTTCACCAGAGGAAGGATGAGTTTATTATTAGAACATTATCCTCTGAAGTATTGAAAGTAAGGCATTGCTTTCAAGTCAAAAAAATAAACAGTGAGTTGAAGAAAAATAAATATGTATTCTCACCTGGTTAAAATAACAGCCATGCAATTGTCAAGGCTTTAGGGTTAGGGTTAGGAAAGGATCAGTGTCTGTACTTAACTCCCCTATTTCAAACGTAGAAACACTTCTGTCGTGATAAGAACCTAACCCTAATAAATCAATAAATGTACTGGAGTCAAAGATCCAGAAGATGACACGTGTTTGATTGTATCACGTATTAAAAGCAGTAATAATGTCATTCAAATCTATGCATTTTATATTGCTCTGTACATGACTGCCACCTACTGTATGTAAGGAGCTGGTGCAGCTTTATGCAAACCAATTATCAATGACAAAATCAGCTGGACAAAATCTAAACAATGTAAAGATTTTGGATGAAAATGAAGGATATATTTTCATCGTGAGGAAACCAAAGGGAGGCCGATTAATGGATTCTTGATAACTGAACTGTTTGGTAACACGTAAACTCTCCAATTCGTTTTTTTCGACATAATATACTATACATATTTATTTTACAGACATAAAATACTATGACTGTTTTCAACTTACTATACCAAACAAATGTTATGACATACTATGACTTTATTTTCAACATACTTTACTATGAGTCCTTCAGTTATTTTGTGTGTGATGTAATATACTAAGACTTTGTTGACGTATTACGGTATGATTATTATTTTTTTCATTTACTGTACCGTGTCTTTATCTTTCAACATACCAAACATTTTTGACAAACTACTCCTACTACTATACTGAAATACTACTGACATACTTTAGAATGACACAACACTATGACTTTCTATTAACTTTTGGGGACATTTTGATATACTATGACGTATATATATTAGTACATACTATGTTTTATTATAGACTAACTATAATATGAACCTCTATAGACATATTATACTATATAAAATATATATAGTACACATGTTGTTTTATTTACAACTCTATCACTGTACATACACAATATGTATACACAGTTTTTAGTGGGTATAAACACCAGGTTGAATGCAGAGACACAGACAGAGCAGGTAATAAACTCCTGTGTGACTGTATGTTGGGAAGCGCTGACCTCTAGTGGAAACTGTGTGACACTAGAGGCCAACTTACACAACAAAAAGACAGTGCTTCTGACAGTGACCTGTTATCAGCTGTCTGCAGGCAGAGGGCCAACCCAGGCTGAGATAAAACATGAAAACCAACAACATGTAAACACTACAGATAACAGATAAGCTCATTATCACCACGCTGTCACTGACATCGTTCTGAGAAGCGAAGGTTCAGAGAAACACTCGCGTTTAAAATCTTTATTTACAATATGACAATTTAGTCCCTCCATCAACTGGAATGGCAGTATACATATTTACAAGTATGTACATGACATGAATTCAAATATATTTCTTTGAATATTTATTATGAATTTATATATAAAGAGACTGTTGGTCTATTATGATTGTCTGACAAAGGCATAACTTCTCAACAACTACTATGTGTTTTTTAATCTATAAACGTAAAGATTTTCAGTCTAAGGTGAAACGTTGTGCTGTAAATGATGTTGATATTAATAATTAAACATTTATGCTGCCTTATAAAGCAATAACATGTAACAGAATGGCTTATGTATCTGGATCAATGCACCTGTATTATTGGTATTGAGATAACTAACTTTTCTTAATATAAGAAACACAAACATTATATTTACAAGTGAAAGCAACATGGGATGCACATTCAGTCCATGTGGATTTAAAGGCAACAACTTAACCACACAAAAGATTAGATTAATTGCAAACTCACCTAGTTACAGTAAGGTACAAATTAAAATGGGTTAACGCATTAATTAAGTGTGAATAATTAACATATATTTTCTCATTAATGTGCAAAAAAGCAAACAAACTACAACTGAAATTAAGTGAAAGCTTAATTGAAACAAACAAATCGACACTGAAAGCTAACACAAAATTGTTAAATTTAAACTTAGGTGTGTTGAAAATGTCACATCCTTTTATAAAATCGTTAATTCAAATGTTAATCCTGCACAGATCTTAGTGTTAAATGATTTTATAAAGACCACATTACACCTATAAGTTGAATTTGGTAGTTGCAGGTCACAATACGTCCTAAATAAAACTGAGCTAAGGTCCGTTAAAACGTTCTAGTAACGCATTTAAATTAATATTTAAAGATGTCAATGTAGATACAGATGTGACGTTAACAAAGGGGTATACAGAGCCTTAATTAAGCAGACAATGATTGTTTTCTTCTTCTGTCTCAGCACAGACTGATCCCAAACATCCAATATGACCTTCTTGCCTGCAAGCCACCAAAAAGGGAACACAAAGCATTGTGTATTTTCCTTAGCAATACTCAACTCTTCCATTAAATAATGAAAATCCTCCATGTGCCCCGTTAGCTATGTTACGCTTATAGCATTAGCTACCGTTATGTGGCAGCTATCAGGACGAGTGAATGTTGATTTTACACCTGACTTATCACCATAACGTAATAAAGCAATTTAGCTATAAAGCTAGCCATTGTTGCTCATGAAACCAGTGTCAAGCTATCAATACAGATTACAAGCTGAATTTGTACAATACAAAAATCAGTAGCTACTAATCGCAAAGCTACTGTACCAGAAATAGCAGAGGCATTTTAAGGTATTAGCATTACACACAATACATGTATTTAATAAGTAGCCTACTGCAACCAAGGTGCTAGCCAGGAACTCAATGATTATTTCTGTGTCCTTATTCTCATATAAAACGTATTTTAAAACATCATTCACAAGTCTTTGTGTTACAGAAGGGAAATTAGCTTCACAGTGCAGTGTTCAACAGTTGAGGTGTGTTCAGCTAAAGTTAGCATTAGCTTTAAATCTGCTATCTCACAGCTACAGAATACTGAGCCCTGCTAGCTCATTTAGCCTCACTGAGTTTTGATTCCTTTTCGCACCAAAGTGTTTCCTCTGTCCTAGAAGCTTCTGAAGAACTGCAGGGAGAGTTCGTAGGTCAGGAACATGGTGGAGCTCATCGGGAATCCTCGGATAGCATTTACTGACGCGCCGCGGAAGAAAACCTGCGAACAAGAATTGCGGTGTTAGCAACTAGCAAGTGTTACTGTTGTTTTCCAGAATAATTACATAGTTAGCAACAGCCCTGATTCAAAAGATGACATATTGTGCCTTTTGTTCAAGTTCAACCCTTGTATCTTGGGTTCGTACAAGAACATGTTTACATGCTTTAATGTTCGTAAAACATAAATGCTGTGATGTGTTTCCATACTTTAAGAGTATTCAAATGGCACCATGACCACCTTCTACAATATGGGACCTTTAAAGTATGTATCTAAACCAGTGTTTCTCAAACGTTTTCATACCAAAGACCACTTAACCAATAAAAAAACACTCGCGGACCACCTAACTCCACAAATATCAAAAAACACATCGCTTTTCTAGAACAGATTACAAATCGCCTGAAAATGGTACAAACAAGTGGCAACATGTTTGATGAAGGTGTTGCGCTGGGCTATATCATGCAATTGAAAGTGAAACTTAACCTCGCTCCATTGCGGAGATATTCCCGCGAGAGTGCGGAAAACTGAAATGTATTTATTTATTTCAAATGCGAAATGTTACCAATATACTCACAGACCACTAGGGGGCGCTAACGGACCACCAGTGGTCCGCGGACCACACTTTGAGAAGCACTGATCCAAACCAATATGAGTCCAGACAGTTAAAAGACGGACAGGTTACTTAGAATGAAAGATAATGATATTTAAAAAGATTTTTAAAAAAATTAACTAAATTAAATCTAGTATAACATGTATTTGTATCTGTGGTATTTGGAGAGCGTTGCTCATTACAAAATAATGTGTAAAAGTAATTTAGGTAATGAAAATAATCACATTTTCAAGTTTTATCTTTGAAAATGTGTCAGGTTCCCAAATAAATCCAAGATATTTAATTATGTATTTTATCCATATTGTTTTATGCTCTGTAACTTTCAACAGTGTTTTGTTGTTTACCTACATTTGAGTCATTATTAGACCCTTTTCATAATCTTTGTTTGTTTAGTTTCATTAGGGTTTCAATACAGTTTCACCCCGCAACTCATGTTCATTTTAATACTGAGACTCCTGCACATCCCTGTGTATACTAATATATAAGAGTACTTCTTTACAATCTGCACAGCTCTCCACAACTTTATATTCTAGTATTTTGTCACATTTGTACTGCACTTAGTTTTGGGTGAATTTAGATTTTGTAAATATTTCTCTCTGTTTTTTGTAAATGGTTCGTATAATAGTCCTTTGTTTGCTCCTTTTCTGTGTTTATGTATGCACCATTAAACACCAAAGCAAATTCCCTTTTATACGTTTAAACCTACTTATCAATACATAGATTAATATTATGAGAAAGGACACACACTCATTGATCCGCTCTGACCTTCTGTTATTGATCACATATCTGCTGTTTGCTGAATCACAGTTAAAAAGTCTCGACAGATCGTCTACATTTACCTGATAAACGTTGTTCCCTGGACGCCACATGTTGTTGATTTTAGTCCAAAAACGTGGATGTTCACCTGATGCAACCTCCATGGCATCTTCTCTAAGCAATGAACTTTCTGGATAAAATCCATCAAAACGTTGTATTTTTATAATAAAGTATATGTTTCTGTTTTTTGACCACTGACTGCCTCCATGTTGTCACCTGTTTGTTTTTCATATCATGCAGATAGTGATCTTTCTGGATCAATATCTGTATGCCGTCTGGATGCCGAGAGTTCATTCACTCGCAGAATTACGTGGTCCAGATAAACCTTCAGGGAATTGAGTTCCGAGGAAACAGCTCTTCTTTAGAGTTCACCTCCAAACGTTTAATTATGTGTTTGACGTCCAGCAGATAATACAGAAAGCTGGACCAGTAAAAGTTATCTGCTGATTTTAAGAGGAAAATTATACATTTGATAGAATCTTTAACAGCAATCTAGGATGGGATGTGTGGCCAATTTAACAATCACAATAAATAATGTAGAAATAAGAAACTTTCCAGGTAACTAAGCTAGTTATTGAGTATCTAACTATCACCAAGCAGCAGAGGTGTGGACTCGAGTCACATGACTTGGACTCGAGTCAGACTTTTAAATACATGCACGTCGGAAAAAGTCAAGAAATGAGCGAAAAACCGAAAAAAGAAGCGGCATCTGCTGCATGTCAATGATATTGGAGAAAGCAAAGCTGAGTGCAGGATTTGTAAAATGAAAATAACCTTCAGAGCAGGGTTTTTTTCTTGGTAACCACTCAGGATTTATTGTCAGAGGTGGGAGAAGTTCAGATCTTGTACTTGAGTAAAGTACCAGAGTGGAGGAATACTCGGTTACAATAAAAAGTCCTGCATTCAAAATGTTACAAGTAAAAGTACAAAAGTATTAGCATCAAAATATAATTAAAGTACCACCTGCAGAGGGATCTAGATGCAGGTGTTCTTTCCCCCATAGAGACGCCTCGCTGCACATTATCATAGAGATAGATTGTTGGGTCCCTTACAACATGTTGTACACAGTGGAAATAAACATTCTGGTTACCTCAACATCAGGGATCTTATACATTAAACTCCTTCTGAATCAAACCGTCACGGTAGCCTTACCTTACTGATCCCTCTTAAATTAGAAAAACACACGTTACTTTACCAGCAGAGAGAAAATGGATTATTAAATTATTAATGTGACTAATAAAGAGCAATTTGATTATTAAGTATTATTCTGTTGATCGATGTCATTACATTTGGTGAAAACACATAATGACTTGTTTAAGACTCGTTTTGTCAAAGTTTAGGACTTGGACTTGACTTGAACTTGCCCATCCTGACTGGAGACTTGACTCGGACTTGAGCGCAAAGACTTGAGACTTGACTTAGACTTGAGCGCAAAGACTTGAGACTTGACTCAGACTTGAGCGCAAAGACTTGAGACTTGACTCGGACTTGAGCGCAAAGACTTGAGACTTGACTCGGACTTGAGCGCAAAGACTTGAGACTTGACTCGGACTTGAGCGCAAAGACTTGACTCGGACTTGCAAAACAATGAGTTGGTCCCACCTCTGCCAAGCAGTGTAGAAAACAAACATGAGGATGCTATTGAAAGCTTGTCATGTCACTAGCGTAACAACACAATTGTATTTACTGCAACCATAGGACAATAAAGATGAACTGCTTTGGAAAGCTTTATTTCTTCTTCCGCTGCAAAGGTTGAAAATTGTTATCCGAGGCGATGACGAACCATCAGTTTTTATTAGTAGGTGACGTACCAACAGTCACACTCATATGGCATCTGCTGCCTCTGCTCGTTCCCTTGAAGATGGTTTGATTACCCATCTCTTCCAGTATAAAAACACGGCCTCTCTCGTGAGAATAACCAGTGCTTTACGACATTACAGTCTCTAACAACGTTTTATTTAGGAATTCCTGACTTTATATAGGGTGTTTGAAGGTGGAGCGTAGATGATGAATGAAATACGATGCTGACAGAGGTCAAATGTATTCAGGGGGTTATCCAGAATTCAGATTTGTACTTCACGTATCTAAAACGCGGCAGAAAGTTTAACTCATAAGAACCCACCGTGCCACAGATGTCACATGAACTTTAAATGTTCTGGAAAGTTCCTTATACAGCTTTAGCCTTTATTTTATCTCAGAATGTTAACTCAAATTTAAACCAAAAAATCCTCCTCATTAATTAAGTTATAAATAAGACTTGTCAGAATGTGTTGTTTATTTAGTCTAAATGATGTTCCCCATCATTTCCCCAAAGGTAGAAATGGGTCCCGGGTTCTTATGAGTTAATATATGCCACTTAAATATTTCATTTTTACAATGTAATAGTATTGTTACTGGCTGCTATTTAACAACCTAAGACTGCAACAACACTAAAACGTTCAGCATCACCGACTTTCTCACAGACTTGTTTAGGTTTGTGTTCCTGAGGTAAGTCCTCTTTAGGACAGTGCAGGTGTAATCTCACCTGAGCGCCCTCCGTCCGGTAGCTATGGACGATGCAGTGCACGATGCCTTTGTACTTCCTCTGCAGCGCAGCGTCCGCCTGCAAACGACTCTTCACCACGTCAGCGGGGGTGGCCGTCACCCAGGAGATAGACCCTAGAGAAGAGAAGAGCTTTAGCTGCTGCTGCTGTCAACGTGAGGAAGCAGAAACATGGCCGGTGTAGAGGAAACTTCTGTGTAGCAATGCTGTGGGGAGTCACCGACTCAGGAAGGAGACACGGTAGGAGCAGTAGCTTTGATGTCAAACACTGATGGTTTATTTGGAGTTACGGCCGGAGGATTCACATCACAAGTCCAAGAGCCAGAGGTTCTGACTTCACGGTAGAGTTGCCACGTCAATTCTAAAGAACTCTACCTCAGACCCGTGTATTTAACTAGTTCTGAGAGCATCTTCAAACTGCTGCATAACACCTCTATCAGCTGACGCCAACAGGCAGGAACAGGGAGACAGAACACTGAGAGCACAGCAGCCAAGGTTACGAGGTGTGTGTGCTCAATCAGGACAGTTTTGAACTGATAAACTGGGTCAAAGTTATGGGCCTTGGAAAATATTTCCACAACAGCCGGGGTTACGGTCAAATTGTCAATTTTAAGGAAGGTGTCTAACGGAGTGGAATGACCCAGGAGTCTCAGCCATGATCTGGCATAATTAATCTCTTCTCTTTTCTGAGATTAATGTATTTGTATGCAAGGTCCTTGTTGAAATAAATAGATAATAAAAAAAGAAAAAGAGCTGTTCAGATTCTGTAGATCAGCGGTTTCCAACCTTTTTCAACTCGGAGCCATAAACAATACGGAGGCTAAATAAAGTTCTGATTGGTCGATTAAGAACATGTGACACGTTGTTAATCCAGTAGAACAGACCGTTGTCAAGGACTGTATTGACCGTTGCTAAGGAGGATCAAGAAAGAGAAAGGAAGGGGAGGTTCGAATACAAAATAATTCTCAATCATGAAATGTTTCCACACAAATTAATATGTTTTGCTAATTATTTGGCGGCCCACTTGCAATGCGCTCGCCCCACAGGTTGGGAACCGCTGCTGTAGATGATAGGAAAGAGGCTTCAATGCTTCCTTTATTATCTCCTTTAGGAAACACTGGGGCATTCTTTAATAAAGGAGAGGAGATAATGCTGTCCCACAATACCTTGCGGTAAAAACACTCACTGTGACACCACATTTTGCCCATAACGGAAACGACCGATCATGCTATGGTGCTTATTCTGCATTTTAGATATTATAACTGATATCATATATTGATTCAATGGTAAATGATAGCACGCCTGTTTGCCACAGAACAAGGAGTATATCGATTAATCAAGAAATGTGCAGCCTTACAGGATCATCTATCCAGGATTAATTCATTAGATTTGTTGATAATGAAAATACTTGTTAGATGCAGCCTTACTTTAAAGCTTTCCTACAGTATGACAACTACTTGCTTTATATACAAAATGACTTATACAACAATAAGTAAGTCCTGCTACAAACATATCTATAGATTTCAGATCGCACTGCAGAGCGGGCAATTCTAAGTTTCTGAAATAAAGAGTTAACTTAAAAAATGTACGTTTTTGTTTCACATGCAGGCCTGAATGGCGGGCTAAACACCAAAACATCTGTGATTTCTGTTCTGCTGAACCTCTGAGTCCAAAACACCACATGCCTGCACTGTTTACACACACGCTCTCAACCAATCAGAGCTTGACTTTCAAAAAACGGAATGATTCGAAAAAACATGTGGATACATCGTTTTGGAGCTCCATGCGTTCACATGTAAGTAAAATACAATTGCTTTATATCATCATATTTTAATATAAATATTTGTGTAAGTGTATTTATCTAAAGAAAAATAAGCTTTCGAATTCAGGCATACACAAAGTCAGGTTTCTTTGTTTACATTCACATTCCTCTACTACCTCTCCATCTGCATATCATTAAAGCTATTTGACACATGCTCCAATCAAAGAGCTATTTTGTGGACGAAATTAGCTCCAAACCTGCTCTGTATTTGCACCAAATGTACTTAGCTGACATGCGTGGGTAGAAAATACGGACTAATTAACCCTTTATTTCTTTCTCTATTTGCCTTGGAGAGTGTTAAAGGGCCCATGTCATGCTTTTCCGGTTATCACCCGTCCCCTTGTGTGATGAAGGTTTTTTCTGCATGTAAACGGTCTGCAGAGTCACAAACCCTCAAAGTGCACCCTGTAGGCGGCGCGTGAGGCTCAGGTTTGGGAAGGCTAAATAACTTTGTTACCTGACGCTGCCCGCCTCTGGCGTCTATAGAAAATACATCAACTCAGTGAAAGCACCGCCTGCTGACCAATCAGAGCTCAGTGTGCGGAGTTTAAATCTCTCAAGTCATATTACAGGATAAAGGAAATACAGCTTAAACTGCCGTATGCAGAGAAGACGCCGACTTGTCGCATTTAGCATTCATATTACATCATCAATCAGATCATCGATCATATAATAATCACAATATATTTCCTTATCTGAGTCAGCTGAGCCGTATCTGGCCCGTGCAACACTCACAGTGTCACATGCTGTATGCAGAAGTATTATTTTAAGCAACACATTAAGTTGAGGAAACACTCAAATGTAATAAAGTCAGATCCCCATCGTGTTTTAGATGGGGCAGTATAATAAAACTGTTGTACGCTTTCAAACACTCGGTAGTTATTTTTAACCAGTTGTTCTGTATTCTCCTTGTAGGTGCAACTATGTGGCTTGTATCCTGGATTATATGTTTAAGTCATCATGGATGTTTAAAGTTCATATTTGTCTAATATTAGTTTACTTTTCATTAATGAAGTATGACGCTGCGCTGTCAGTACACTTGTCCTTGTTTGTGATTGGTCAAATGTAGCTAACCCCGCCCCTTTCACATGAACGCGCTCTCAGCTGGAGAGAGAAACCCTGGCTTGATTTACCGAGTTGATAACCAGCGCCGTAGGACCGCTTAGCGAGATCTCGTTTGTTAGGGTTAGTTAAGATAACTCAAGCATATCCAGGGTCTGTTGAACTGGCTTCGTAGCACAGGGCACAGGTGGCTGCATCGCAGCGCTAATGTCAAAGACATTATATTTTATTTTACCAGGATGCAGTTACACAAATATTTGGGAAGTCTTAGCCTTCCCTAATATGTTTTTAGCCCTAGCCTACAGTACCCCCCGCCGCCCCTGATACAACCCTGTAGCGAGTACAACTCTAACACAGAAAGACATTTCTATGCTGCCCCAGAACGCCCTCGTTGGACATTTCTCTTTTTCCATTTGTTTCTTCCGGGAACCGCATGACGTCATGACGTCAAAATGGACCAATCCGAGGAGCTCCTCACACACAAAGGACCTTTAGCGTACATGTTCAACTAACAGGGAGTCGCATTGACTTGCATAGAGCTCCCTGGTTGGTAATAGACGAGTTGGGATGGCGGAGAAATGCTCTCCGCAGATTCTCACAGCGTTATAAACCTTTTTCTTTCTCAATATCAAGCCACACTTATTGTCTTTACTTCGGCTGTGAGTGTGTGTGTGCTCAGGATGAGTTTCACTTGTTCTCGCTGTATCGCCGACCCGGAAAGCACACCAGTAAGCCAGCTCAGTGAGCAGCGAGCCTCGCAACGTCCCGACCAATCAGAGCACACTGGGCTCACAGGGAGGGGGGGGGAGGAGCTCCAACAAGCTGTTTAGGACAGAGAGTGAATAGCACAGACTATACAGAGAGGCTGTGAGAAACCAATGTGAGTTTGGAACATTGAAGACATGTAAAATCTGTTCTAGTAGACCTCAACACTGGAATCATGATCAGTAGAAATGGCCAGGACATGGGAGCTTTAAGTTCACATACATAGTAAGCAAATAAAAGGTCTAATTGATGTTTCACGCACGAGTCATGTTGTCATGAACCTGCTCATGACCACAGTGTATTTGTTTGATCTCAAACGAAAGATATGAGCCAGAATACAGACTCAGAATATAACCTTTTACAAGCAAATAGGCTTTTCCATGGTGTGGAAACGTGTGAAACAAACCATTCCTGCTGCATCATTCTTACACATACATTTCTGTTTTATCATCCATGTCACCTGCATTACATTGATGGATATTAATAATGCTGCTCCGATGTTAAATGTGCAGATTAAAAGTGAAAGAAAGAGCTCCTGACAATCACACTTCAACCAATCACTAGAAAAACAAACCTACTAAGTTCATTAATGTCATTTATCTTTGACAAACCACTATTCAATTTACTAGTACTTTCAATTCAAATAACATTAAAGGTCCCATGTCATAGCCATTTATACGGATCATAATTACATTGTTGAGGTCTAGAACAGATTAGCATTGGTAACCCTTGGTCTAAAAACTGACCATAAATAGGGACATACTTCTTAAAACTGTCAATGAATAGAGAAAAATGTCTTAAAACTGCTTAAAGTTTTATTGTTTTTACATATTTTAATTATGTTCCTCATTTATTATTGTGATGTTTTGTCATACTCAGTAAAGCACTTGGGCTGTGTCAAGCATGAAAGGCGCTATATAATTAAAGTGTATTATTATTATTGACTTCCAGGGGACTCATTTCAAGGATTCAACACATCCTATCGACTGAGGTTTACCTGCCAGTCCTCCAGCCAGCCAGATGGGATCCTGGGATGGAGGTTGGAGGAGGCGTCGGCTTCAGCAGGTTGCAGAAGAAGGGTGTAAGGGATGAAGTATGAGTGTGTACCCTGGGACGTCCCTCAGGATCATGGCCCCGGCCCCCCGGTAGAGGCCCTGGAGACCCTCCGTCTGTAAGGTGCTGCTGAATGCAGGGGATCGGGCCTCGATACAGACTCGGGCTGGGCATGGCGATGGAGCGCAGAGGGATGTTGGAGCCGCTGGTCAAAACTGCCCGCAAGGTTCAAGTTCCTCTGTGGGGAATACAAAGTAGACCCGTTAGCAGTATACTTCATTTTCTGCACCTGTTTTCCTCTGATTTCAGCCTGATAGCTGCTCCTAGGATGTGGTACTTATTACATTTGTATTGTATTAACAGTGTGGTTATATACTGTATTTAATATGTGAGTCTACTCATTGTATTTGCCTTTTATCTGCACCGTCCCATTTGCTGTAATGATGTTTATTCTGTTTCTGATTTTGTGATTTCTTTGTTTTTCCCCCGATATATTTCAATCAAAGTTTCTGCTCCAAAGCATTTGACAACAAATACAAAATATAGACAAGAAAGGTGTCAAGAGAAAAAATACAAGTGACACAAATATATAATAATATATTTTTAAAAAAGAGATAAAATAAATAACACATTAATAATTATTACAATAATAAGTACATCGAAAAGTTATAATACATTTTAAACATTCAAAAACAAATTGAAACTGGAAAATCTTGAAAGAACTGCTTTGGTTTGTATTCAATGGTCCTCTCCCACATCCACTACTGTCTGATAAGCTGCTCTAATGCACACTACAGCTCCAAGGCCACTGGACTCACTAAACAAGCACTCAACACACTATACACAACAAGCCATTCCGGCTTCATCATTGCCTCATTGTTCAAAAGTATAATCTGTTGAGCTGGGAAAATCTCATCGTTTACAAAAACGTCTGCTTAGTTTATAAGATCACTCGTGGGCTGGCTCCTCCTCCTCTGGCTGGCTTCATCCGCCTAAAGCCCGCCTCAACCAGGGCTACTGGAGGTGCGGCTAGGGGAGACCGCCCCCATCCCATTTAAGAACAGCGCATTCAGCCAGGCTGTCTTTCATTCCACGCATCCCATCAATGGAATTCAATACCACAACCAATAAGAGAGTCCTCATCCTACTACACATTCAAGCACAGTGTTGGCTCATTGATAACCAACAGTGTCAGCACTGATGTGTGGGTGTAGGTGTGTGTGTGAGTGCGTATTGTGAATGTTTTCTTTATTATTATGACTTGCTCTCACAGTACCTGTATTCAGTGTGTGAAAACCAGCCTTTTGGCTAATTTCAGTACATTTACATGTTTTTAATATATTGATTAAAGGTGGGGTACGTTTGAGAAACTGGCTCGAGATACACTTGTTATATTCCATGGAATGCTCTTAACATCCGATAGCAATGAATATCTGAAGTGCTTTGACAATAAATCCATAACAAATGTCTTCTGTGGAAGTCGTGGCGCTGTAAAAAGCACGACCAATCACCTGAGCCGGCTAAAGTAACTGGATGGCCTACCTGCCTGTCAGCCTTCCATCTGGGCACAACTGATCTCGTGCCCTCATTGGTCATGTGCGCGTTCGTGTGTGTTGGAGGAGGGGCTCTGTAAGGAAGTGGCAGATTTCTTCCGACTGTGTATTTTCAAATTCTAGCGCACTCGAGCTGGTTTCTCCAAAATGACCTACCCCACCTTTAATGAACACTGTCCCTTGTTTTAAATAAATCAATTCAATTATATTTTCAGAAGTTTCCACATTTCCTGTCCTCAAACTCTTTAAAAACATGCATTTAATAAACACTTGATCAAATCTTGGGGATTTCCATTTCTCAACACTGCCATTGATAAGATGAAACCAATCGGTGACTTTGCAAAGATATTGTCTAATGAACTCTTCCATGTAAATACTTACTGCTGTAAAATGGGAAATGGAGCCACCAATCTAGGAAAGGGTTTTACCCAAAGTTTAAATTTAGATTATTATTACATTTCTTGGCACTGTCAGGACACATTGCCTGTGGGTCGGCGGTTAAATTACTAACTTTCTATTCATAGAGATTAGAATAAAAAAAACCTATTTCTCTCTGAACAAAACATTTATCAGGACTATCAAATGAAACAATTAAGACCACAACGAACTCAAGGTTTTGTCTGATGCTCTCCGTCACTTTGCACTATCAGATACCAGATGTATTAAAAGTCGAGGCCAAAGCGTGTTTGAAGAAGTCAATACAACGTAATCTCGGTGAGGAGAGGGTGTGAAGGGTGTGTTGCCAGACATAGTAAACAAATGAAAGGCTATATCAGTGTTTCAAATGCCAGTTACCTTGTAACTAACCTGCTCTGAACTTGGTTTATTGGTTTACTGCCAACCATAACCCTGAGGAAAAGATATCTGTGAAACTTATCGAACCCTTTGTGTCATCTTCCAATAACTGAAATACGTTGGAGAGAAGTATTTATATTTGTTAATGTCCTGTGTTTGAAATTTAATCACACACTTTTCAGTTCCTTTCAGCACATTTCACTTTAATCTCAACGTTGGTTCTCAGCTCCATTCAGCAATTTAACTTGACATATGAATGACTTTAGTGTAAATCATTAGTCCATCATTAGTCCAATCATTTTCCCCAAAGGTAGAAATGGGTCCCGGGTTCTTATGAGTTAATATATGCCTCTTAAATATTTCATTTTTACAATGTAATGTATTGTTACTGGGCGAAATGTTGATAATATATCAATGATTTTGGAAATCTAGTGTTTTTTTCAGTAGTCACCAGACTCGTAGCTTCACTATTATTCGCCTTTATCCATTTTGTCCAGTAAGTAAACAACCCTCGGCACTTTTAAGTTGAACATTTCTCAAAGGAACAATGGGATATTAAAAAGGGTGATGATGCACCTGGTGTAGGTTAGGCTGTAAGTAGGGTCAAAAAGCAAGGTTTGCTGCTTGGATTTAAATATCTCAACTTCTTTTACAAGTCATGGCGGTTATTCCAGAGATAAGGAGGCACGGTAGGCAAATATAGGAAGCCAAATTATATGTTAACTGAAGCAAAGCGCAGGAGAGCAGAGCATGGTCGTTTCCTTTACGATGCTATTAGCTCAGATAGGTAACCTGGTGCAAGACCTTATGAGTTAAAATAGCTTTTAAGGTGAGTTAAGATTGTACTGGTACTCTTTTTACAGGATTATAGCCGAAGCATTCTGAACAAGCTGAAGAATGAACAAGAAAAACTGGCATTACAATAATCAAATAAAAAGGATTTACAGTATATGTAAAAGAAGGTTAACATTTCAAACTGCCACTTTTATTACTCCCTATTTAACTGCCAGTAATGTTCAGGGTTGTACTGTACAACATAAGTTTAAAGTATAAGTGGGAATTATCCAATGAGCTTAGAGTAGAGGGGTCTCAATTGAGTGGGATTGGGTTCACTTTTTTAGGGAATAGGGTTTTTAAGTACCATAAACACCTGGTGATATTTATGTATGAAGTGTATACCAACTTTTTCTACTGACAAAACACTGATCTAGTCTCATATATCACAATATTGATATACAACATACAAATATTTCCCTGCTCTATGTAAAATGATGGTCCAGGAAACTGATATAATATTATAATAACTAGTATTTAATTCTAAAAGTATTGAACCAATCATGTTTGAAGTTCTGTTTTGCATTAAAATGTTCCTTTTTCCTTCCTCCAAGTTGAAAACAAAAACAGTCAGAGATCCCCTGTGTTTCTTATTGTATATTAGCTTTTGGGAAAGGAATAATTTTGCTTCTCAAAATGGGGGGAACAACGAGATCCCAGCCAACAACAACCAACCCTGATTTACCTGCCAGAACCATCTGTGTTTGCATCTGCAGGCGGATCTTCACCAGGTCCACTGGAGCTCCTAACCCCACGGACACCAGCCCGGTCAGCATGCTGGCCAGCGTCAGGTCCATCATGCCGCAGGGGTGCCGTCCGTCTCCATAGCGATACTTGCTAATAAGTCTCTGTGTGTTACTGAAGAAGCCAACAACCGCCGAGTTGTAGATGGTGATGCTGGCCAGAGGGAACGACATGCCCTTAAAGAAGCCCATCTACCTGAGAGACAGACAAAGAGAGGGGGTGAGTTACTGGAAAGGGCTTCATCAATCATCGTGCTATATAAAGGGGACAATAGAGGTAGCATGAACCCAAAACACTTTAGTTAAAAAGGGAACACACAAGAACCAAGAATACGGAAAGTGCAGACAACATAAGCAACCAAAAAAAAGAGGGGAGAAGAAGTACACGTGGTGTGTTGAAGTGTAATTGTATGACTGTATATATGTATCATTAATATGTGAACATTTGAAATGTGTGTTAATGTTGTTTGTATATCATATTATTGTGTAATTATGTTGTATTTTGATGCTTTGGCAACATTCTTTCTTTTAACTTTAAATAAAGCCCCTTTGAATTGAAAGGACTATTTTTCTTAAAGAGGCCCTATTCTGCTTATTGGGGATTTCCCTCTCCTGTAGTGTGTTCTATATGTTTTAGTGCATGTAAATGTTCTGCAAAGGCTATAATCTCTGTGTTCCCTCCACTCCCCTGCCAAAAACGCCTCCATTGGACTCCTTTGTTTACTTCCTGAACATAATGACATCACTATGTAACACTCACACTCCTATTGGCAAGTGTTCCAACACATTGTACATGATAAACTAAGGGGGCGGGACATCTCTAAGCGGTTGACCAATCACAACAGGGCCGGCCAGCTAACCAATCAGAGCAGACTGGGCTCTGGTTTCAGACAGAGGGTGGAAAGAGGTGCAGCACAGGCAGTATGAGAACAACAAAGAGCTTTTTGAACATTAAAGCACGGAAACAGCATGTAAACAAAATACAACTGTGAAGCTGAAAGTTAGCATAATAGGGCCTTTTAGTAAAAGTACTAATATCAAATTGTTAAAATATACTTTTACAAATAAGTCCTACATTTAAAACCTTACTTAGGTAAAGTACAAACATATCAGCATGAACATTACAAATTAAAAGTAGTCATTGTTCATAATGACACATTTTGGAATCATATATATTAAATGATAACGTTTGAAATGTCTGTTTTAAAGATTTTCTACCGGGGCTTTAAGAAACTGAGGCAGGAAGATGCAACAAATGAAGCTCAGCGTAAATTATTTCAGGATGACTGGTTCCCACGCTCTCATTCACAATTCTCCCTCACTCACTCGCCCCCTTCTCAATTAGCAAAAGGCGCAACTCACTCCAGCTAAACCAATCGGCTGCGTCTTATTTCCCACAGCCAATCAGCACACCAGGCAAAACGTTTAAATCCGCTCTTCTCTCCCCCGTCAGCATCGTTCAGGAGAATTGATGCAACCCTCCTTCACCTCCAGCGTTCAGATCCAAGGCAGGACAGCCCAGAAGAACCCTCATCACTCCGGATTTGATTTCCCCTTCACCACCACCAGTGTCTAGACCCCGGGGGGGGTTTCTCTTTTTAGTCGGCTTCCCCTCCCCACTAATTCATCACAGTATGATGGGGTCTAATCTCCAAAAACACTATTGCGCACACAAATATTATCAAATTCAACTAAGTCTCTCCTGATTGAAATACTGAGGTGGAAAAACAATATAATAATAATGCATTACATTTTTTATTAGAGTGCTTTTACAGGAGCTCAAAGCGCTTTACAAGTACACATTACACATATTAGACATGTAAGAGTCATTACTGCAGACATTACCCACAGGAGCAAATGCGGGTAAAGTGTCTTGCCCAAGGACACAACGGCCTGACGCAGTGGCGGCCGAGGCGGGATTCGAACTGGAGTTCACCGACGCCCCTTGATCTGATGACCAACGCTCTAACCACTGCGCCAAAACCACCTTATCTTGAATATATATCTTGAAATAGCCTTGATATGAAACTGGAATGTAACACAAGGATCCAAAATCTGTCGCAAAGTGATCCAAAAAAATCCATGAAAACCCAAAGTATGAATTTTTGTAAACTCTAAAAGGTATACTTAGGTTGTTTCGGGCCGTGCCAGCTGTGAGCAGAAAAGGAAACTGGAGAAGTTTGGGCCAAATATTTTCTCTTTGTGGAAAATGATCCCTCTCAGCAGGAGAGAGGCCTCAGTACAAAACAGCTGTCTGGATAAATCATGTGACCTGAGGTTCATGCAGCGCCGTCAACTTTAAATGAATCACGACAATTCTGTGGAAAACACAACAAACTGCTAAGCTTACAGATGTAGTGGAAACATTTATTGAATTCTCACACATTAACAAAGGGCTGTTACTCATGTAACTAAATCCTTCTGTTTCACTGAAAATATGTGCAATAAAAATAAAAACACAAATGATAAGGTTTGGTGATCTACTGTCCTTATTTTTCGTTTCAAAATCCAATATCCTTTACTACAATGTTCAAAAATATTCAATTACAAGTAAAAGGTTTGGCCCA
>NW_022989788.1:330121-370733 GCF_902827175.1 Gymnodraco acuticeps
AGTAAAAGGTTTGGCCCAAGTTGTGTGTGTACAAATCTGAATCTATAAAGTACAAACATGTAGAGAAGTCAAAGGTGGAGTAGAAGTATAATGTGGCACAGAAACAAAATACTCAAGGAAAGACGGTACCTTTAATTTGTAGTTAAGGACAGTACTTGAATACATGTACTTTCCACCTCTAGTTAATGCCACAATGAAATTAACCTTTACAAAGTCCTGCTGAGAAACTGGGTCATTGAGGCATCAAAACAAAAAGAACAAATTGATTTGAGCCAACAATAGAGAGATCATTAGCCATGCCCAGTTCCCAAAGAGGATCAATGTGTTGTTTTTACTGCAGAAAGTAGAACAACCAATGTAACTGTGGAAAACAAAATGCATTTTCTGTGCAGTGTTGCTAAGGCTTTTCCAATAAAAGTAGCTCCTGCTCTAATATGTCAGCAAATACCCCAGCATTAGCCACCTTTAGCTTAGCGGTGGTGACGTGAAGTCATGTGACCGTGCTGTAGTTCCTTTATAGCCCAGCATTAGCCACCTTTAGCTTAGCGGTGGTGACGTGAAGTCATGTGACCGTGCTGTAGTTCCTTTATAGCCCAACATTAGCCACCTTTAGCTTAGCGGTGGTGACGTGAAGTCATGTGACCGTGCTGTAGTTCCTTATAGCCCAACATTAGCCGCCTTTAGCTTAGCGGTGGTGACGTGAAGTCATGTGACCGTGCTGTAGTTCCTTTATAGCCCAACATTAGCCGCCTTTAGCTTAGCGGTGGTGACGTGAAGTCATGTGACCGTGCTTTAGTTCCTTTATAGCCCAACATTAGCCTCCTTTAGCTTAGCGGTGGTGACGTGAAGTCATGTGACCGTGCTGTAGTTCCTCTATAACGTTAGCTTTTTACTTCAGAAATTATAAAGTGTGTTAATATGTGGAAGATTATACTGCTTAACAACACTTTTAAGTATCATAAATGCGTGTTTGCCACAATTCTTATTTTAGGCAACTTTCAAAAATCCCATTGCTTTTCTGGAAAGAACCAGGGAGATGCTACATTCAAGGTCAGCCTACAAAAATCCGTCTTCCCTACACCAACTGCTTTTATGGAGTTTGATGCTTACCGTCTCCTTCCTGTAGATGGTGAGGATGCAGTGCAGCATGTTCTTGTATCCTTTCCCCGCCTGGAGCCTCGTCTGCAGGAGGAAGAATAAACAGTTTCATAACAAAATACAAAGAAAATGTACAGATCAAAAACAAAAAACGCCTCACTTTAAGCTCATTACTTCAGGATGGCGATTTTGCCTGAGTTACCACACATTAGGGCTGCACGATATTGGAAAAAACTGACATTGCGATATGTTCTTCCCCTGTGATATGAAAAAATACAGGAATTGAAGAAAAGACCGTTTTTTTGTCCGCAAACCATCCTTTCTTGAACTTTAATGAAATTGGTATTTTTTTAACGATATTTAACCGGATGAAGGATTTTAGTCACGGACGTCTGGATCTTAAGTTATCAGAGCAACAAGCTGAGCTAGCTCGGTTATCCTGCTGTGATCTGATCAAGAACGGTTGTGATGGTGGTTTGCTGACATGTCACGCACTCAGGTACCCCTGACATGAGTCGCTCAAGTTTTCCTTTTGTAGCAAGCAGCAAAATAATTGTAACATGTTTGAGGGTTCATTCGCCTACTTAATCTCGCACGTCCTAAAAAAATATATATATTTACTTTTTTTTTTTTAATCGCACGTCCTGCGATGTCAATGCATGCTCATAACGCGATTATCGTCACGACACAATATGTCGTGCAGCCCTACCACACATCCTCTCAGCATGAATTACTCATTAAATAATGTGTTCAACATGGCAAAGCAACAATAAACTGTTCTTACACAACAACAAATAAAACAGTGTGCGAGACAAACAAACATCTTCTGTAGTTACATTACATTACATCACTTGTTAGTCGCTTTTATCCAAAGCGACTTACATGTTCAATACTGTGGACAATCCCCACAGGAGCACTTTGGGGTGAAGTGTCTTAGGGACACAACGACATGCTGACTGCAGTGGGGTTTGAACCTGTGAACATCTGACCCCAACACCAACGCACAACCCACTGCGCCACACGCCTCCCCCTGTTGTCTTTTATAAACCCAGGAGCAGACCGTTTGGTAAAGATGTGTTTATATTATTCTCAGATACCTTCACTGTGTCCAGAGGATGACCCACAACCACACTGGAAGCTCCTGCAGATAAACAAACAAACAAACAAACAAAGGACAACAATTAGTGCTTTAGAAAAGAGTGTTTGTGATAAGGAAAAGCAGGGGTATGTCTATAAAGATATAGTACTGTGGCGCTGATCTTGTTTATAAGATATATCAATTCTGATAAGAACATGACGCCCGTATACAAGATGGCGCCGCGGACGTAAACAACAACAACTTGACGTCGGAGCTCTGTAAAACAAAGCTGTCTCTGCCGTCTGACGCTCTTTTTGACAAGATATCATTGTTTTCTGGCATCACTTTAACATTTGACGGAACATCTGAATTTTGGTTTAGACTAAACACTGGGGAAAGGTTGTTTTTCCTTTTTTAGGATATAAATGACTGAAACGTAAATATATTTTAAATGCACATTACATACAGTATATGATGGCTGTTTCAATGTCAATTTGTTTTATTATATTTTACAATATTTACTGTCTTAGAATCTCCTTTTGCTTCCACCTGCGTGATTCATTTTCACTTATAAATATTTAATTTGCGTTGTTGGAGGGAGTCTGACATCCCTGCTTCTATGTAATTGTGCATATTATAATAAAATAGTTTGTTTGTGTTGCACCTGTTGCCATTAAAATGTATCGGTGTGTTTCCGTTGTGTGGGATGTAGAGTTTGGTTGTTTGCAGGGTACAGAAACACACTGTGCTGCCATCATGGGGCCTCTGGGGCGAAAACAAGCCTTTGTGTCCTGATTAACCCTGTGTGTGTGTGTGTGTGTGTGTGTGTGTGTGTGTGTGTGTGACCTAGCATTACTATACTTGTGGGGACCTAAATCTGTTTACACAGTCACGTGTGGCTTCCCTTATGGGGACAAAATGGAGGTCCCCATGAGGGGAATCATTAATGTTAGGGTGAAGACTTGGTTAGGATTAGGATTAGGGTTAGGGTAAGGTTAAGGGTAAGGGTTAGGGTTAGGCATGTGTTGGTTATGGTTAAGGTTAGGATAAGTCTCCAGGAAATGCATGAAAGTCAATGTAATGTCCCCTGAAGTGATGTATACATGGTATATGTGTGTGTGTGTGTGTGTGTATGTGTGTGTGTGTGTTTTCCACAGCATGAGGAGGAAAGAAGCCTCACTCACACAACTGAAAAGAATGCAGTAATAGACATGTTCTTGTTTCAAAGTGTCCAAATGTGTGATTAAGTTATTACAGGTCAAGTGAGGACAAATACAGTGTCCCATATACAGATACAACACAATGTATAAAGCAAGACAAGGATACACGGAATCTGCTTTGGTGTATAACAGTGTATAGATTAACAGAGTAAGAGAGGCTAGGTGGTGCAAGTAGAGCACCGTTGTAAAAAAGGTGTTATTATAAAACAATACAAACACAAAAGGGAAATCAAATAAGAATATTCCAACTGACTGTGTGCAGCTTATCTGAAATGAAGTGGTAGTTATGCGCTACATCGTCAGTCACAGTACAGAGTGAGGAAGTCCACAGCAAAAGTTCACTTGTAGAACATTCAACATTTTAAAGTTTTTTTTATAAACAAGGTTGCTTTTTTTTTTAAAAGTATTTTCTAATATATTTAATTGTCAAAAGAAATCCGCAAATCTTTCCTAATAATGGGAAAAAAACTGATCATTCATCATATCGTGAGATAGGGCGGCTCGATTATGGCAAACATCATAATCTCAATTATTTGGGTCAATAATTGATATCTGAGCACTTGTTCCCAGAATGGCATTGATTTTAATATTAAGTATAACGCCAAGAAGAGTAACATCATGATTGTACGAAGTAAAGAGGATAAAAAGGCTGTATTTCCTCATTTTATTCTCAGTAGCAACATTCTACTTGTGTGCAGTGAGATCAAGTACCTGTCATTATATTTCTGATGATCTCACAGATGACAAAGACATCCATAGACAGCGCTGCAAACTGTATGCCCAGGCAAACATATTAATGCGTAAGTTTCACAAGTGCTCTGTAGATGTCAAGGTATCACTTTTTAAAGCTTTCTGTTGTACACGGCTCACCTGTGGAGTAACTACACGGCTCACCTGTGGAGTAACTACACGGCTCACCTGTGGAGTAACTACACGGCTCACCTGTGGAGTAACTACAAGGTTCACCTGTGGAGTAACTACAAGGCTCACCTGTGGAGTAACTACAAGGCTCACCTGTGGAGTAACTACAAGGCTCACCTGTGGAGTAACTACAAGGCTCACCTGTGGAGTAACTACAAGGCTCACCTGTGGAGTAACTACAAGGCTCACCTGTGGAGTAACTACAAGGCTCACCTGTGGAGTAACTACAAGGCTCACCTGTGGAGTAACTACAAGGCTCACCTGTGGAGTAACTACAAGGCTCACCTGTGGAGTAACTACAAGGCTCACCTGTGGAGTAACTACACGGCTCACCTGTGGAGTAACTACACGGCTCACCTGTGGAGTAACTACACGGCTCACCTGTGGAGTAACTACACGGCTCACCTGTGGAGTAACTACACGGCTCACCTGTGGAGTAACTACAAGGCTCACCTGTGGAGTAACTACACGGCTCACCTGTGGAGTAACTACAAGGCTCACCTGTGGAGTAACTACACGGCTCACCTGTGGAGTAACTACACGGCTCACCTGTGGAGTAACTACACGGCTCACCTGTGGAGTAACTACACGGCTCACCTGTGGAGTAACTACAAGGCTCACCTGTGGAGTAACTACAAGGCTCACCTGTGGAGTAACTACACGGCTCACCTGTGGAGTAACTACAAGGCTAGAAGCATGCAAAAACTAAAAGTTGCATACAATGATGCTTTACGGTTGCTGCTGAGGGTACCGAGACGGCACAGTGCCAGCCAGCTGTTTGTTAACTTGGGGGTACCTACCTGTCAAGCCCTTTTAAGAAAATTCATGTACAAATTCATGTGTCGCCTAGTAGACTCGGACAATTATGTTATTTCGATTTTAATTAACCCTGTGAAGAGTTCTACCCGGTTCTCTTCCATGATTTGGAGACATTGGCGCAGCAGCCTCTACAGACAGTGAGCATGTGTGGCTCGCTGTGATTGGACTGATGTTATGCTTTTATCTGTTTAGCTTTTTATCTGTTTAGCTTTTTATCTTATTTATTGATGTGTGTTTTGTCTTTTTGTGTGATATGGACCTTGAGTCTGGAATAAAGATTGGAATATCACGATTATTAAAAACTTTCTTTGAAAACATCCATTTATTGAAAAAAAAAGTGAACCGTATGTTTTGAACAGTTGATTACCCTGAACTTTAATTCAACTGAAAAACACTTTTTTTTTTTTTTTAAAAATCGTTTTATTTCGATTCTGTTGTTTTCATAATCGTTGCAAGCCAAAATCGTTATTGCAATTAAAATACGATGAATTGATCAGCCCTATCGTGATATCTACAGATGTAACGCAATGATTTCATCTGGAATTCCTATCGTGTTATATGTTGTGATTCAAATAAGAACACTTTGTTAGTAGTTTAGCAGCAGCCTCTAAACGGCCTGTTTGTCGCTGCTCGCATCCTTTGTTTCTGCCTAGCAACAAACAAAAGAGCAGATTTATTATCCTTTTTATGAATGAAGCCCCAAACACTGACACCAGATCAGTTTACAGACAAGAGGTGCTGCAGAAAACCATTTTAAACAAGACGAGATAAAGATAAAATAACATCGAAACTAGGATTAAGACTTTATTTAATCCGAGGGAACTTGTTGTGCAAAATATGGGCAACATTTTGCATTTTGTGTTTATGTGTTTGCTCACTGCTATTGTTTCAATCCATTGAAAGCCATCATGTTACAGGAACTTCTGCAGCATTCACAACAGATCATCATCATCTTATTTCTTTCCACAACTTTCTTTCTTTGTGATCATTTTAACAACATGTCCTACTTTTCAGTTTATTCACTCAAATCCAATCCTAACCCTAGCGGCGGGACCTGTCCCTGCACCCACTCTCTTTAAACACGCTTTTTAAGTCAAATAGAAGTGTCTCCAATCCGCTGAGCAGTCACATGTAACACACCAACCATGGCTTTATCTCACTTCTGGGGTAACACACTGGAGGTGTGTGTGTTTATCTATCTGTGTGAGGGGGGGTCTGCAAGCCCTGCTTTGTCAACACAGCATGTTCTTCTGCAAAAGCACGAACATAGCAGTTTATGGGTGCTTTTAAACCTGTTTTCCTCCATGCACCTTAGCTATAATACTGCACCTTCTTTAATTTTACATTCTGCTTCGTGTTATTTCGTTTTAAATGAACATATTGTGCAACTTGTTTCAGGTATTGTACTTGTATGTTATCGTATGTTGCATTGTTGGAGGATGATTAACATGTTCCTTGCAAATACTACACTGCAGCAGTTGTATGGTAAATACAACCTTCATATATTTTAATTGTAATGTTTTTGCAGCTTTATAAAAACCATTGAGTGCATGAGCTCTCTGACACACTGGGAAACAGCCTTTCATTAACAGAAAGCTGGAAATAACTTGATGTCACTCACCGCCTATCATTCCTGCGAAAAAGTCATCCATCCGAAAGCTCTTGGAGGTCTGCATCTTCTCTCCGAGACCCTTCACTTCCCGCCTCTCATCAACTCTCTTCCTCTCTCTTCCTCTCACACACTCAAAGGTTTGGTGTTTTATTCACAAAGTATCCGACAGATCTGTTTCTGAGAGCACAAAAAGAGATACTTCAGAGTGACTGCTTTCATAAGAGAACTACTTTAGCAGGTTGGCAGCAGCAGCCAATCAGAGCAGAGTTCCCTTCTGAAGGATAGCTGTGTTAGCCAATCAGGGGAGAGCTTTCCACAGCCACACAGCCTATGGATGAGAGGGATGGAAATGAGCCATGAGACTGTGATACACTGTACATCTCTTAAAGGAGCCTAAACTCTGTGTTTTAAAGTCAGTACTTTGTTGGTTTAAATACACTGTATGTATATCATTAGAAATACATGTCATTTGTTTATTGGGCTACATAAATAACACTTGATGATTACTCTTTATCCCACATTTTGAGTCAGGCAATTCACACGAGGTAATATATGAACATATGAACAGCAGAAATATAAGTACAGAGTATACAGTATAGACACAATGTATAATATAGACTATAAGTGAGACTATACTGTGATAGAGACAACAATCAAATATATGTACCCTAAAATACCATATCTATTATGTACCAGTAGCTTTATTTATACACACACACGCACGCACACACGCACACACTGAGTACTTCTACTTTTACTCAAGTATAAAATCTGAGTACTTCTACTTTTACTCAAGTATCAAATCTGAGTACTTCTACTTTTACTCAAGTATAAGTTCTGAGTACTTCTACTTTTACTCAAGTATAAGATCTGAGTACTTCTACTTTTACTCAAGTATAAAATCTGAGTACTTCTACTTTTACTCAAGTATAAGTTCTGAGTACTTCTACTTTTACTCAAGTATAAGATCTGAGTACTTCTACTTTTACTCAAGTATAAGATCTGAGTACTTCTACTTTTACTCAAGTATAAGTTCTGAGTACTTCTACTTTTACTCAAGTATAAGATCTGAGTACTTCTACTTTTACTAAAGTAGCAGATCTGAGTACTTCTACTTTTACTCAAGTATAAGATCTGAGTACTTCTACTTTTACTCAAGTATAAATTCTGAGTACTTCTACTTTTACTCAAGTATAAGTTCTGAGTACTTCTACTTTTACTCAAGTATAAGTTCTGAGTACTTCTACTTTTACTAAAGTAGCAGATCTGAGTACTTCTACTTTTACTCAAGTATAAGATCTGAGTACTTCTACTTTTACTCAAGTATAAGTTCTGAGTACTTCTACTTTTACTAAAGTAGCAGATCTGAGTACTTCTACTTTTACTCAAGTATAAGATCTGAGTACTTCTACTTTTACTCAAGTATAAGATCTGAGTACTTCTACTTTTACTCAAGTATAAGATCTGAGTACTTCTACTTTTACTCAAGTATAAGATCTGAGTACTTCTACTTTTACTCAAGTATAAATTCTGAGTACTTCTACTTTTACTCAAGTATAAGATCTGAGTACTTCTACTTTTACTCAAGTATAAGATCTGAGTACTTCTACTTTTACTCAAGTACAAGTTCTGAGTACTTCTACTTTACTCAAGTACAAGATCTGAGTACTTCTACTTTTACTCAAGTACAAGATCTGAGTACTTCTACTTTTACTCAAGTACAAGATCTGAGTACTTCTACTTTTACTCAAGTACAAGTTCTGAGTACTTCTACTTTTACTCAAGTATAAGATCTGAGTACTTCTACTTTTACTCAAGTACAAGTTCTGAGTACTTCTACTTTTACTCAAGTATAAGTTCTGAGTACTTCTACTTTTACTCAAGTATAAGTTCTGAGTACTTCTACTTTTACTCAAGTATAAGATCTGAGTACTTCTACTTTTACTCAAGTATAGGTTCTGAGTACTTCTACTTTTACTCAAGTATAAGATCTGAGTACTTCTACTTTTACTCAAGTATAGGTTCTGAGTTCTTCTACTTTTACTCAAGTATAAGTTCTGAGTACTTATTAACGCTAATACAGAAAAAGGATTTTCTCCTCAAAGCAAGTTAACGGGAAATGAAAGAGATGACATTCTTTCCCATTAAATCACCACAGTTAATGTTTCACTGTATTTTTGAAGAAGTCCTCTTCCTCCTCTTCTTCCTCCTCTTCCTCCTCCTCTTCCTCTTCCTCCTCTTCCTCCTCCTCCTCCTCCTCCTCCTCCTCCTCCTCCTCCTCCCCCCCCTCTGATAAGACACTGATAACAGCCGACACATTTTCCCACTTGATGGAAAATTACCAGAGGAGCGCACGTTTGAGCTGCAGCTGGAGACAGGAAGTAAATAAGCAACAACATGCATTCCCTTCTACTTTCATCCCCAACACATCTGCTGACACGCTGAATAAACACCTTCTTGATTTACAGATTCAAAGGCAACACATTTTAAGAATAGAAAAGTAGCAGACTGTTATCACATTATTCCCACAGACTCAATGTCTCTGTTTGACTCAGTTTGCATTGTTTCATTTGACTTTTTGTCTCAATTCCTGTTGCAAATAATGAGAATATCCTCCGACAGTGAACTCAGGTGACCTCCAAAGGACACCAACAGTACCAGGAAATAAGTATTTACTTTCTGTCCAACATCTTTCCTCTCCTCCACGTTCCCTCATTACAGAAAGTACAAAGGAGACAAATAACTTGTGTCATTGTACAACAAAATGCAGGTACGTATACTTTTACTCAAGTACAATACCTGAGTACTTCTACTTTTACTCAAGTACAAGATCTGAGTACTTCTACTTTTACTCAAGTACAAGATCTGAGTACTTCTACTTTTACTCAAGTACAAGATCTGAGTACTTCTACTTTTACTCAAGTACAAGATCTGAGTACTTCTACTTTTACTCAAGTACAATATCTGAGTACTTCTACTTTTACTCAAGAACAAGACCTGAGTACTTCTAATTTTACTCAAGTACAAGATCTGAGTACTTCTACTTTTACTCAAGTACAAGATCTGAGTACTTCTACTTTTACTCAAGTACAAGATCTGAGTACTTCTACTTTTACTCAAGTACAATATCTGAGTACTTCTACTTTTACTCAAGTACAAGATCTGAGTACTTCTACTTTTACTCAAGTTCAAGATCTGAGTACTTCTACTTTTACTCAAGTACAATATCTGAGTACTTCTACTTTTACTCAAGTACAATATCTGAGTACTTCTACTTTTACTCAAGTACAAGATCTGAGTACTTCTACGTTTACTCAAGTACAAGATCTGAGTACTTCTACTTTTACTCAAGTACAAGATCTGAGTACTTCTACTTTTACTCAAGTACACGATCTGAGTACTTCTCCACCTCTGATAGAAAGTAAATACATAGTTATGAACAGTGGAACAAATATATACATATTGACAGTGAAAGATGTATATCTATCGAGTATCTCTAGCCAATTATACACAATATCAATACAGAATTGACGTCCGAGTTCAACATCGAAAAGCCCATATAACATTGAATTAATTTCCTCTTGTCTGCATCCCCGTAAACCTTTACAAGTCTTTGTTATTTCATGAAACTCAGGTTTAAACTCCGTAGCAGGAAGTCAGTCTGTCAGCTTGTCCTCGCTGAGCTCTGAAACAGGATCTGAGGGTAAATACTGTACCGTCTGAAATACTAAACTGTAGAGCAAACCCACAACACCTATCTTTAGACTAGTTTAGCTCCTGGGATCCTTCATAGCTACTGAGAAAACGGGTCTATAGAAAATACATGAAATACCTCCAAAGAAATATAAACTTAAATAAATGCTCTGATCTTTTTAAGTGAGAGGAGGCAAACAAGAGGTTATTAAAGCCTTAGGAAGGTTATTTGTTTACGTGGGAGTTTTCTGTCGTGATGCCTTCAGCTGAGGTCAAAGGTCATGTTTTGGGGTCTTGTTTTGCTTCTTCAGCGGGGTCACCGGAGGATGGAGATCAGTTTCCTCCGAGGTATTTACAGTCTCATTTACAGCTTCAGCTTTAGTCACAATTTATTACACTGTATCTTTGAAATATTGGTCACTACGTTTCCTTTTTCATAATTTATTATTTCATTGGATTTTATTTGTACAATTAATCTTAGTTTTTGTATTGTTTTATTTATTTTTAATGTTTTGCTTTTCTATTTTTGTTTTCTTTGTATATCTTATCATATTTATATATTTTTTAATATTGGTCCAAATTTTTAAAGTTGTATTTGTTTGTTTATTTAATATTATTTATTGCATTAACATTGCACATACTTATTTTAATGTATTAATTAATTGGGTTTTCTTACCTTTGAATGATTTAATTGCATTTCATTATTATCAATATGTCTCTTTGGATGTTTCTATCAATGTCCAAGTCAGTTTCCGTTAGTGTTTTCCACTTGTGAAGGCTAGCTCTGTCCGATGGGTTTTCCTAAAGAACTTCCTTTACATTGTTCCTCAATGAGATCGCACTCAAACCGGTGAGTGAATTGTAAACACTCGACACATAGAGAGACTCGAGCTGCTGACGAAGCGTCTCAGATGTTTGTGCATCACGTTTCAGAAACTGATAACCGGGGGGGACGTGTTGACGTAAACAATTTCAAACACTACGAAGGTTTCTCATTTCTCTAACTCCCCTCCTCGACCCCCCATCTCGACTCCTATCCTCATGTCTTAGTCCCGCCCATAGGAGATGCGAGCGGAGGAGTCGAGGAGGGTAACCGAGGAGAAAGGAGGGGAACCGAGGAGAGAGGAGGGGAAGCAGCAGGCGGTTAGAGAAATGAGATGTCCGGGTCACTACCGGAGGCCCGAGGATTCGAGGAGTCGAGGAGGGGAAATTAGAGAAATGAGAAACCTTCTATGTCAATACATTCAATGAAGAAAAGGCTCCATCAAAACATGTGCTTTTACCTTTGTGGTGAAGTTAATGAATGAATTATTTAAAATAGAAAGTTGCTTTTGATTTTGCAGGTAGACGTATTTTATAAAGTATAACATTGCGGTTTCATTCAGGGGAAAAGAGATGTCTTTTTTTCTGATTCTGATTATCAGTAACATGTTGTTGTTGTTTTTTTTTATTATTCACGAATTTGCTTATTTATTGTATAATCAAAATGTACATTTAATTTGTATTTATGTTTATTATTTTATATTTTTTTCTCAATTTTAGAAAAAATTACATTAAAAGATGAAATAAAATACTGTGGAAAAAAATAAAAAAATAAAAAAAGAATAAAATAAGAAATTAGAAATTAAAACGAAAATAAAAAATGTGTCCAGTAGAGTTATACGTATTATTATTATAAACATCAACATGTACAGAGCATTTAACCCTTGTGTTGTGTGTAAGCTGTTACCGTTCATGGTGTTCGCAGGTAATTTTAAATCTCACTCCAAAGCACCAATCAATATGACTATCATCCAATATTGTTTTAACTACATCATAACTAACTTATTATGCATTAATAACCGTACAATCCTGTTGTAATTGCATTGTATGGCCCAAAAACACATTACACAACATATTACACGTGCATGTGTGAGTTCAGGTTCAAGTGTTGTACATATTCTTTGAGAAAGGTGGAGTTCCCGTGGGGGGAGGGGGCCAGAGGGAGGGGAGACCATGTGCATGTTGCAAACAATTATTGTTACAGTGGATGAAGGGGGTGGGGGAGGGGTGTCTAAAGTCAAAGATTAATCTTGATTGGGCCAAATTTGACCTCGAGTGACCCACAACATGCTGCTGGGTCTCCCCAGACCCCAACACCAAATTATACACTTTTTGTAGAGACATTCAGACTTAGCTAAAATGGTCAAAATCAGTTGTGTAGTGTTTATATAGCTGTTGTGGAGGATATCATGAAGCCTTGTTCCGATACAAAAAACTAGAGCGTAGTTATTATATAATTTTAACTTGAAACACAACATAAGGGTTAAAAGTGCAAATCTAAAAATGTAAACCATTTATATGCAGCTTATAAATCTTTATGCATTGTATTAAAGTGAAATACTTCATGGTTTATGAAGCCTTGATTTTGCCAGACAAAGTCCATACGTTCATATTAACACTTATCTACACACAAGGTCACGGTTGGCATCTCTGCAAAACAACGTGTGTCTCCTTGAACTGTGTGTGAATCTGACATGTGTGTGTGGTGTGTCCTCACTCTGGCTCCCGATTGGTCGGCAGGGACAGGTGGGGTTGACGTCGATGGTGCAGCCTCTCATCGAGGACGCTTTAACTGTGACCCAAAAAAGCCCCACTGTTTGCCAAGTAGCAATGAACTGCAGTTTCACAGTTTCACAGTTTCACAGTTTTCACAGTGAGTTTCTGAACCTTTAATAATGTCTGTATAGAAACATTTGACATTTCTTACCTCTGTTTACACTTAAAAGATAATCAGCAATAAAGTACAATTAGAAAAATGTGTTAAAAGAAAACATATATAATACAAATAAAATGTTGTGGTGCAGGAATGAGTCCAAAAAACGGGAAATTAGTCAGTATTTGACCACATCCTGTCCCCTGGTCTGGAAGTCAATGATTTTCTGAATGTGTTTGGATACAAGCTAAGGACAGGTCAAAGCTTCACAGTGGAATATATACTGATGCAGGGCTGGCCCTAGACATTTTGGTGCCCTAGGCGAGATTATAATTTGGTGCCACCCCCCCGCCCCTCCAAGCAATACACAATAGAATATCCATCCATCCATCTTCTCCCGCTTATCCGTGGTCGGGTCGCGGGGGTAGCAGTTCCAGCAGAGAGCCCAAAACTTTCTTTTCCCTGGCGACATCAACCAGCTCTGACTGGGGGATCCCAAGGCGCTCCCAGACCAGCGAAGAGATATAATCCCTCCACCTGGTCCTAGGTCTACCCCTCGGTCTCCTCCCAGCTGGACGTGCCTGGAACACCTCCCTAGGGAGGCGCCAAGGTGGCATCCTAACTCAACTGGCTCCTTTCGACGCGAAGGAGGAGCGGCTCAACTCCGAGTCCCACCCGGATGACTGAACTTCTCACCTTATCCCTAAGGGAGACGCCAGCCACCCTGCGGAGAAAACCCATCTCGGCCGCTTGTATCCACGATCTCGTTCTTTCGGTCATGACCCATCCTTCATGACCATATGCAAGGCAAGGCAAGGCAAGGCAAGGCAAGGCAAGGCAAGGCAAGGCAAGGCAAGGCAAGGCAAGGCAAGGCAAGGCAAGGCAAGGCAAGGCAAGGCAAGGCAAGGCAAGGCAAGGCAAGGCAAGGCAAGGCAAGGCAAGGCAAGGCAAGGCAAGGCAAGGCAAGGCAAGGCAAGGCAAGGCAAGGCAAGGCAAGGCAAGGCAAGGCAAGGCAAGGCAAGGCAAGGCAAGGCAAGGCAAGGCAAGGCAAGGCAAGGCAAGGCAAGGCAAGGCAAGGCAAGGCAAGGCAAGGCAAGGCAAGGCAAGTTTATTTATATAGCACTTTTCAACACAAGGCAATTCAAAGTGCTTTACAAAAAATGAAAGACATTAAGAAAAAGGCATTTAAAATCAGTCATTAAAAAGAAAAGCTAATAAAATAAACATTAAAAGAAAAAATACATGGATAAAAGTTACAGTGCAGTCTAAGATATGAATAGTTCAATTAAAAGCAGCGACAAAAAGAAAAGTCTTCAGCCTGGATTTAAAAGTAGTCAGAGTTGCAGCGGACCTGCAGGTTTCTGGGAGTTTGTTCCAGATATTTGGAGCATAATAACTGAACGCTGCTTCTCCATGTTTAGTTCTGACTCTGGGGACAGAAAGCTGACCAGTCCCTGAAGACCTGAGAGATCTGGATGGTTCATCATTTAGCAGGAGGTCAGAAATGTATTTTGGGCCTAAACCATTCAGTGCTTTATAAACCAGCAGCAGTATTTTGAAATCTATTCTTTGACACACAGGAAGCCAGTGTAAAGACTTCAGAACAGGAGTGATGTGATCCACTTTCTTAGTGTTAGTGAGGACTCGAGCGGCAGCGTTCTGAATCAGCTGCAGCTTCCTAATAGATTTTTTAGTGAGACCTGTGAAGACACCATTACAGTAGTCGAGTCTACTGAAGATAAAAGCATGGACAAGTTTTTCCAAATCCTGCTGTGACATTAGTCTTTTAATCCTAGATATGTTCTTTAGGTGATAGTAGGCTGATTTAGTAACAGTTTTAATGTGACTGTTGAAACTCAGGTCAGAGTCCATGACTACACCTAGATTTCTGGCTTTATCTGTTGTTTTGAACATTGCAGACTGAAGCTCAGCGCTAACTTTGATACGTTCTGCCTTGGCTCCAAAAACCATTACCTCAGTTTTATCTTTGTTTAATTGGAGAAAGTTCTGACACATCCAGTCATTGATTTGTTCAATGCACTTACTCAGTGTTTGAATTGGAGCATAGTCTCCTGGTGAAATTGTTACGTAAATTTGTGTGTCATCTGCATAGCTATGGTAACTTATTTTTGTTGTTTTTCATTATCTGAGCCAGTGGTAGCATGTAGATGTTAAAGAGAAGAGGCCCCAAGATGGAGCCCTGAGGAACCCCACATGTCATATTTGTCAACACAGATGTGTATTTACCTATAGAAACAAAGTTGTTTCTGTCCTTTAAGTAGGATTCAAACCAATTTAGAACTGTTTCCTAAAGTCCCACCCACTTTTCCAGTCGGTCTAGTAATATGCTGTGGTCAACAGTGTCAAACGCAGCACTGAGATCTAATAATACTAACACTGAAGTTCTGCCACTGTCTGTGTTTAAGTGGATGTCATTAAATACCTTTACAAGAGCAGTCTCAGTGCTGTGGTTTGGACGAAAGCCTGACTGGAACACATCTAAACAGTTATTTAAATGCAAGAAATTACTCAACTGTTGAAAAACAACTTTTTCAATGATTTTACCTAGAAATGGGAGGTTTGATATGGGCCTGTAATTGTTCATTACTGAAGCATCTAGATTATTCTTTTTTAAGAGCGGTTTAATGACTGCAGTTTTCAGGGCCTGTGGAAAAATACCTGAGTGAAGAGATTTGTTTACTATATGAAGTAGATCTGAGGCCATGCAAGGAAAAAACATCTTTAAAAAATCCTGTTGGAATAATATCAAGGCAGCAAGAGGAGGATTTCAGAAGTTGAATAATGTCCTCTAGGTTTTTATCATTAATCTGATGGAATTGTGTCATGATGTCTGAATTGATGTTAAGTGGAGATAGGGACAACACATTTGCTGTACCTGATGCAGAGGCACTGACTGCTTGTCTGATTCTCTGAATGTTGTCAGTGAAAAAGGCAAAGTCATTGCACGCCCTGGTGGATAGAAATTCAGAGGCTACTGACACTGGGGGGTTAGTTAGTCTGTCGACGGTAGCAAACAAGGCACGTGCGTTGTTTTTGTTTTTGGTAATGATGTCAGAGAAGAACGATTGTCGTGCGTTTTTCAATTCCAAATTATAAAGGCCAAGTATCTCTTTATAGATTTCAAAGTGAACCTGGAGATTTGTTTTTCGCCACCTGCGTTCAGCTTTTCGACATTCTCTTTTTTCTGTTTTCACGGTCATGGCCTTTCTCCATGGAGATATTTTCTTCCCAGTCACTTCCTTTACCCTAGTTGGAGCAATGGCATCTATAACATTTTTAATTTTTGAATTAAAATGATCTACTAGCTCATTTACTGTGATGTTGGCAGGGGCAAGTGTGGAAGAAAAATTCTGAGTAAACATTTCCCTAGTGTTTTCAGTTAAATATCGCTTTGTGGTTACCTCTTTTTGAACATTTTTGTGAACAGAAATAGAGCTCTCAAAGAAAACACAGGAATGGTCAGAGAGTGCAACATCAGTCACCACAACCTTAGAGATATTCACACCCTTTGAGATAATTAAGTCCAGAGTGTGCCCCTTATTGTGCGTGGGCTCCGTCACATGCTGAGTCAGTCCATAGCTATCAACAACACAAAACAGTTCTTTAGCCCCTCTGTCCTGGGGGTTGTCAACATGGATGTTAAAATCACCAACAATGACTAGACGGTCAAAGTCAATACACACTATAGACAGCAGTTCAGTAAAGTCATCAAAAAAGCTTGCACAGTATTTGGGTGGTCTATAGATATTTAGGAACAGAGCTCGAGAGGAGCATTTCAGCTGAAGGGCCACATATTCAAAAGAATCAAAGTTTCCATACGATGTCTTCCTGCATTGAAGGGAATCATTGAACAGAATAGCAACTCCACCTCCTCTCTTATGCATTCTTTCCTGACTCATAAAACTAAAGTTGGGAGGGGTTGATTCGATAAGAACAGCTGCACTGTTATTTTGTTCAATCCAAGTTTCTGTTAAAAACATAAAATCGAGATTGTGCTCAGTGATAAAATCATTGATTACAATTTTTTTTCCTGCTACTGGCAGACAAGGCCCCGGCATGTCCTGGAAAGAGTTGAGAGTGCCATACGCCCTTGAGCCTGGACCCATCACATATCAGTAAAAGTTTGTTGTGTTTTGTACACACACATCCTTATCAGGCTTCGGAGACTGCAGATGCCCCCTCGAAGGGAGGGGAGGTGGTCGACGTAGGCACGGTGATGGAGACGGGCGAGATGGTGCGGGGGTAAAGGACATGCTGCCAGGGGGGGAGGTGGTTGAGGAGGTGGTTGACGTAGGCGCGGTGATGAGGACGGGGGAGATGGTGCGCGTCTCTGCAGTGATTTTGGTGGGCGTCGTTGAGGAGCGGGGGTAAAGGACATGGTGCCAGCCCTGCGTATCGCCTTCGTTTGGTCTTTGAATTCCAGGAAGGAATCGGTGCCAACCCTCTGTATCTCCTTTGTGTGTTCAACGATCTCCAGGAGGGTGGGCGAGGGTGAAAGGGTGAACGGAGTATCCTCAAAGGCGTTGACTGGGGGGGGGGGGGGGGGGGGGGCAGTGGAGACTCCTCCATGTGTCTCATAGGTCTCCCATAATCAGAACATTCCTCAGGCGGGTGCAGTGATAATTCTTCAGGGTTGTCTGCGCGATGTGTTGTGTCTTTCTCCTGTTTTGATTCCTCTTGCCGCTTGTCCTTGGCAGAGGGAACAGATTGATGATGCAGGCAGTTGAATATGTTAGAGATAAACAATTTCACTCCTGACTTGTTCAGGCAAACTCCATTTGCCTTGAAAAGATGTCTGTGGTCCCAGAAAAAGTAAAAATTGTCAATAAAATGAACAGAATGGTCAGTACAGGCCGTTGAAAGCCAGGTGTTCAGTGCAAACAATCTGCTGAATCTCTCCACTCCTCTTCTGACTGGCGGTAGAGGGCCACTGATGAACACCTCTGCATTTAGAGAGCTGGCAGTTTCCAACAAACATTTAAAGTCTTCTTTCAGCACTTCTGACTGTTGTTTCACAACATCATTTGTTCCAATGTGCAGTACCACATTCTTCACAGTCGGATGTTCAGCCCCAATATTCAGGATCTTCTCAGCCAAGTCAGAGACCACATCCTTGGGAAAACAGAGTACTTTGGTGTTGTTCTTATTGCACAGACCTTTTACATCTCTTACAGCAGAGTCACCCACAATCAGAGTTTCAGGCCCAGTCGTTAGCTTTCCCTCTAGCCTTTTACTTTTGGAGTAGATATTGGTCCTTACCCTGCTGCGTGAAGAGGACAGGTTATCCAGGTCATCAGATCTCCGGTTCTCGGTCAGCGGAGCGTATCTGTTCTGGATTGGCACACTTGGTGGTTTAGGAGGATTGTTTGTAATTCTCCCTTTAGCAGCTGTCCACTGCTGTTTCCTAGTATGAATAGGGGTTGAAGAGGCGCTCTTCCTGGGTGATAACAATGCAGGCCAGCCGGTCGCATCACAGATTTCGGAGCTCTGGGCTCTGCCTGTTATCCGTCCTCCCAAATCCCATGGAAATGATTTACTCTTAGGCTTTGCACCCAGAGAGTTCCAGGGAGGACTACCACTTGTAGATTTATTACCCGGTACACAGCCCTCCTGTTCCTTGGAATCCTTGTAGCTGCTAACTAGCTGTGAGTTAGCATACCCTTCTCCATTATTTTGCAACACTGGTAAAGTGGTGTCATTCCCACAACATAGTCCATTCACTTCCACGTTAACTTCCAACCGTTGCATTTTCATTTCCAACACAGCCATCTTCTGTATAAGTTTCTGGAAGTCATCTGTAGAGAACGGAGGCATTTTGCTACCAACTAGCTAAATAGCATGCAGTAGCCTACCAGGCTTTAGCTGTTGCTAGGCCACGCTACTGTAAGACTGAGGTCGTCGTAAAAATGTTGAAATATGGCTGAAACCCTCCGTCTATTTACGAAGATGAACTGTCCCAGTGATAAGTTAATGTCCAGGAGCCGCTGCTCGAAGTTTTCAGAGAATAAGAATAGGAAAATCAGCATAAAAAGTAAGCAGAGGCAAGAGCAAGCAGAAAAGCGTCTGCACTGTAAGAAAGATAAGCAGAGGTGAGGGTAGGAACGGTAGACAGAGAGCTTTGCCTTCTGGCTCAGCTCCCTTTTCGTCACAACGGTGCGGTAAAGCGACTGCAGTACCGTTCCCGCTGCTCCGATTCTCCGGCCCATCTCACGCTCCATTGTTCCCTCACTCGAGAACAAGACCCCGAGATACTTGAACTCCTTCACTTGGGGTAAGGACTCATTCCCTACTTGGAGTGGACAGTCCATCGGTTTCCTGCTGAGAACCATGGCCTCAGATTTGGAGGTGCTGATCCTCATCCCAGCCGCTTCACACTCGGTTGCGAACCGATCCAGTGAGTGCTGAAGGTCGCAGACCGATGAAGCCATTAGAACCACATCATCTGCAAAAAGCAGTGGTGCAATCCTTAGTCCACCGAACTGCAGACCCCCTCCCCCACGACTACGCCTCGACATCCGATCCATGTATATTACAAATAGGATTGATGACAAAGCGCAGCCCTGGCGGAGGCCAACCCTCACTGGAAATGGGTCCGACTTACTGCAGAGGACCCGGACACAGCTCTCGCTTTGGGAGTACAGAGATTGGATGGCCCTGAGTAGAGACCCCCTCACCCCATACTCCCGCAGCACCTCCCACAGTAACTCCCTGGGAACTCGGTCATACGCCTTCTCCAAGTCTACAAAACACATGTAGACCGGATAAGCGTACTCCCAGGCCCCTTCCAGGATCCTTGCGAGAGTAAAAAGCTGATCCGTCGTTCCACGACCAGGACGGAATCCGCATTGTTCCTCCTCAATCTGAGATTCGACAATCGTCCTGACCCACCTTTCGAGTACCTTAGAGTAAACTTTCCCGGGGAGGCTGAGTAGTGTGATGACTCTGTAATTGGCACACACCCTCTTATCCCCGTTTTTGAAAAGGGGAACCACCACCCCGGTCTGCCACTCCTTCGGTACTGTTTCCGACTTCCACGCAACGTTGATGAGACGTGTCAACCATGACAGTCCCTCAACACCCAGAGCCTTCAGCATTTCTGGGCGGATCTCATCCACTCCCGGGGCTTTGCCACTGTGGAGTTGTTTGACGACCTCAGTGACCTCCCCCCGGGAGATTGGTGTTGATCCCCCATCATACTCCAGCTCTGCCTCTAACATAGAGGGCGGAGTTGTCGGGTTCAGGAGTTACTCAAAGTATTCCTTCCAACGCCCTAACACTCCACCAGTTGAGGTCAACAACGTCACATCCTTACTGTACACAGCTTGGATGGTCCCCTGCTTCCCCCTCCTGAGGTGTCGGACAGTTTTCCAGAACAACTTTGGTGCCGCCCGAAAGTCCTCTTCCATGTCTTCTCCGAACTTCTCCCACACCCGCTGCTTTGCCTCGGCCACGGCTGAGGCTGCTGCCCTTCGGGCCTGTCGGTACTTTGCAACTGCCTCGGGAGTCCCCCGGGATAACAAATCCCTGAAGGCCTCCTTCTTCAGTCGGACGGCTTCCCTGACCACCGGTGTCCACCAGGAGGTTCGAGGATTGCCGCCCCTTGAGGCACCTAAGACCTTGAGACCACAGCTCCCCGCCGCGGCTTCGACAATAGAGGCTTTGAACACCGACCACTCTGGTTCAATGTCCCCAACCTCCACAGGAATGCCCGAAAAGCTCCGCCGGAGGTGTGAGTTGAAGGCCTCTTGAACTTGGGCCTCCTCCAGACGTTCCCAGTTCACCCGAACTACACGTTTGGGCTTACCAGGTCTATCCAGAGGCTTCCCCCGCCACTCGACCCAACTCACCACCAGACGGTGATCAGTTGACAACTCCGCCCCTCTCTTTACCCGAGTGTCCAAATCATACGGCCTCAGGTCCGATGATACGATAACGAAATCGATCATGTACCTTCTGCTTAGGGTGCTCTGGTACCACGTACACTTATGAGCATCCTTATGTTCGAACATGGTGTTTGTTATGGCCAATCCATGACTAGCACAGAAGTCCAGTAACAAACCACCACTCCGGTTCAGATCAGGGGGGCCGTTCCTCCCAATCACGCCCCTCCAAGTGTCTCCATCATTGCCCTCATGTGCGTTGAAGTCTCCCAGCAAGATTAAAGAGTCCCCTTCAGGAGCCCCATGCAGGACTCTTTCCAGGGTCTCCAAGAAGGCTGTATACTCCGAACTGTTGTTTGGTGCATAAGCACACACAACAGTCAGAGTTTTCGCCCCCATAAGCCGCAGGCGTAGGGAGGCGACCCTCTCGTCCACTGGGGTAAACTCCAACAACGAAGCACCCACCAGGGAACTTGTGAGTATCCCCACACCCGCCCAGCGCCTCACACCTTGAGCAACTCCGGAGAAGAATAGAGTCCAACCCCTATCCAGAAGTAAGGTTCCAGAGCCGACGCTGTGCGTAGAGGTGAGCCCAACCAGATCCAACTGGTAACGCTCCACCTCCCGCACAAGCTCCGGCTCCTTCCCCCCCAGAGAGGTGACGTTCCACGTCCCCAAAGCCAGCTTCTGTCGCCCGGGTCTGGTCCGTCGAGACCCTCTGCTTTCACTGCCACCCTTCTAGCAGCGCACCCGACCCCATCTCTGTTTCCCGTAGGTGGTGGACCCGCGGGATGAAGAAGCGGAGGTGTTGCCCACATTTCCTTTTTTTGGCTGTGCCCGGCCGGGCTCCGTGGCAAGCCCTCCACCAAACACTCGCCAACGCGTCCTCCTTCTGGGCCTGGCTCCAGAAGGGGACCCCGGGCTTCCTCCGGGCCGGGTATCCTCACTTCTTGGTTTTTCTTTTATGAGGTCTTTTGAACCAATCTTAGTCTGGCCCCTTGCCTGAGACCAATTTGCCATGGGAGACCCTACCAGGAACACAAGGTTCCAGACAACACAGCCCCCAGGTTCATCAGGGCACACAAACCTCTCTACCACGGTAAGGTGCTGGTTCTTCAGAGAGAATATATAAAGAATACATGAAAAATCTCTATAAAAGACCAATAAACTACAAAAACTGAAACGTATTGACATGTTGGTTGTATACGTAAAGAAGGTTTCAAATGTATTCATTATTGTATGAACATGAGGGGTTGGACGTCACATCCTCCAGGGGGGTCCGGGGGTATGCCCCCCCGGAAAGTAAAATGCTTCAATCTGGTGCACTTTGAGCAGAATTACCAGAGACTAGATCTAGGGGTTACAACTCTAAACAAATGATCGGTTTACATTTTTTATAACCAAATAAGTATGTGAACATAACCAATACCCTACCATAGCCAATAATAAATAAATGTAACGTATTTTATTTTTGTTGTTCATTCATATCTTATTTTACCTAGTTAACCATCCATCCATCCATCTTCTCCCGCTTATCCGTGGTCGGGTCGCGGGGGTAGCAGTTCCAGCAGAGAGCCCCAAACTTTCTTTTCCCTGGCGACATCAACCAGCTCTGACTGGGGGATCCCAAGGCGCTCCCAGGCCAGCGAAGATATATAATCCCTCCACCTGGTCCTAGGTCTACCCCTTGGTCTCTTCCCAGCTGGACGTGCCTGGAACACCTCCCTAGGGAGGCGCCCAGGTGGCATCCTAACTAGGTGCCCGAACCACCTCAACTGGCTCCTTTCGACGCGAAGGAGGAGCGGCTCAACTCCGAGTCCCTCCCTGATGACCGAACTTCTCACCTTATCCCTAAGGGAGACACCAGCCACCCTGCGGAGAAAACCCATCTCGGCCGCTTGTATCCGCGATCTCGTTCTTTCGTTTACCTAGTTAACATTTATTTATTTATGCACATTTTTTAATATCTCCAGTTTAAACGATATTTTAGTTTTACTGTCCTATAGTATATATTGAAATGATTTTAAATCTGTTGTTATTTATCCCAATAATTATAAAGGAGTGCCTGTAGTTCCTTTATAGCCCAACATTAGCTTTTTACTTCAGAAATAATATGTGGAGATTATCATGCTGAACAAAACATGTAAGTATCATAAACATTTGTTTGACACAGAGATTATCTTTGAGAAGATTCAAAATCCAATGGTGAAATGAAATCCCATTGCTTTATGTCGATGGAAACCTTGAGATGCTCACTTCTGGGTAGAAAAAGGGTGTACAAAGTTCTATAAGTGTTCATCAATTCATAGGAAATGTGAATCATGCCGACTTCTGTAAAACGCCAAACTCCTGACGTCAGTAAAGTTTTCTTCAAAGATGAATTATGCAACGTATTATGTGACTTATCAGATGTTTGACTTCTGAGAAAGGTCTTAATTAAGTACTGATCATCTTCTAAGTTCATGTGATCCTCCCCAGGAATGTATTCAGCGTATGTCATCAACATTTGGTTGCATAATGTGTTTCGAAATAAGGGCAATTCTTGATGGTAAGTTATTCTTACAGCAGTTAGATAATTTCACAAGAACTGTTCTCCTTCAAAAAATGCTATATAGCAAAACATGTGACGATAAATACAATGTTAGGGAGTTGACCACTGATAGTGTTGAAACAAAGTGGGTAAATAGCTTTTTGGACATCATTTGAACATTTGTAGCTTGAAATGTACTTGCAATTTCCTTGAACTAATTTTTTGTTATCGTTTGTTGTGTCCTTTTTTATTTGTTGCTTCAATCTTTCACTCAGCATATTTAGGCAGTAGCTTATACACCAACAATGAAAAACATGAGCACATACTGCAGTTTAAAAAAGCAGGGATTATGCGTTTACTGTCCTTTTTTAGATGTGGTATTTTAAGTTTTATCCAGCAGTGCTCTATAACCTGGCTCCTAGATGGGAGAAGTACTCAGATCTGGTACTTAAGTTAAAGTAGAAGTACTCAGATCTGGTACTTGAGTAAAAGTAGAAGTACCAGAGTGTAGGAATACTCTGTTACAGTAAAAGTCCTGCATTCAAAATGTTCCTCAAGTGAAAGTAGAAAAGTATTCTCATCAAAATATAGTGAAAGTAGCGACAGTAAAAGTAGTCGTTGTGCAGATTGGTCCATTTCAGAATAATATATATGATATGTTTTATAATGATTGATCATGAAAGTGTTCTCAAAGCTGGTGAAGGTGCAGCTAGTTTGAAGTACTTTGTATAATGCAGGGTAGCTTGTGGATTTACTCCAGGTGGAACTAAAGTCTGATTCAACACTTGATTATATTTCACATCGTTCATCCACATCTGTGAAGTAACTAAAGGTATTAAATACATGTAGTGGAGGAAAAGTACACCATGTACCTCTGAACTGGAGTGGAGTAGAAGTACACAGTAGCATACAATGGAAATACTCAAGTAAAGTACAAGTACCTAACAATTGAAGCAGACTAAAAGACATCACACATTTGTTCATGAACTTTCTCAGAAATCTGATTTGAAGTCACCTTGAACCACAAATCTGATCTACTGTCTATTGACGTCCTGTGTAAAGTGTACTGACCTGTTACGTATATGTTTGTGAAGGTTTCCTACGTCTTGTTTGAGCCTCGGTCTGGAATATTGTTTGTCTTTAGACTCTGTATTTACAGTGTCATTGGCATAATGCTTGACTTTGTGCCGTGCGAGAGTTCAGTGACACGATCCTGTGCGTGTTTTGTTTGAGGTATGGAAAGCAACCATAGACTGTATATATGGAAGCAATTCAAGGGGGCAATTAAAGTAGGCTAAACGTAAAGAAAAGAAAAATACCTTAAAAAAGGCCTTAAAAATGCAATAAACACAAAAACACATGCAGAGACACACAGATGGGCAGCTTCATGTTGTTTTTTAAAATTGCATTTTAAAATGTTATTTGTATTTTCCTCACAGTGAGGGATTAAAACAATAATGCATACTTTTCCGACTGTGGCCACTGGGGGGCAGAATAACTTCATGTTTGAGCCTCACAACAGCCCATTAATTCCCCCTCTGTCCTGCCTCTTCAATGTCACAGTTTCAATTATGGTCGACCTTTCTTCCTCGCGTGGCAGCATTCATGTCACGCAACATGTGATTCCGATTGAATTCCTAAAGCAGGCAGTAAATAAATGTGACCTCAGTCCAGATGCACGCGATGAAACAATACACAGTGGTGGAAAAACACCACAAAGCTCTTTAGTTCCTCAGTGTGTGGCTTCAGGCCGGCTGTGTGCAGAAGGTGCAGATTGTTTAGAAAAGACTATATTGATAAAGATTGAGCATGTTCAAAATATGCTTTGCTATGCCTTTATCTAGAGCTGCAACCATTGGTCAATAGACAGACAAATTATCATCAATCAATTATTTGTTCATCTTATTTATCCTGCAACAATGCGAGAAACTATGATGGACATTTTTCACTATTTTCTAGCGATATTATAGATTGACTGACAGGATCTACATTTAAAACAAACAACATATGGATAACGTTTTCTAGAGCTGTAACCATTGGTCGATAGACAGACAAATAATCAGCGATTAGTTGTGTATCAAATTGTTCATGCAAAAATCTAGCGATATTATAGATTGACTGACAGGATCTACATTTAAAAAGAACAACATATTGAAAGGATCGTTTTCTTTCATGAATTGAAACTAACCTGTTCTTTAGATTGTAGAAAAAACAGCGCTCTCATTGTGTGTCAGATAAAAACAAAAGGATCATATGTTCTCTTTTGAATGTATTGTTTAGATTATATATCTTTAACTAGTCAGCCTTTTAGATAAAGACACATACGGTGGCCGACAGGCGCAAACGCGTTGCAACTCCCCAAAACACTTTCATAAGGAGAAACGTGTTGCATAAACCAAACGCTGTATAAACTGACTGTCACAGAGTTAGTCTGTCTCATAACTGTCAGTGTTTGTCAGTAGATCTGAAATGACTACTGTAGGTTAGCTACGGTAGCTAGCTAACAGCAGATCTGCAGTAACATCAGAAGGAGTCATGTGATCACATTGTTAAAATAAAAAAAAACATTTTAGGTAAGTTTCCAAATATCATTACAAATAATATTGGTTTTCTGATTGGAATTTTTTCTTATGATTATTCATCTGCAAACTCAGCATTTTTCCATCTCTTTTTGTGTTTTCTCTGTGTTTTTAATATTATTTTTTTAAGTCTCCCAGCCAGTGTGTTAGTGTTATCAAATGTATCATAGATGTTCATTGTCCTCAGAGGTTGAACCCTAATGTTATGGTGACCCATTGTCCTTTACCTCAGGACAGCTAAAATGTGTACTTTCCACAAAATGATTTAATGGAAAGATACATTTAAAATGTACTAATGACATCATGCTCTTCAGAGGATGAACCCTTTTTAGTATGGACACTATGAGCGTTCACCCTCAGGCAACAATGTGGGCTTTGTACAACAAAAACATCTTAAAATCTAACATCTGAAGGTAGACATCTTTTACTTTCACCTGCATGATTCGCATATTTTTCACCTCTTGTTATGTTTACCCCACAATACAACCTTCTTTCAATGCATTTATTAAAGTCCCATGGCCTGAAATAAAAACGTTACTCTGTCGCCTCGGGCCTCGGCTCATTAAAACACATTTCTATCCCTGTCAGGTTCGAGCCTCGCAGCGATGAGCCTGCTCCTCATTTTGGGCCCCGGTCTGCAGAGTCTAAAAAAACGAGATGTTAATAGAATTCATGAAAAGAGCCGTTTCGTGTTTCTGCCGCGCGATTAGGCGCACCGGACGGAGAGGAGGACGTCCGCACAAGAATTTATTTAGCATCCGACTCAGAGGGAAATTAAATCTGCCTCCGGGCTGTTGCCATACATTTTAAAATGTCTGCACAAAGGAAATAAGTATCAGTCAGAGTCAGTCATGTAATGAACATATCCTTCTTTTCATTACAAAAACCGACTTTGCAATGAACCTGAATGAATCAACGGTGTTTACATAGACATTAGCATATTTCTGTTTCAGATGATTGACTCTTTTGGATGACTGTACGGTGGCAGACCCGGACAAACGCACTACAACGGCATCAAAACACTTCAAATATAAAAACAAAATGTGCCAAAACACACGACTAAACATCTTCACCAACTTGAGGAGACATGCGCAGCGTTTACTAAAAGCTGCAGAAACCAAACGTTGCAAATACAAAACGCTGCAAGAAGCTGAAAACACAACGGAGACCAGGGGACACTAAAGAGGGACGCACACAGCTGGGAGACCAGAGGACACTAAAGAGTGACGCACACAACGGAGACCAGGGGACACTAAAGAGTGGCGCACACAGCTGGGAGACCAGAGGACACTAAAGAGTGACGCACACAACGGAGACCAGGGGACTCTAAAGAGTGACGAAAACAGCTGGGAGACCAGGGGACACTAAAGAGTGACGCAAACAGCTGGGAGACCAGGGGACACTAAAGAGTGACGCACACAGCTGGAGACCAGAGGACACTAAAAAGTGACGCACACAGCTGGGAGACTAGGGGACACTAAAGAGTGACGCACACAGCTGGGAGACCAGGGGACACTAAAAAGTGACGCACACAGCTGGGAGACCAGGGGACACTAAAAAGTGACACACACAGCTGGGAAACCAGGGGACACTAAAGCCTGACGCACACAGCTGGGAGACCAGGGGACACTAAAAAGTGACATGCACAGCTGGGTGACCAGGGGACACTAAAGAGTGACGCACACAGCTGGGAGACCAGGGGACACTAAAGAGTGACGCACACAGCTGGGAGACCAGGGGACACTAAAAAGTGACGCACACAGATGGGAGACCAGGGGACACTAAAGAGTGACGCACACAGCTGGGAGACCAGGGGACACTAAAGAGTGACGCACACAGCTGGGAGACCATGGGACACTAAAAAGTGACGCACACAGCTGGGAGACCAGGGGACACTAAAGAGTGACGCACACAGCTGGGAGACCAGGGGACACTAAAGAGTGATGCACACAGCTGGGAGACCAGGGGTCACTAAAGAGTGACGCACACAGCTGGGAGACCAGGGGACACTAAAGAGTGACGCACACAGCTGGGAAACCAGGGGACACTAAAGAGTGACGCACACAGCTGGGAGACCCGGGGGACACTAAAGAGTGACGCACACAGCTGGGAGACCAGGGGGACACTAAAGAGTGACGCACACAGCTGGGAGACCAGGGGACACTAAAGAGTGACGCACACAGCTGGGAGACCAGGGGACACTAAAGAGTGACGCACACAGCTGGGAAACCAGGGGACACTAAAGAGTGACGCACACAGCTGGGAGACCAGGGGACACTAAAGAGTGACGCACACAGCTGGGAAACCAGGGGACACTAAAGAGTGACGCACACAGCTGGGAGACCCGGGGGACACTAAAGAGTGACGCACACAGCTGGGAGACCAGGGGACACTAAAGAGTGACGCACACAGCTGGGAGACCAGGGGACACTAAAGAGTGACGCACACAGCTGGGAGACCAGGGGACACTAAAGAGTGACACAAACAGCTGGAGACCAAACCGAATATTTTCCGTCAATGACGGATTTTTTCTAACAATGACGGAAAAATCTGCGCTGCGGCTGCGACGTTTTTAGCGATCGCGGCCACTCTAGTCAATGGGTGCTATTCTGCCAGACCCGCTGCGCCGCGCCGCGGCTCGAAGCGTCCCAGAAGCTCCTCGCTGCAAGGAATTTCTAAAATATAGGATAAATCCTATTTTTGACAAGGCGCAGCGCAGCGCAGCGGGTCTGGTGGAATACTGCGAGGCTGCACACACGATGCTCCGCTTCCGCAACGTTTTGAAACGCGCCTGGTGGGTTTTGACGCAGAAGGAGGTCGCAGCGCGTCGCAGCGCGGCGCAGCGCGTCGCAGTGCAGACGCTTCCGGTGGGATCAGGGGGTTACGGCCCGTCCACACAGCGGCGTGCGTTGAAGCTTCCAACGCTTCTGCCCATTCACTTTGAATGGGGTGACGTCCCTTTTAGCCGAACTGCATCGTGGGAAGCGACGCGGAGCGTTGCTGGCGTGGCTCGCTGCAAAAGTTGAGCAATGTTCAACTTTTGACGCCTCGGCAGAAGCTTCAGCCAATCGAATCATATGCCAGTACAAGCTCTATCCAATCAAACCGCTGCTTGTGTGTCAGGGGCGGGAGATTCATGTGATTGGTTGTTGGTCGAGTGTCAGACACGCCCGCCGGCAAGCGTCAACGCACGCCGCTGTGTGGACGGGCCGTTAGTGGCCAGGTCGACTGAGGGCGATCTACTTTACTGTAGTCTGTAACTATTATTTAGTCATTCACACCCCTGTCCAGTTGGTGGCGAGTGTGTGCATATTAAGTAGCTATTGTCTAGTCTTGTTTTTGACCTCGTTGATTACCTCGTTGTTTAACCGGCTTTAGCCATCGCAAAATGTCACGGCAGCTGATCGTCCGAAACTTTTTTAATAAGCCCAGTAATTCTGAGGGTGTGGATAAACAAGGTGAAAAGAGGGATTGATGCGGTGGAGGATGAAGGACAAGCCAGTAAGACTAAAACTGACAATGTTCAGCCAGCAGCAGAGGGGCAAGCAAGTGGCAAGGAGTTGAAGCGGGAGTACCGGGTTCAGTGGGAGCAAGAGTTTAAGTGGCTGAGGAGGGAAGACGGCAAAATGTTCTGCGACATCTGTAGAAAAGCTAAGATGAGTAACGGATTTGTCCGAGGGTGCACGACGATGCAGAGATCAGCCTTCAGGCTACAGCAGGTCAATTGAGTTGTTCTTGTAAATGTTTTGTTCATATTCTGATTGTAATTGTCTCATTTAAAAAGCATTGTTCATATTTGCCTGTTTAGGCACAATGGTTGTGGTGTGTTTAGCGGCCTCTGCCCCCCTCTGCTGTGCCGTCAGTGCAGGAACAAATAAATCATTCATGTTCGTGTTGACATGAGAAGTGACCACACGGTCGGTGTCTCTGTTCATCTTTTTGTTTCTCCATGCTCTTAAAAGTTCTATATGAATCATTAAAACATGAATGAATGAACATTTGCTGCTCAGTACCCAAACATAAATATTAAATAGGTCTCATCTCATCATTAAAACATGAAAAATAAAATGACGGATAATAATGGATTATGACGGAAATTTTACGATCAAGTCTAACGCAACCACTGCTAAAGAGTGACGCACACAGCTGGGAGACCAGGGGACACTAAAGAGTGACGCACACAGCTGGAAGACCAGGGGACACTAAAGAGTGACGCACACAGCTGGGAGACCAGGGGACACTAAAGAGTGACGCACACAGCTGGGAGACCAGGGGACACTAAAGAGTGACGCACACAGCTGGGAGACCAGGGGACACTAAAGAGTGACGCACACAGCTGGGAGACCAGGGGACACTAAAGAGTGACGCACACAGCTGGGAGACCAGGGGACACTAAAGAGTGACGCACACAGCTGGGAGACCAGGGGACACTAAAGAGTGACGCACACAGCTGGGAGACCAGGGGACACTAAAGAGTGACGCACACAGCTGGGAGACCAGGGGACACTAAAGAGTGACGCACACAGCTTGGAGACCAGGGGACACTAAAGAGTGACGCACACAGCTGGAGACCAGGTGACACTAAAGAGTGACGCACACAGCTGGGAGACCAGGGGACACTAAAGAGTGATGCACACAGCTGGGAGACCAGGGGACACTAAAGAGTGACGCACACAGCTGGAGACCAGGTGACACTAAAGAGTGACGCACACAGCTGGGAGACCAGGGGACACTAAAGAGTGACGCACACAGCTGGGAGAGCTTGGTGATGTTCAGGATTATAGAGCTGAACAACTGTCTCCGTGACATTTGGGGGTTATTATCATATGTTGTGCCAATGGCTGTGCTGAGGTCAAGGCCTAAAGGTCATTAAAGCATTAGGGTTCAACCTCAGAGGACAATGAACATCTTAAGCTAATTAGAAGCTTTAAAATGTGTTTTCTGAGAGACAGTGATGTATGGGGAATAATCTGCAGAGGTGATGAATTATGCTTTTTTATATCAGCATTCAAGAGGTTTTTTTAGCCTACTTTTTTGTATTTAAGTCAGGGGTGAATTTCAAAGTTATTTAACATTTACATTTCGGTATCATTTGTGAAAGAACGTGATATTAAAGGCCAAAGAATCACCGAAACACTGGGGTTCAACCTCAGAGGACAATGAAAACCCACAATACATTTGATTGGAAACAAGCCTTGCTTTGCTTTTGAAAATGTGCTTCTTTATATCAGAAATCAAGGTGTTTTTCTGGCCTACTTTTTTTGTACTGTTTAATAGCATGAGGCAACGGAACATGTTGTCTTCTGCAGACTTTCTAAATGTAGCACACTTTATTACGTCCGTCCTTACCATCCATTCAGGAGGAATTAACATAAATGGAGGTCATTACGCTGCAAGGCGTCTCTCTCATCACATAAAGGACAATAGGACATGAAATGAGACTCATTTTGAATTCCCATTAAATCACAGAGCGGACAAAAAAAATGTCCTCATCATTCATCCGTTCTGTTCATGAGACTGTTTGATCGTTCGGAGACCAAATCCTGCTCTCATGAACATTTTCACAATGTCTTCACCGTCTAAAGATTTACTTTCACTTACATATTTCCTCTTATAAGATGATCTTGAATTGTGTGCTCTGTGAAGTGTATTATTATGTTAACTTATCCTTTGATTGTCTTGAAAGATTTGTTTGTCTTCCTAAAGAGGACATATTATGCTGTTATTCAAATGTTTCCCCTCTCCTGTCGTGTGTTGTTACGACATTGTTACGACTGGGGCACACACGAAGATGATAGGACCCAAATACACGACTCCAGACAAAAGATGATTCAAAAAAGGAATTGACTTAAGCAAGGCAATACAAACACTCAAGTAAAGCAAGGACTCCAAAAAATTACTTTACTTAAATTCACTGTAGCTCAGAAAACAACTGGCTGACAAGTATCATAAGGGTTGAAAGGATCTGGCACTTGGCACAGAGAAAACACACACACAAGGGACTCTAGAGGTGCAAACAATAAGGGCGGGGCAGGTAATCAGGTCAGTGAACACACATGGGTCGAACTACCTGAAATGAGAGAAGAAATTATCAAAGTAAAACAGGAAATGACAGACAACAAAAAAGGGTTGGCAGACGCGGACTTGACGATATGAACTAAACAGAGAAATAATACTAACAAATCTGATGAGACACAACAGACACGTCATAGTAGGACACCAAATACTAATATCAACCTGAACATATGCTAAAGGTGGCCCCTTTAAGCGATACCACTGTGTGTGCTTTTAATTTACACATTTTTGGTTCCAAATATCTTGGTTTCTTCTTCTCTACGGTTCCATTGTTCTGTTGTCTTACATTATACACATACGTTAAAAACATCTTATTGATATTTTTTGCATTTGATACTGAAAAAATCTAAAAGAGACTAATCAGTTACTTTTATATTGTGATACTTATATTAGGTAACTGATTACCTTTTTGTCCACAGCAGGCTTCATATGTTTTCTGTTGATGTTGGATCTGCCTCTGCCTTTATTTTACACGTTATGACTCCGTTTGTCTCCGCTCCGAAGGCCAGAGTTGATTATCTGCCAAGCCGCCACACGCCGACAAACACGTGCCTCGCTCGCTGATGTACACAAATACGTTTAAATATGTAGTGATCCTCAGCCATGTGTGTGATAGCTTAATAATGATATATGTGGGGCTTTCTGCTGATGGAGCCCACAACTGTCTGCTTCCAAATATTTATTACCAGCCGACACTGCCTTACATACACACCAGTCTGCACACGTCTGCACATTTCAACATAGCTAATGCTCTCAAACTGCTGCAACCAAGCGAGACCAACACACACCACATCTCACTCCCTGTGTGATTGCCAATTTGTATTAATTAGATTAATCTTTAATGATCCCTGACAAGAGACCTGATCAATATTTCATCATTTATACGTCCCTGAAGCAATGTGCTGTCAGGGTTGTTTATGTTTGTGTCCCCTAAATAAGAATTAAGGGACATAAATGCCACATGAATGCAAACACTGCCCCCTGTGGGTCATGGACAACTTATTTGTACAGTATTACATACTCAGAGTGGTGCAGGAATATGTCCTAAACTCCTAAAATAAGTGAGCATTTTAGCACATTTTATTCCTTAGTCATGAAGTCAGACAGTTCTTTTAACATGTTTATCCTGCAATAAGGACTGTGTTAACACAAGCTGAAGATTTTTTTTTATTAACGTTTTGTTCCCCCCACTGGTGAATTTAGAGTCTGAATGAGACGACTGAACGTCATTACGCCCAACATTAGCCACCTTTAGCTTAGCGGTGGTGACGTGAAGTTATGTGACCGTGCTGTAGTTCCTTTATAGCCCAACATTAGCCACATTTAGCTTAGCGATGGTGACGTGAAGTCATGTGACCGTGCTGTAGTTCCTTTATAGCCCAACATTAGCCACATTTAGCTTAGCGATGGTGACGTGAAGTCATGTGACCGTGCTGTAGTTCCTTTATAGCCCAACATTAGCCACATTTAGCTTAGCGATGGTGACGTGAAGTCATGTGACCGTGCTGTAGTTCCTTTAGAGCCCAACATTAGCCTCCTTTAGCTTAGCGATGGTGACGTGAAGTCATGTGACCGTGCTGTAGTTCCTTTATAGCCCAACATTAGCCTCCTTTAGCTTAGCGATGGTGACGTGAAGTCATGTGACCGTGCTGTAGTTCCTTTATAGCCCAACATTAGCCTCCTTTAGCTTAGCGATGGTGACGTGAAGTCATGTGACCGTGCTGTAGTTCCTTTATAGCCCAACCTTAGCCTCCTTTAGCTTAGCGATGGTGACGTGAAGTCATGTGACCGTGCTGTAGTTCCTTTATAGCCCAACATTAGCCTCCTTTAGCTTAGCGATGGTGACGTGAAGTCATGTGACCGTGCTGTAGTTCCTTTATAGCCCAACATTAGCCACCTTTAGCTTAGCGATGGTGACGTGAAGTCATGTGACCGTGCTGTAGTTCCTTTATAGCCCAATATTAGCCTCCTTTAGCTTAGCGATGGTGACGTGAAGTCATGTGACCGTGCTGTAGTTCCTTTATAGCCCAACATTAGCCGCCTTTAGCTTAGCGGTGGTGACGTGAAGTCATGTGACCGTGCTGTAGTTTCTTTATAGCCCAACATTAGCCGCCTTTAGCTTAGCGGTGGTGACATGAAGTCATGTGACCGTGCTGTAGTTCCTTTATGGCCCAACATTAGCCACCTTTAGCTTAGTGGTGGTGACGTGAAGTCATGTGACCGTGCTGTAGTTCCTTTATAGCCCAACATTAGCCACCTTTAGCTTAGTGGTGGTGACGTGAAGTCATGTGACCGTGCTGTAGTTCCTTTATAGCCCAACATTAGCCTCCTTTAGCTTAGCGGTGGTGACGTGAAGTCACGTGACCGTGCTGTAGTTCCTTTGTAGCCCAACATTAGCCACCTTTAGCTTAGCGGTGGTGACGTGAAGTCACGTGACCGTGCTGTAGTTCCTTTATAGCCCAACATTAGCCGCCTTTAGCTTAGCGGTGGTGACATGAAGTCATGTGACCGTGCTGTAGTTCCTTTATAGCCCAACATTAGCCACCTTTAGCTTAGCGGTGGTGACGTGAAGTCACGTGACCGTGCTGTAGTTCCTTTATAGCCCAACATTAGCCACCTTTAGCTTAGTGGTGGTGACGTGAAGTCATGTGACCGTGCTGTAGTTCCTTTATGGTCCAACATTAGCCACCTTTAGCTTAGCGGTGGTGACATGAAGTCATGTGACCGTGCTGTAGTTCCTTTATGGCCCAACATTAGCCACCTTTAGCTTAGTGGTGGTGACGTGAAGTCATGTGACCGTGCTGTAGTTCCTTTATAGCCCAACATTAGCCACCTTTAGCTTAGCGGGGGTGACGTGAAGTCATGTGACCGTGCTGTAGTTCCTTTATAGCCCAACATTAGCCTCCTTTAGCTTAGCGGTGGTGACATGAAGTCACGTGACCGTGCTGTAGTTCCTTTGTAGCCCAACATTAGCCACCTTTAGCTTAGCGGTGGTGACGTGAAGTCACGTGACCGTGCTGTAGTTCCTTTATAGCCCAACATTAGCCGCCTTTAGCTTAGTGGTGATGACGTGAAGTCATGTGACCGTGCTGTAGTTCCTTTATAGCCCAACATTAGCTGCCTTTAGCTTAGCGGTGGTGACATGAAGTCATGTGACCGTGCTGTAGTTCCTTTATAGCCCAACATTAGCCGCCTTTAGCTTAGCGGTGGTGACAAGAAGTCATGTGACCGTGCTGTACTGTAGTTCCTTTATGGCCCAACATTAGCCACCTTTAGCTTAGCGGTGGTGACGTGAAGTCATGTGACCGTTCTGTAGTTCCTTTATTGCCCAACATTAGCCGCCTTTAGCTTAGCGGTGGTGACGTGAAGTCATGTGACCGTGCTGTAGTTCCTTTATAGCCCAACATTAGCCGCCTTTAGCTTAGCGGTGGTGACGTGAAGTCATGTGACCGTGCTGTAGTTCCTTTATAGCCCAACATTAGCCGCCTTTAGCTTAGCGGTGGAGACGTGAAGTCATGTGACCGTGCTGTAGTTCCTTTATAGCCCAACGTTAGCCGTCTCACCAAAAGAGCAACATGGTAAAAGACTCAGAGGATAGGAATAAATATGAAAAATGTTATTGTACCTTTTTTTAAATGCACAATGGAGAACAGCTTAAAACCATCATGATTCTGTGTGAGGCCTGACATCTGCTGGTGAGGAACAGATACTGAGACGTCCAACAACATTTTTATATTAATCATATTTAATTTTCTTTTTGAGAAGAACAAACAGTTTTAGCATTTGAGATTATACATAAGATGTTGATTTATTTTCTTCAACAGTGTGGTGGAGGTAGATCTTCGGTAGTAATGAGGACAGGATCAGGAAAGGTGAAGTTTCCTCTCAGTGTCAGGAGTTAAAAATGTTCCTTGCCCTCAGAGAGGACAGACCTCGTCTGTGACGTGTCGGGGTTTTAGAGAAGACCTCAACTAAAGCTGCTGCAGAGACGCTATGTGGAAAACAGATTTCCCGTGGGCCAATCACAGAGCAGCCTTGCAGCGAGGTCACAGGGCGCCATCTGAGGGTGTGATCACACCTTTACATGCAGCTCTGGAGCAAAGGAAACTCTGACTTTGATGTATGTTTAGCACAACATGTCCTCACTCCCAAATGGACACACATGGCTTCAACATGTGACCTGAGTGGAGTATTTTAGGTTACTACTTGGTTATGTTGAGGCTGTTATCAACGTGATACAGGTACAAACAGAGGTCTTTACCAAATTTAGGAAACAAAGCATAACGAAAAATCCCTCTTTGAGAGAAAATATTTGGCAAATACACGACTCTTGGTAAAAACGTTTTTGGTTTGGAAGACGCTGGCTCTACTGAACAAGACGAAAGGCAGAGGACAAAGGGAGACGAGGAATATTTATAGCAGAGTAAATGGGACACAGTTGACAACAATCAAGGGAAGGGCTGATAATCACAACGGCAGGAAGTCAAAGGCTCTGAAACGAGAGGGAAAGGCAGGTACAAAATAAAACAGGAAGTGCAATGACATAAGTGACTGGAACTTAACACATGCACAAGACATGACTAAACAACACAAAACGAAATCTAAACAAGACATGAAACATAAACCTGATTAGTATCACACTAAACATGACCAGTACAACAAGAACTAAACATGACAAAATAGGCATGAAGGACTTATTGGTTAGATCGGTAGAGGTGACTTTCGGTGTCTTGGTGACCTCTTCTCTACATTTTAGGGTAAAGAGATAGGTACATTTTTCAAAGAGTGTCCTCACAAGTACAGAAGCAATACTCTTTGTATGTGTGTGTGAAAGAGTTTGTGTGTGTGTGTGTGTGTGTGTGTGTGTGTATGTGTGTGAGCGTGAGGTGCTTATGTAAAACAAGGTTGCTGCTGCAGCCTCCAGCAGGTCGTTTGAGGGTGAGCATCCTTAATGTGCAGTGACAGAAGTAAAAGAGAATAGGCTGCCTGTCCTGTGGCGTGACTGTGTGTGTGTGTGTGTGTGTGTGTGTGTGTGTGTGTGTGTGTGTGTGTGTTGTCAAGGGGGGGTGGTAATGTGTTGACTCTGCAATGTTGGCCGCAAGGTTGGAAAGGAGCCTTGCTGTTGAGGAGAAAAGAAAAAGGAAGCTGAACAAAGTTGAGTTTTTGCCGCTGCGGCTGTTTGTGCCAGCGTTCACAGGAGCCCAAACAAGGAGGGACATTGAATGTTTAAAAGTTGGCGCTCCAAAGGTAAAGGTAGAAGTTTGTTGTAAGAGGGGAAAATGTGACAAGATTTCAAACCAATCTGTATTTCTGCCAAGAAAGCAGGCGTTAGTGGACTTGAGTCAAAAGTCATTGGTTTGTCCGTTCACATTTTCCATTAACCAGTCTTTAAAGACTGCCAGAGCTCATACCGTATTCCTGTTAGTGTTTACTTCCTGTCTGTCTTCGTCTGCTGTTCCCTTTAGTGTTTACTTCCTGTCTGTCTGCTTTCCCCGTTAGTGTTTACTTCCTGTCGGTCTTCGTCTGCTGTTCCTGTTAGTGTTTACTTCCTGTCTGTCTTCGTCTGCTGTTCCCTTTAGTGTTTACTTCCTGTCTGTCTTCGTCTGCTGTTCCCTTTAGTGTTTACTTCCTGTCTGTCTTCGTCTGCTGTTCCCGTTAGTGTTTACTTCCTGTCTGTCTTCTTCTGCTGTTCCCGTTAGTGTTTACTTCCTGTCTGTCTTGTCTGCTGTTCCCTTTAGTGTTTACTTCCTGTCTGTCTTCGTCTGCTGTTTCCTTTAGTGTTTACTTCCTGTCTGTCTTCTTCTGCTGTTCCCGTTAGTGTTTACTTCCTGTCTGTCTTCTTCTGCTGTTCCCTTTAGTGTTTACTTCCTGTCTGTCTTCTTCTGCTGTTCCCGTTAGTGTTTACTTCCTGTCTGTCTTCTTCTGCTGTTCCCGTTAGTGTTTACTTCCTGTCTGTCTGTATTCTTCTGCTGTTCCCGTTAGTGTTTACTTCCTGTCTGTCTTCTTCTGCTGTTCCCGTTAGTGTTTACTTCCTGTCTGTCTGTATTCTTCTGCTGTTCCCTATAGCTTTAATGTGTACTTCCTGTCTGTCTTCTTCTGTTGATTTCTCTGATGTCCAGCGCTCTATCTTTTAAGTTCTTTCCTTTTCTTGTTTTCTTTTTCCCTTTCTTTACCGGGGACAGTTCAGCCATCATGAATCCATCCATGTGCTCTCCACAAACGCAAAAATTAATATTCAAAAGGTATTCAATGGTGTTTTCTGATGGAGGAAAACTATAGAAAAAGCACAGCTGACATTAAATTGACTGGACTTGTTTCTGCGTGTTTATAAGACTGCACACAATCCCACCTAATTTCCCACTGGGATTAATACATTCATTTGATTGATTGATTGATTGGAAATCTGTGAAGACTGCATTCCTGGAAACCCCCCAAGTCTAGGTTCTTGTTTCGATTAGGACATGACCAAGTACCCAATCAATTTCTGTAAGGACCCTCCCTTTTGGCAAGGTAACATTACAGGAACTAATCAAAACTGATGAGTAATGAACAGTGATTCTGTAACTCAATAACTCCAGCTCATGGGATTCCTGCTAAAAGTTTCTGTTTAGACTACACTGTGAAACTTCTGTCTGGTACAAAAAAATCCAATAGGAAAACTTTAATACCTCTCTCCTTTCTCTCTCAGAGGTTTACAGTATCTGACAGCTGCTCGGTTTCTCTCCAGTGACTCCCCTTCTCTTCTGTTTTTACTTTATGTCTTCTCATCCTCCTTTTCCTCCCCAATGCCTTCCTCCTTTACTGCTTCCCCCTCTCTCTCTGACCATCACTTTCTCTCACATCTCTTCTCCTTGCCCGGAGTATGACCAGGATAAAAAAGGAATAAATAAGTTAGCCTTACTCCTGTGGGTTATTTGTCCGTGTGTTTTTTTTTGGTAGCTGTCTTCAGATGTGCTTCGGGCCCTCGGGCAGAAAGAGTCGAACCTTGGACCTGAAATCTGAGCAGAGATCAAGTGACAGACCTGAGCGCTGCGAGACAAACTCGGCTCATGTCGGGATCCTCTAATCTTCTCAGAGCATGACTCGGGGTGCAAGAAAAGGCAAAACAAAACAAAAGAGATCATTGTATATAAATATGTGGAGTTCTGCTGCAAGAAATATTAAAGAATAACCAGAAAAATCTACCCAATTTACAATAAGATAAAAGAAGAACTTTACATTTGTTTCTTGCTGTATCAAAATCACTACATACTGATATACACCTGAACATCAGCAGGAGAGGACTCTTTAAAGTAGAGACACTACATACTGATATACACCTGAACATCAGCAGGAGAGGACTCTTTAAAGTAGAGACCTACATACTGATATACACTTAACATCAGCAGGAGAGGACTCTTTAAAGTAGAGACACTACATACTGATATACACCTGAACATCAGCAGGAGAGGACTCTTTAAAGTAGAGACACTACATACTGATATACACCTGAACATCAGCAGGAGAGGACTCTTTAAAGTAGAGACACTACATACTGATATACACCTGAACATCAGCAGGAGAGGACTCTTTAAAGTAGAGACACTACATACTGATATACACCTGAACATCAGCAGGAGAGGACTCTTTAAAGTAGAGACACTACATACTGATATACACCTGGACATCAGCAGGAGAGGACTCTTTAAAGTAAGACACTACATACTGATATACACCTGAACATCAGCAGGAGAGGACTCTTTAAAGTAGAGCACTACATACTGATATACACCTGAACATCAGCAGGAGAGGACTCTTTAAAGTAGAGACACTACATACTGATATACACCTGAACATCAGCAGGAGAGGACTCTTTAAAGTAGAGACACTACATACTGATATACACCTGAACATCCAACCCAGTCTCACGGCATTTCGTGTTCACCAACACGATAAAAGCAATGTATTTCTACTGCCTGCAGCACTTCTTTTTCTCCAGTCGGGTTGTGGGAGACCGGAAGCTGTGTGGTTCATAAAAACATGTTCTTACTCAATATCAAGCCACAATTATTGCTTTTATTTTAAATCGTATAATTTCAGACTTTTGTTTCCGTCTGTAAGGAAAATAAATGGGCTCAGAGCCTCAGAATACTGAAATCTGTATTTTTTTAAATCTTTTTTCCTTCTAATTTGTTATTCTTTTCAAAATAACACACTGTTATTTACTCACCAATAACACACAATTATCCTTGCTTGTATTTATTGGTTTAATTCCATAATCTCTGGCTTTTTTGGCGTCCATCAGGGACTGAATTTCAAAATAAATATCCGGAAACAGACGTAGGCCTATAAGGGACATTTCGAGCATCATTGCGATTGTCAACATTTCTGAGTTTAGGATGGCCGAAGACA
>NW_022989788.1:370833-432576 GCF_902827175.1 Gymnodraco acuticeps
GGTGGTGAATGAAGTCATGTGAAACCGTGCTGGAAGTTCCTTTATAGCCCAACATTAGCCCTTTAGCTTAGCGGTGGTGACGAAGTCATGTGACCGTGCTGTAGTTCCTTTATGCCCAACATAGCCCCTTTAGCTTAGCGGTGGTGACGTGAAGTCATGTGACCGTGCTCGTAGTTTCCTTTATTGCCCAACATTAGCCGCCTTTAGCTTGCGGTGGTGACGTGAAGTCATGTGACCGTGCTGTAGTCCTTTATTCCTTGCCCAACATTAGCCGCCTTTAGCTTAGCGGTGGTGACGTGAAGTCATGTGACCGTGCTGTAGTTCCTTTATAGCCCAACATTACCGCCTTTAGCTTAGCGTGGTGACGTGAAGTCATGTGACCGTGCTGTAGTTCCTTTATAGCCCAACATTAGCCGCCTTTAGCTTAGCGGTGGAGACGTGAAGTCATGTGACCGTGCTGTAGTTCCTTTATAGCCCAACGTTAGCCGTCTCACCAAAAGAGCAACATGGTAAAAGACTCAAGGATAGGAATAAATATGAAAAATTTTATTGTACCTTTTTTTAAATGCACAATGGAGAACAGCTTAAAACCATCATGATTCTGTGTGAGGCCTGACATCTGCTGGTGAGGAACAGATACTGAGACGTCCAACAACATTTTTATATTAATCATATTTTTTTCTTTTGAGAAGAACAAACAGTTTTAGCATTTGAGATTATACATAAGATGTTGATTTATTTTTTCTCAACAGTGTGGTGGAGGCAGATCTTCGGTAGTAATGAGGACAGGATCAGGAAAGGTGAAGTTTCCTCTCAGTGTCAGGAGTTAAAAATGTTCCTTGCCCTCATAGAGGACAGACCTCGTCTGTGACGTGTCGGGGTTTTAGAGAAGACCTCAACTAAAGCTGCTGCGAGACGCTATGTGGAAACAGATTTCCCGTGGCCAATCACAGAGCAGCCTTGCAGCGAGGTCACAGGGCGCCATCTGAGGGTGTGATCACACCTTTACATGCTCTGGAGCAAAGGAAACTCTGACTTTGATGTATGTTTAGCACAACATGTCCTCACTCCCAAATGGACACACATGGCTTCAACATGTGACCTGAGTGGAGTATTTTAGGTTACTACTTGGTTATGTTGAGGCTGTTATCACGTGATACAGGTACAAACAGAGGTCTTTACCAAATTTAGGAAACAAAGCATAACGAAAAATCCCTCTTTGAGAGAAAATATTTGGCAAATACACGACTCTTGGTAAAAACGTTTTTGGTTTGGGACGCTGGCTCTACTGAACAAGACGAAAGGCAGAGGACAAAGGGAGACGAGGAATATTTATAGCAGAGTAAATGGACACAGTTTGACAACAATCAAGGGAAGGGCTGATAATCACAACGGCAGGAAGTCAAAGGCTCTGAAACGAGAGGAAAGGCAGGTACAAAATAAAACAGGAAGTGCAATGACATAAGTGACTGGAACTTAACACATGCACAAGACATGACTAAAACAACAAAACGAAATCTAAACAAGACATGAAACAAAACCTGATTAGTATCACACTAAACATGACCAGTACAACAGAAACTAAACATGACAAAATAGGCAGAAGGACTTATTGGTTAGATCGGTAGAGGTGACTTTTCGGTTCTGGTGACCTCTTCTCTACATTTTAGGGTAAAGAGATAGGTACATTTTTCACAAGAGTGTCCTCACAAGTACAGAGCAATACTCTTTGTATGTGTGTGTGAAAGATTTGTGTGTTGTGTGTTGTGTGTGGTGTGTGTATGTGTGTGAGCGTGAGGTGCTTATGTAAAACAAGGTTGCTGCTGCAGCCTCCAGCAGGTCGTTTGAGGGTGAGCATCCTTAATGTGCAGTGACAGAAGTAAAAGAGAATAGGCTGCCTGTCCTGTGGCGTGACTGTGTGTGTGTGTGTGTGTGTGTGTGTTGTGTGGTGTGTGTGTGTGTGTGTTGTCAGGGGGGGTGGTAATGTGTTTGACTCTGCAATGTTGCCGCAAGGTTTGAAGGAGCCTTGCTGTTGAGGAGAAAAGAAAAAAGGAAGCTGTAACAAAGTTGAGTTTTTTGCCGCTGCGGCTGTTTGTGCCAGCGTTCACAGGAGCCCAAACAAGGAGGGACATTGAATGTTTAAAAGTTGGCGCTCCAAAGGTAAAGGTAGAAGTTTGTTGTAAGAGGGGAAAATGTGACAAGATTTCAAACCAATCTGTATTTCTGCCAAGAAGCAGGCGTTAGTGGACTTGAGTCAAAGTCATTGGTTTTGTCCGTTCACATTTTCCATTAACCCAGTCTTTAAAGACTGCCAGAGCTCATACCGTATTCCTGTTAGTGTTTACTTCCTGTCTGTCTTCGTCTGCTGTTCCCTTTAGTGTTTACTTCCTGTCTGTTTCTGCTTTCCCCGTTAGTGTTTACTTCCTGTCGGTCTTCGTCTGCTGTTCCCTTAGTGTTTACTTCCTGTCTGTCTTCGTCTGCTGTTCCCTTAGTGTTTACTTCCTGTCTGTCTTCGTCTGCTGTTCCGTTAGTGTTTACTTCCTGTCTGTCCTCTTCTGCTGTTCCCTTAGTGTTTACTTCCTGTCTGTCTTCTTGTCTGCTGTTTCCCTTTAGTGTTGTTACTTCCTGTCTGTACTTACTTCTCTGCTGTTCCCGTTAGTGTTTACTTCCTGTTCTGTCTTCTTCTGCTGTTCCCTTTAGTGTTTACTTCCTGTCTGTCTTCTTTCTGCTGTTCCCTTTAGTGTTTACTTCCTGTCTGGTCTGTTCTTCTGCTGTTCCGTTAGTGTTTACTTCCTGTCTGTCTTCTTCTGCTTGTTTCCCGTTAGTGTTTACTTCCTGTCTGTCTGTATTCTTCTGCTGTTCCCTATAGCTTTAATGTGTACTTCCTGTCTGTCTTCTTCTGTTGATTTCTCTGATGTCCAGCGCTCTATCTTTTAAGTTCTTTCCTTTTCCTTGTTTTCTTTTTTTCCCTTTCTTTACCGGGGACAGTTCACCATCATGAATCCATCCATGTGCTCTCCACAAACGCAAAAAATGAATATTCAAAGGTATTCAATGGATGTTTTCTGATGGAGGAAAACTATAGAAAAAGCACAGCTGACATTAAATTGACTGGACTTGTTTTCTGCGTGTTTATAAGACTGCACACAATCCCACCTAATTTCCCACTGGGATTAATACATTCATTTGATTGATTGATTGGAAATCTGTGAAGACTGCATTCCTGGAAACCCCCCCAAGTCTAGGTTCTTGTTTCGATTAGGACATGACCAAGTACCCAATCAATTTCTGTAAGGACCCTCCCTTTTGGCAAGGTAACATTACAGGAACTAATCAAAACTGATGAGTAATGAACAGTGATTCTGTAACTCAATAACTCCAGCTCATGGGATTCCTGCTAAAAGTTTCTGTTTAGACTACACTGTGAAACTTCTGTCTGGTACAAAAAAAATCCAATAGGAAAAACTTTTAATACCTCTCTCCTTTCTCTCTCAGAGGTTTACAGTATCTGACAGCTGCTCGGTTTTCTCTCCAGTGACTCCCCTTCTCTTCTGTTTTTACTTTATGTCTTCTCATCCTCCTTTTCCTCCCCAATGCCTTCCTCCTTTACTGCTTCCCCCTCTCTCTCGACCATCACTTTCTCTCACATCTCTTCTCCTTGCCCGGAGTATGACCAGGATAAAAAAGGAATAAATAAGTTAGCCTTACTCCTGTGGGTTATTTGTCCGTGTGTTTTTTTTTGGTAGCTGTCTTCAGATGTGGCTTCGGGCCCTCGGGCAGAAAGAGTCGAACCTTGGACCTGAAATCTGAGCAGAGATCAAGTGACAGAACCTGAGCGCTGCGAGACAACTCGGCTCATGTCGGGATCCTCTAATCTTCTCAGAAGCATGACTCGGGGTGCAAGAAAAGGCAAAACAAAACAAAAGAGAATCATTGTATATAATATGTGGAGTTCTGCTGCAAGAAATATTAAAGAATAACCAGAAAAAATCTACCCAATTACAATAAGATAAAAGAAGAACTTTACATTTGTTTCTTGCTGTATCAAAAATCACTACATACTGATATACACCTGAACATCAGCAAGGAGAGGACTCTTTAAAGTAGAGATTACTGTAATCAGAGAGGAGAGACTAGAGACACATACTGATATACACCTGAACATCAGCAGAGAGGACTCTTTAAAGTAGAGACACTACATACTGATATACACCTGAACATCAGCAGGAGAGGACTCTTTAAAGTAGAGACACTACATACTGATATACACCTGAACATCAGCAGGAGAGGACTCTTTAAAGTAGAGACACTACATACTGATATACACCTGAACATCAGCAGAGAGGACTCTTTAAAGTAGAGACACTACATACTGATATACACCTGAACATCAGCAGGAGAGGACTCTTTAAAGTAGAGACACTACATACTGATATACACCTGAACATCAGCAGGAGAGGACTCTTTAAAGTAGAGACACTACATACTGATATACACCTGACATCAGCAGGAGAGGACTCTTTAAAGTAGAGACACTACATGCTGATATCTCCTGAACATCAGCAGAGAGGACTCTTTAAGTAGAGACCTACATACTGATATACACCTGAAACATCAGCAGGAGAGGACTCTTTAAAGTAGAGACACTACATACTGATATACCACCTGAACATCAGCAGGAGAGGACCTCTTTAAAGTAGTAGACACTACATACTGATATACACCTGAACATCCAACCCAGTCTCACGGCATTTCGTGTTCACCAACACGATAAAAGCAATGTATTTTCCTACTGCCTGCAGCACTTTCTTTTTCTCCAGTCGGGTGTGGGAGACCGGAAGCTGTGTGGTTCATAAAAACATGTTCTTACTCAATATCAAGCCACAATTATTGCTTTTATTTTTAAATCGTATGAATTCAGACTTTTGTTCTCCGTCTGTAGGAAAATAAATGGGGCTTCAGAAGCCTCAGAATACTGAAATCTGGTATTTTTTTAAATCTTTTTTTCCTTCCTAATTGTTTATTCTGTTTCAAAATAACACACTGTTATTAACTCACCAATAACACACAATTATCCTTGCTTGTATTTATTGGTTTAATTCCATAATCTCTGGCTTTTTTGGGGTACGTCAGGAACTGAATTTCAAAATAAATATCCGGAAACAGACTATAAGGGACATTTCGAGCATCATTGCGATTGTCAACATTTCTGAGTTTAGGATGGCCGAAGACACTACACTACCCATAATCCCCAGCTATCGTTTAGGACTACAGTCCCCCGTAAGGTTACGCAGAGCGTCAAACAGCTGTGTGAAATGGAACGAAACCACGCCAGACTATCCAAAACTGGAATCGAACGCCCCCCCAGAACTACACATGCTGGCTATTGTGTTTCGCAAAATGTTCTATGGGACGTCTCTACTGAACGTTTTCATTTTCCCCACAATTAGAAGTTGCCAGTATTAAACACATTGGTGTTATCAAATGTAAAACATATAATTAATAAATGGGTGTTAATCGCTTGTGTCCATAATGCACAGCATTAATACCCACATGACAGCTCATTGTTACTTTGTAATTCTACTCCACTACAATTCAGAGGTTAACCTGGTATTTTTACTCCACTGCATTTATTTGAGTTACTTTGCAGATTCTGATTAATTATGTGAAATATAAACAACCCTTAAATCAGACTGTAGTTACACCTGAGTAAAATTCAGGTTAGGTGATTGTCAAGGGCCAATAATCAGGAGAGATATTTGATAGTTGGTGCTTGAGAAGACTAAACATGTATCTGCAATTGACATGAATGGAAACGAGTAATAAAGTATATGCATTACTCGTTATTCTCTACTAATAGTTAATTAAAGACTGTATATTATGGCTATTTTGCACATCCCTTTCAAGATTTTCAAAGGTGTATTGACATATCATATACACAACTACGGTGTAGTTATGCAATGAATGAACACTGGGTCACAGGTTCCTCAACAGTGCATTACAAGACATCTATCAATATGTGTGTACCTCCACCATTAAACTGTCATATTCTGCACATTTCTTATTCTATCTACATAAGAGTATAATTCACATGTATAATATCAGTTAAAATAAGTGCTTCAACATAGTTAACATTGCAGGAAAGCAATATATTAGACGTTAAGTACTTTGTCAGGCTTAATATTTATCTGTAGATAGATACCCCCAACGTTTTTTTCTTATTTAAAAGAAGACCTTAATCTGTTATTTAATGTTTAAATAAAGGTTAATTCGTTTTTCTGTTTTGCACCTCCTCCTATTAATATCTTTGTACATGCTGCACTAAACTGTTTTATTGTAGAGATCACTTATAGTATCTTCTTGACTTTTTATATTCTATATTTCTATATGTATACTTTCCCCCTATGAAAGTATGTACTCTTAATATTTTTTTAATCAAATAAAACACAATAATTCAATAACGTGCTTTAACCACTAGGCGGTGCACACAAGGTACACACAGCCATAATAACTTTGTATTATTAGTGTAGGACACTTTTGTTTTCGTACAACATCTGAAAATGTGTAGTTTTATTCATGCTTTCACATAATTTTACAGCATATTGCTATACTATTTCAGACTCAGTATTTACATTCTTACATTCAAAGAAAATCAGTAATATCTTTAAAAACTACAGTCCTTTTATATCAGCTGTGCACCGTTATGGTGTAAATATAACCTATCTGTGAATTAGATCAAATGTAAAAGTCAGCCGAATTAGTGTTGATACTGCAAGGAGACGTATTGTGTGAAGAGAAATTGAAGATGTTGTTTAATTGTTGAATATATTTATGATCCACGTCAAGTGGCAGATAGCTTGCACATCTTCCGGCGCAAACTGAAAACTCATCTCTTTCGACTCCACTTCGAGCGTTAGAACTATTAACGAAGCACTTTTATACTAATAAAGGACTGGCTTACCTAAAGCCAGTTGAGTAGCACTTGAAATGTTTGGCTCTATGAAACCTGATGTACTTATATGATTCTGTTTTCTTCAAGTTGTATTTTGTTGGTCGAACGCACTTATTGTAAGTTGCTTTGGATAAAAGCGTCAGCTAAATGCAATGTAATGTAATGTATTCAGTTTTTCCAAAGGTCTTCTCATCAGGGCTCTATAAATAAAGAACTACGGCAGATCTGTAATATACAATGCAGCCGAACCGTGTATTACAATGCCGTTATGTGATGACTTTCAAAGAGAAAAGCAAGAGCGCTCGGAATGAAGTATTATTTTATTCTTTTAAAATGTTTTCCGGATTTAATATCATATAAACACCAAATCCCAGCATGCATTGCGGCTAAAACATCCAATAAGCGAGCTTAAAACCATAGCTGAGGATCTTGGGTAATCGCTCGAAATGCCTACGTCTGTTTCCGGTTATTTTTATTTTGAAATTCAGTTCCTGACGGATGCCAAAAAAGCCCGAGATTATGGAATTAAACCAATAAATAAAAGCAAGGATAATTGTGTGTTATTGGTGAGTAAATAACAGTGTGTTATTTTGAAAAGAATAACAAATTACAGAAAAATACAGATTTCAGTATTCCTGAGGCTCTGAGCCCCATTTATTTTCCTCACAGACGGCAACAAAAGTCAGAAATTATACGATTTCAAATAAAAGCAATAACTGTGGCTTGATATTGAGTAAGAACATGTCTTTATGAACCAACAGCTTCCGGTCATTCCCTCGACCGCCCGGAGCAAAATACGTGCTGCAGGCAGTAGAAATACATTGCTTTTAAAATCGTGCTGTGCAACACGAAAAAAGGGGCAAATCGTGTTGGTGAACACGAATCAATAGATTAAAAATCATGTTGGTGAACACGAAATGCCGTGAGACTGGGTTGGAACATCAGCAGGAGAGGACTCTTTAAAGTAGAAACACTACATACTGATATACACCTGAACATCAGCAGGAGAGGACTCTTTAAAGTAGAGACACTACATACTGATATACACCTGAACATCAGCAGAGAGGACTCTTTAAAGTAGAAACACTACATACTGATATACACCTGAACATCAGCAGGAGAGGACTCTTTAAAGTAGAGACACTACATACTGATATACACCTGAACATCAGCAGGAGAGGACTCTTTAAAGTAGAGACACTACATACTGATATACACCTGAACATCAGCAGGAGAGGACTCTTTAAAGTAGAAACACTACATACTGATATACACCTGAACATCAGCAGGAGAGGACTCTTTAAAGTAGAGACACTGTCAAGTTCTTCAGGGTTGTGGCCTGTACCAGTGATTTAGCCTGACTTGATAGGCTAGAGGGCAACAGAGGACGCTTTGGACAACTCAAATTCGTTCTAGATTTTCAGGAGCGCTTCCTCTTGTAATGAGATCAGCAATATTGAGGGTTCCTGGGATCCACCACCCGTCTTCCGCCAGCCCAGCTTTCTGTATCTCACCAACTCTATTCGCGAAGAATGTCTGGTACCCATAACTGTCCCTTTTAATGGCTCCCAGGACTGTTTGGCTGTCCACTAGGTGGAACCATCGCTCAATCTCCATTCCACCATGCCTCTCAAAATATTTCCTCAGTCTAGCTGCAAAGACTGCTCCGCAGGTTTCTGCTTTGACAGCATCTCCCTTTTGATCCAGCGGCGTTAGCTTGGCCTTCGATTCCACAAATCGGACCTCAGTCCCTCGATCTGTCTCCCACCTCAGGTACATCACAGCTCCATAGGTTCTCTCACTTCCATCCGAAAATGTGACTCCCCATGGTTTCCCTCTCCAGCCATCTGGCGTGATGCTTCTCTGGAATTTAATCTTTCCAAGCTGCGCATAGCCCTCAAATAGCTGGATGGCTTCCTCCCTGAGGCTCTCTGAGAGTGGTCTATCCCAGGTCTCCCTTGTCAGCTTTCCACCCCCTGTTTCCTGGAATGCCTTCCTGACAAGGATGGCCCCCTTCTGTTTGACAGGTGTAACTAAGCCAATTGGGTCGTAAAGTCCAGCCACCTGACTTAGCAGTTCCCGTCTACTCAGTGGGTTAGGTGTCTCAGGTCTCACTTGCTCTAGGAGGAGATCATTCCCCACTCTCATCTTCTTTTTCCTTTTGGAGAAGTTGATTGAGGTCAACATGTAGAGCTTATCTTCCTCCACTTTGTACCCAATTCCCAGGGCTTTGTTGTCCTCTTCTCTCATCTGATTTGGGAGGATGAGAGTTCTACCTTCAGCTGTTGCTTTTCCTCCTCCCAGGAGTGCTGTTGCAGTTTCTTGCCTCCCACTTTGACCAGACCGGACCCATGGTTTAAGGAAGTAGCCACCTGCTCTCAGGATTTCCTCCACTCCTTCTGTAATCCTCTCCAGTTGTTCTTGACTGTTATGGGAGGTTAAGAGGTCGTCCACATAGCTGTCCTCTTCAAGAACTCTGCGTTCCTCTTTCATGTGGGAAAACATGGGTCGACTGGCTGTTTCTCTCATAGCCACCTGTGCAAAGCACCCGGCTGGTCTGTCCCCAATGTTGACTCTTGTGATAGCATACTCACATATCTCTTCTTCTGGACTGTCTCTCCAGAGGAATCTGTGCATATGCATCTCACACTCCTCCAGCCACACTGAGTTGTACATTTTCTTTATGTCTCCCAGCGCTGCATGCACATCTCTTCGGCCTTTTGAGCGTCTGCCTGCAACCCAGCCATGCAGTCATCATTTGCTTCAAGAACCTTTTTTAATCCCTCTTTCAGCTTGGTGAATTCCTCCCTTAGCTCTGCTTCGACCATTCTACCTGCTTCTCTGTTGAGGTAGTTGGCCTGCCTGGTGAAGTTGCTTTTTGCACTTGTTCTTGCTTTCTTGAGCTCTTTAACCGTCTTCCCCAGGATTTCTTCTGCCATTTTGAGCTAATGGAAATCCACAGTTTCCCTTCTCTGCGTCAACAGCTTTCTCTGGACGTCTGAAGCCTTTTATCCTCTGGCCCAGGCTGCTCCGCGGGGTTTTCAACTGTCAAGTTCTTCAGGGTTGTGGCCTGTACCAGTGATTTAGCCTGACTTGATAGGCTAGAGGGCAACAGAGGACGCTTTGGACAACTCAAATTCGTTCTTTTTGTCTTTATTTCTCAAGACAGCTCCAATAATTGATCAGGTTGAAAACCTTCAAAACACAAACAAAAGTTAGCTCACATGCTACACAAATTACAAACATTTTGCAGGTCTCACTGCATTCTCAATAATAACAATAATAGCACCACAAACTATGTTTTAATTAAAATGAATAAATTGTTCCTTTAAACCCACATCATTAACTTAAATGAATTAGAGTGTTTATCTCCACTTGGAAACAAGCACCAGAGAAAACCTCATCTGAACACCTGCGCTGTCTAAATTGCACAGAAAACAAACGGGGCACAGGCAGACCGCGCTGCGTAAAAAAAACAGTTGATTGCGCAACAGCACTCTCGCAAAGTGCAGCAGCAGATCAAGTACATAAACACAATAAACATACCAACGGCGTCTCCGGAGCCTCTCACACACACTGTCGCCTGGTTCTCTCTCCGTGGCTTTGAGAACAAGAGACCGGCCATCACAAACTACACCCCTTTTGTAGTTGTGTTGCCGGAAGCGGCATTCATATCTTTTCTACAGCTCGCTTATGAAAAGTAGCCCACGCTATCAACAACAAACAAATACCCTCTCCTGGTATTGAACAATACTATAATAATAATACTAATACTCTAAATGAAAACACATAATTATTTTTTAGTCCGTTTTTCACAGATATTATATATTGACTTTCCTCTCGACAGACACTACATACACTGATACACCTGAACATCAGCAGGAGAGGACTCTTTAAAGTAGAGACACTACATACACTGATACACCTGAACATCAGCAGGAGAGGACTCTTTAAAGTAGAGACACTACATACTGATATACACCTGAACATCAGCAGGAGAGGACTCTTTAAAGTAGAGACACTACATACTGATATACACCTGAACATCAGCAGGAGAGGACTCTTTAAAGTAGAGACACTACATACTGATATACACCTGAACATCAGCAGGAGAGGACTCTTTAAAGTAGAGACATAGCATACTGATATACACCTGAACATCAGCAGGAGAGGACTCTTTAAAGTAGAGACACTACATACTGATATACTCCTGACCATCAGCAGCAGAGGACTCTTTAAAGTAGAGACACATACTGATATACACCTGAACATCAGCAGGAGAGGACTCTTTAAAGTAGAGACACTACATACTGATATACACCTGCACATCAGCAGCAGAGGACTCTTTAAAGTAGAGACACATACTGATATACACCTGAACATCAGCAGGAGAGGACTCTTTAAAGTAGAGACACTACATACTGATATACACCTGAACATCAGCAGGAGAGGACTCTTTAAAGTAGAGACACTACATACTGATATACACCTGAACATCAGCAGGAGAGGACTCTTTAAAGTAGAGACACTACATACTGATATACACATGAACATCAGCAGGAGAGGACTCTTTAAAGTAGAGACACTACATACTGATATACACATGAACATCAGCAGGAGAGGACTCTTTAAAGTAGAGACACTACATACTGATATACACCTGAACATCAGCAGGAGAGGACTCTTTAAAGTAGATACACTACATACTGATATACACATGAACATCAGCAGGAGAGGACTCTTTAAAGTAGAGACACTACATACTGATATACACCTGAACATAAGCAGGAGAGGACTCTTTAAAGTAGAGACACTACATACTGATATACACCTGAACATCAGCAGGAGAGGACTCTTTAAAGTAGAGACACTACATACTGATATACACCTGAACATCAGCAGGAGAGGACTCTTTAAAGTAGAGACACTACATACTGATATACACCTGAACATCAGCAGGAGAGGACTCTTTAAAGTAGAGACACTACATACTGACATACACATGAACATCAGCAGGAGAGGACTCTTTAAAGTAGAGACACTACATACTGATATACACCTGAACATCAGCAGGAGAGGACTCTTTAAAGTAGAGACACTACATACTGATATACACCTGAACATAAGCAGGAGAGGACTCTTTAAAGTAGAGACACACATACTGATATATACCTGAACATCAGCAGGAGAGGACTCTTTAAAGTAGAGACACTACATACTGATATACACCTGAACATCAGCAGCAGAGGACTCTTTAAAGTAGAGACACTACATACTGATATACACCTGAAAATCAGCAGGAGAGGACTCTTTAAAGTAGAGACACTACATACTGATATACACCTGAACATCAGCAGCAGAGGACTCTTTAAAGTAGAGACACTACATACTGATATACACCTGAACATCAGCAGGAGAGGACTCTTTAAAGTAGAGACACTACATACTGATATACACCTGAACATCAGCAGGAGAGGACTCTTTAAAGTAGATACACTACATACTGATATACACATGAACATCAGCAGGAGAGGACTCTTTAAAGTAGAGACACTACATACTGATATACACATGAACATCAGCAGGAGAGGACTCTTTAAAGTAGAGACACTACATACTGATATACACCTGAACATCAGCAGGAGAGGACTCTTTAAAGTAGAGACACTACATACTGATATACACATGAACATCAGCAGGAGAGGACTCTTTAAAGTAGAGACACTACATACTGATATACACATGAACATCAGCAGGAGAGGACTCTTTAAAGTAGAGACACTACATACTGATATACACCTGAACATAAGCAGGAGAGGACTCTTTAAAGTAGATACACTACATACTGATATACATATGAACATCAGCAGGAGAGGACTCTTTAAAGTAGAGACACTACATACTGATATACACCTGAACATAAGCAGGAGAGGGCTCTTTAAAGTAGAGACACTACATACTGATATACACCTGAACATCAGCAGGAGAGGACTCTTTAAAGTAGAGACACTACATACTGATATACACCTGAACATCAGCAGGAGAGGACTCTTTAAAGTAGAGACACTACATACTGACATACACATGAACATCAGCAGGAGAGGACTCTTTAAAGTAGAGACACTACATACTGATATACACCTGAACATAAGCAGGAGAGGACTCTTTAAAGTAGAGACACTACATACTGATATACACCTGAACATAAGCAGGAGAGGACTCTTTAAAGTAGAGACACATACTGATATATACCTGAACATCAGCAGGAGAGGACTCTTTAAAGTAGAGACACTACATACTGATATACACCTGAACATCAGCAGCAGAGGACTCTTTAAAGTAGAGACACTACATACTGATATACACCTGAAAATCAGCAGGAGAGGACTCTTTAAAGTAGAGACACTACATACTGATATATACCTGAACATCAGCAGCAGAGGACTCTTTAAAGTAGAGACACTACATACTGATATACACCTGAACATCAGCAGGAGAGGACTCTTTAAAGTAGAGACACTACATACTGATATACACCTGAACATCAGCAGGAGAGGACTCTTTAAAGTAGATACACTACATACTGATATACACATGAACATCAGCAGGAGAGGACTCTTTAAAGTAGAGACACTACATACTGATATACACATGAACATCAGCAGGAGAGGACTCTTTAAAGTAGAGACACTACATACTGATATACACCTGAACATCAGCAGGAGAGGACTCTTTAAAGTAGAGACACTACATACTGATATACACATGAACATCAGCAGGAGAGGACTCTTTAAAGTAGAGACACTACATACTGATATACACATGAACATCAGCAGGAGAGGACTCTTTAAAGTAGAGACACTACATACTGATATACACCTGAACATCAGCAGGAGAGGACTCTTTAAAGTAGAGACACGACATACTGATATACACCTGAACATCAGCAGGAGAGGACTCTTTAAAGTAGAGACACGACATACTGATATACACCTGAACATCAGCAGGAGAGGACTCTTTAAAGTAGAGACACTACATACACTGATACACCTGAACATCAGCAGGAGAGGACTCTTTAAAGTAGAGACACTACATACTGATATACACCTGAACATCAGCAGGAGAGGACTCTTTAAAGTAGAGACACTACATACTGATATACACCTGAACATCAGCAGGAGAGGACTCTTTAAAGTAGAGACACTACATACTGATATACACCTGAACATCAGCAGGAGAGGACTCTTTAAAGTAGAGACATGCATACTGATATACACCTGAACATCAGCAGGAGAGGACTCTTTAAAGTAGAGACACTACATACTGATATACTCCTGACCATCAGCAGCAGAGGACTCTTTAAAGTAGAGACACATACTGATATACACCTGAACATCAGCAGGAGAGGACTCTTTAAAGTAGAGACACTACATACTGATATACACCTGCACATCAGCAGCAGAGGACTCTTTAAAGTAGAGACACATACTGATATACACCTGAACATCAGCAGGAGAGGACTCTTTAAAGTAGAGACACTACATACTGATATACACCTGAACATCAGCAGGAGAGGACTCTTTAAAGTAGAGACACTACATACTGATATACACCTGAACATCAGCAGGAGAGGACTCTTTAAAGTAGAGACACTACATACTGATATACACATGAACATCAGCAGGAGAGGACTCTTTAAAGTAGAGACACTACATACTGATATACACATGAACATCAGCAGGAGAGGACTCTTTAAAGTAGAGACACTACATACTGATATACACCTGAACATAAGCAGGAGAGGACTCTTTAAAGTAGATACACTACATACTGATATACACATGAACATCAGCAGGAGAGGACTCTTTAAAGTAGAGACACTACATACTGATATACACCTGAACATAAGCAGGAGAGGACTCTTTAAAGTAGAGACACTACATACTGATATACACCTGAACATCAGCAGGAGAGGACTCTTTAAAGTAGAGACACTACATACTGATATACACCTGAACATCAGCAGGAGAGGACTCTTTAAAGTAGAGACACTACATACTGATATACACCTGAACATCAGCAGGAGAGGACTCTTTAAAGTAGAGACACTACATACTGACATACACATGAACATCAGCAGGAGAGGACTCTTTAAAGTAGAGACACTACATACTGATATACACCTGAACATAAGCAGGAGAGGACTCTTTAAAGTAGAGACACTACATACTGATATACACCTGAACATAAGCAGGAGAGGACTCTTTAAAGTAGAGACACATACTGATATATACCTGAACATCAGCAGGAGAGGACTCTTTAAAGTAGAGACACTACATACTGATATACACCTGAACATCAGCAGCAGAGGACTCTTTAAAGTAGAGACACTACATACTGATATACACCTGAAAATCAGCAGGAGAGGACTCTTTAAAGTAGAGACACTACATACTGATATACACCTGAACATCAGCAGCAGAGGACTCTTTAAAGTAGAGACACTACATACTGATATACACCTGAACATCAGCAGGAGAGTACTCTTTAAAGTAGAGACACTACATACTGATATACACCTGAACATCAGCAGGAGAGGACTCTTTAAAGTAGATACACTACATACTGATATACACATGAACATCAGCAGGAGAGGACTCTTTAAAGTAGAGACACTACATACTGATATACACATGAACATCAGCAGGAGAGGACTCTTTAAAGTAGAGACACTACATACTGATATACACCTGAACATCAGCAGGAGAGGACTCTTTAAAGTAGAGACACTACATACTGATATACACATGAACATCAGCAGGAGAGGACTCTTTAAAGTAGAGACACTACATACTGATATACACATGAACATCAGCAGGAGAGGACTCTTTAAAGTAGAGACACTACATACTGATATACACCTGAACATAAGCAGGAGAGGACTCTTTAAAGTAGATACACTACATACTGATATACATATGAACATCAGCAGGAGAGGACTCTTTAAAGTAGAGACACTACATACTGATATACACCTGAACATAAGCAGGAGAGGGCTCTTTAAAGTAGAGACACTACATACTGATATACACCTGAACATCAGCAGGAGAGGACTCTTTAAAGTAGAGACACTACATACTGATATACACCTGAACATCAGCAGGAGAGGACTCTTTAAAGTAGAGACACTACATACTGACATACACATGAACATCAGCAGGAGAGGACTCTTTAAAGTAGAGACACTACATACTGATATACACCTGAACATAAGCAGGAGAGGACTCTTTAAAGTAGAGACACTACATACTGATATACACCTGAACATAAGCAGGAGAGGACTCTTTAAAGTAGAGACACTACATACTGATATATACCTGAACATCAGCAGGAGAGGACTCTTTAAAGTAGAGACACTACATACTGATATACACCTGAACATCAGCAGCAGAGGACTCTTTAAAGTAGAGACACTACATACTGATATACACCTGAAAATCAGCAGGAGAGGACTCTTTAAAGTAGAGACACTACATACTGATATATACCTGAACATCAGCAGGCAGAGGACTCTTTAAAGTAGAGACACTACATACTGATATACACCTGAACATCAGCAGGAGAGGACTCTTTAAAGTAGAGACACTACATACTGATATACACCTGAAACATCAGCAGGAGAGGACTCTTTAAAGTAGATACACTACATACTGATATACACATGAACATCAGCAGGAGAGGACTCTTTAAAGTAGAGACACTACATACTGATATACACATGAACATCAGCAGGAGAGGACTCTTTAAAGTAGAGACACTACATACTGATATACACCTGAACATCAGCAGGAGAGGACTCTTTAAAGTAGAGACACTACATACTGATATACACATGAACATCAGCAGGAGAGGACTCTTTAAAGTAGAGACACTACATACTGATATACACATGAACATCAGCAGGAGAGGACTCTTTAAAGTAGAGACACTACATACTGATATACACCTGAACATAAGCAGGAGAGGACTCTTAAAGTAGAGACACTACATACTGATATACACCTGAACATCAGCAGGAGAGGACTCTTTAAAGTAGAGACACTACATACTGATATACACCTGAACATAAGCAGGAGAGGACTCTTTAAAGTAGAGACACTACATACTGATATACACCTGAACATCAGCAGGAGAGGACTCTTTAAAGTAGAGACACTACATACTGATATACACCTGAACATCAGCAGGAGAGGACTCTTTAAAGTAGAGACACTACATACTGATATACACCTGAACATAAGCAGGAGAGGACTCTTTAAAGTAGAGACACTACATACTGATATACACCTGAACATAAGCAGGAGAGGACTCTTTAAAGTAGAGACACAATACTGATATATACCTGAACATCAGCAGGAGAGGACTCTTTAAAGTAGAGACACTACATACTGATATACACCTGAACATCAGCAGCAGAGGACTCTTTAAAGTAGAGACACTACATACTGATATACACCTGAACATCAGCAGGAGAGGACTCTTTAAAGTAGAGACACTACATACTGATATACACCTGAACATCAGCAGGCAGAGGACTCTTTAAAGTAGAGACACTACATACTGATATACACCTGAACATCAGCAGGAGAGGACTCTTTAAAGTAGAGACACTACATACTGATATACACCTGAACATCAGCAGGAGAGGACTCTTTAAAGTAGAGACACTACATACTGATATACACATGACATCAGCAGGAGAGGACTCTTTAAAGTAGAGACACTACATACTGATATACACATGAACATCAGCAGGAGAGGACTCTTTAAAGTAAGACACTACAAACTGATATACACATGAACATCAGCAGGAGAGGACTCTTTAAAGTAGAGACACTACATACTGATATACACCTGAACATAAGCAGGAGAGGACTCTTTAAAGTAGAGACACTACATACTGATATATACCTGAACATCAGCAGGAGAGGACTCTTTAAAGTAGAGACACTACATACTGATATACACATGAACATCAGCAGGAGAGGACTCTTTAAAGTAGAGACACTACATACTGATATACACCTGAACATCAGCAGGAGAGGACTCTTTAAAGTAGAGACACTACATACTGATATACACCTGAACATCAGCAGGAGAGGACTCTTTAAAGTAGAGACACTACATACTGATATACACATGAACATCAGCAGGAGAGGACTCTTTAAAGTAGAGACACTACATACTGATATACCACTGAACATCAGCAGGAGAGGACTCTTTAAAGTAGAGACACTACATACTGATATACACCTGAACATCAGCAGTCAGAGGACTCTTTAAAGTAGAGACACTACATACTGATATACACCTGAACATCAGCAGGAGAGGACTCTTTAAAGTAGAGACACTACATACTGATATACACCTGAACATCAGCAGGAGAGGACTCTTTAAAGTAGAGACACTACATACTGATATACACATGAACATCAGCAGGAGAGGACTCTTTAAAGTAGAGACACTACATACTGATATACACCTGAACATAAGCAGGAGAGGACTCTTTAAAGTAGAGACACTACATACTGATATACACATGAACATCAGCAGGAGAGGACTCTTTAAAGTAGAGACACTACATACTGATATACACCTGAACATAAGCAGGAGAGGACTCTTTAAAGTAGAGACACTACATACTGATATACACCTGAACATCAGCAGGAGAGGACTCTTTAAAGTAGAGACACTACATACTGATATACACCTGAACATCAGCAGGAGAGGACTCTTTAAAGTAGAGACACTACATACTGATATACACCTGAACATCAGCAGGAGAGGACTCTTTAAAGTAGAGACACTACATACTGATATACACCTGAACATCAGCAGGAGAGGACTCTTTAAAGTAGAGGACACTACATACTGATATACACATGAACATCAGCAGGAGAGGACTCTTTAAAGTAGAGACACTACATACTGATATACACCTGAACATAAGCAGGAGAGGACTCTTTAAAGTAGAGACACTACATACTGATATACACCTGAACATAAGCAGGAGAGGACTCTTTAAAGTAGAGACCACATACTGATATACACCTGAACATCAGCAGGAGAGGACTCTTTAAAGTAGAGACACTACATACTGATATACACCTGAACATCAGCAGGAGAGGACTCTTTAAAGTAGAGACACTACATACTGATATACACCTGACATCAGCAGGAGAGGACTCTTTAAAGTAGAGACACTACATACTGATATACACCTGAACATCAGCAGGAGAGGACTCTTTAAAGTAGAGACACTACATACTGATATACACATGAACATCAGCAGGAGAGGACTCTTTAAAGTAGAGACACTACATACTGATATACACATGAACATCAGCAGGAGAGGACTCTTTAAAGTAGAGACACTACATACTGATATACACATGAACATCAGCAGGAGAGGACTCTTTAAAGTAGAGACACTACATACTGATATACACCTGAACATAAGCAGGAGAGGACTCTTTAAAGTAGAGACACTACATACTGATATATACCTAAACATCAGCAGGAGAGGACTCTTTAAAGTAGAGACACTACATACTGATATACACCTGAACATCAGCAGGAGAGGACTCTTTAAAGTAGAGACACTACATACTGATATACACCTGAACATCAGCAGGAGAGGACTCTTTAAAGTAGAGACACTACATACTGATATACACCTGAACATCAGCAGGAGAGGACTCTTTAAAGTAGAGACACTACATACTGATATACACCTGAACATCAGCAGGAGAGGACTCTTTAAAGTAGAGACACTACATACTGATATACACCTGAACATCAGCAGGAGAGGACTCTTTAAAGTAGAGACACTACATACTGATATATACCTGAACATCAGCAGGAGAGGACTCTTTAAAGTAGAGACACTACATACTGATATACACCTGAACATAAGCAGGAGAGGACTCTTTAAAGTAGAGACACTACATACTGATATACACCTGAACATCAGCAGGAGAGGACTCTTTAATATTATGGGGTCACTGTACCCCTTGCCCACTTTTGATATAAATCAAATCAGGAAATTAATCGTCCGACTGATTTTGATCGACTTTGTGATGGGTGCATTTTGGTTGTTCTGCTTCAGTGAAAAAGGGCTCTTGCGGTGGCCAAAATGGAAAAGGTGTATCCTCTGGGGAGCTTCAATGTGCTCAGTCAATTTCATGGCACTTGGTCCGTCAGAACTTTAGATTTATTTGTGCACAAGAAGAAGTTTGTAGGTTGGATGATCACCAAAAATAATATTTTCGGAGGCACGACTGTCCTAAACACATTTCATGGTGATATTGGTTGCTAGAATATTTTAAGAAGCATTTTTTGACAGTCAGTGGGTTAATTAGCATACATGTTTTTTAGTTATTGCAACAAATATATAGTTTTGTGAGGGGACAGGAGCCTTGACTCTTGGACCCCCACATTTATTCAGTTTTCAATCAGTCCACTCTCAAACATAATCTGTCCAGACACTTCTGAGATATCGTGTTCATAAGAAAGACACGGACAGACCACCTTGAAACAATTAGCTTTTGGATATTCCTCTAGTAGGTTTTGGGAGGAACCAAAAACATAATGGTGATTTCAAGAGTAGCTTACAGTTATACAATAATGGGAGGAAATACCACTCCACCGGTCACTGCTATGTTCATTGTCTGTCACATATAATCGCTAACATGTTGTGTGTCACATATGATTTCTCGGATTGGGAAACCTAATAAACTACTAAGTTGTGACGCAAATTCCTCCACCTCAGGGCCGATCCGAACGCCCCGACCTGCCTGTCTGCTGCAGTTTGTCGGAGAATAAATGACGTTTCCATTCTCTGCCAGAGAACTGCTCCTCAGACAGGAAGGTGATGAAGAAAGACGAGTACAGCTTCATCGTGAGGTGATCACACAATTAACCTCGTCAGAGATGGAAGACAGCTGTCGTTTTCCTCATGTTTTCATATAAGTGATGCATTTTCTGCTTCTGACAGCTCTTCCTCTTCCTTCCATGTCTGACGTTCACTTGGATCGTGCGGTGCGATCTTGACGTTGCCCTCGACATGACAAAACTCGTGTCAGTGACGATCATCATCATCACTGTGACAGTTTTACAGCTGAAAACGTGACGTTTCTGTCAGAAGACGAGAGAAAAGAGTGTTGAGATGTCAAGCATAAATGAAGCTTCAGGCTGTTTTCACACAGCAGTTCAAAATGTCCAAGGTCTGACCTTAATGGCCGTGACAAACCATGAGCGTGACGCCGTCGGCATCATCCCCCGCCTGAAGATTTGAGGTGTGTTTGGCACGTTTGGTTCTGGTTAACTCTTCTAGACAGCAGTTTGGCTCATTGAGCACGTTGATTCACCAACTTGCTGCAAGTTTTCACTACATTTCCATGTGCTCCTTCACCATCTGTAACGGTCAGAAGCTCACAAGTTGAAGACATCAGGGGTTAGAACAGAAAAACTTTACTTAAGTTTCATATCTGACATCTTTAGGGTTAGACAAAATATCCGCACACTGTACTGATGGCACTAAAACATCACAATATAAAATAGCTTATATTTATAGGACATATTCAGGATTCACGAATTTACTGCATGTTTTTATTACATGTCCATGTGGGCCAAAAGCTCACAGATTGACAACTAATCAAGCGGAACTTTGCAGAAATTTTAAATCTTACATCCTTAGGGTTAGGGTCAGACAAAATATCCGCACACTGTAAAATAAATAAAGCAACGTTTATATCTATAGGTCATCTTCAGGCATCGTCTTGTCTTCATCACAGATTAGAAAAAGCAATAGAGAAACATATACCAGCGTCACTCAATCTTCTCCCAACACGGTCTGATTCTCCACATAGGAGCAAAGCATGCGAGGCAAAAACAGATCATAACATAGCTGTATGGTGAGATGCAGGTGTTAAGACATCACACCCAGGGGCGGACTGGCCATTGGGAATACCGGGAGTTTCCCCGGTGGGCCGGTGCTGTGTGTGGGCCGGTAGGATTTTGCCTAAATCCTACCGGCCCACATTTGTAAGTGTTCCGGCCCAGCCCAGTGGGGTGTGGCCAGGGTTGGGTTGTAACGGAATACATGTAACGGCGTTACGTAATCAGAATACAAAAACCAAGTAACTGTATTCAGCTCGCGTTACATTTGACAAACGAGTAATCTGATTACAGTTACTTTCGTAAACCTGAAGTGAATACATTTTGGATTACTTATTGGAATTATTGGTGGAAAGATTTCCTCACAACATTTACCAAAAAGGGGAGCGTTTGAAAAAAATGTGCGGGTCCACTCAGTGAAACAATAACAACGTAACATGGAGGAACAAAAGTCTGCGTTTAAATCTTAAAACACATCAGCCACACCGCTCTTTAGCCTTTCTAATGATTCTGAAGGTACACAGTGAAGGCGGTGCGTGAAAGGCACTGCGCGCTCCTCTTCTCAGAGGCTGAGGTAACCCTCCCGCTGCCTCCTGGTGCTGCAGAGATTTCATGAAGTGAAGGAGGTGTTCCTTCTATAAAACAGCTGCGGGCAGCAGATACTGTGAGAGTCACAGACATGAATACATAGATCAAGGCAGACTGGTGCACACACTCTCCTGTTTTGCCGATCTGGTGCTTGAACAAATATAGCTCTACACCCCTGGCCGAAATGTCCTTAAAATGAAGTCCGAGTTCAACATTTTAATGAATGTCCTGCCAACACTGGCAGGACAGAAGGCGACACGCCCGTTCTAAGCCATGTCCTCACATCCCAAGCTGCATCCCCAAAAAGTTTATTATGTTGTTACAACAGGGTTCAGGGGGAGTGGCTGTACGGCTGTACCCGCAGGATAGAAAAGGGGGAAGTGACGTCTGACTCAGAGGTCGCGCGGCTGTGGAGAAGAACGTGTTGCCCACATTCTGTTACTGAGTTTAGGCTAGTTAGCTAGCAGGTTTATTGTTTTGGGTGCAGTCACTTTTGCCTCGACTTGCTGTTCAAATAAATGTTGAAAGAAAAAGTTAATCTGTTTACAGTTCTGTTTTATATGGGTGTTGAAGAAGAAGAAGAAGAAGAAGAAGAAGAAGAAGAAGAAGAAGAAGAAGAAGAAGAAGAAGAAGAAGAAGAGAAGAAGAAGAAGAAGAAGAAGAAGAAGAAGAAGAAGAAGAAGAAGAAGAAGAAGAAGAAGAAGAAGAAGAAGAAGAATTGGGAGGGATGAACCCCTCTTTAATGGTCACACATGCAGAGCACACAGCACACACAGTGAAATGTGTTCTCTGCTTTTAACCCATCCTAGTACCAGGAGTCTAGCACTAGGAGCAGTGGGCAGCTATTGTACAGCGCCCGGGGAGCAATGGGAGTGAGGGGGGAAGGGGGATGTCTGGTGCCTTGCTCAAGGGCACCACGGCAGGGCAGGAGGTGAACTGGGACCTCTCCAAGTAGAAGTCCACACTCCAAATAGGTCTGGTCGGGGACTTGAACCGGCGACCCTACGGCTCACAGTCCAAGCCCGTACTGACTGCCATAGATTTAGTCCCTAATGTTGCTCTCAAAGTGCACCAGATTGATGCATTTAACATTTAAAAATCACTAAATATATGCCGTAACTATTTTGCTCTAGGCAACTCAAGGGCTCAGGTAATGTGATTACTATATGAATAATTGTCCAAAATAACATAAAATGCATAGGGTTTTTTGTTAAGTAACATACTTTCGTCGCCGGCCGGCCGATACATGCCGCGCATTAAGTGGGCCTGTCTGTCAATTAATCCCCGGGCCACTTTTTCCCCCCAGTCCGCCTCTGATCACACCTCAGAGGATTTTATTGGGAAATGTGTGTATTTACTGACTTATTTCATGCCGTAGAACAAAACATGAACACCTCATCAGCTTGAGTTAACCACAGACCGTATTCCAGATTTGTATACACAAGCAAATAAAACAAACCTTGACTTTGAGACAAGTGAATGGGAGGTGGTAAAATGCTACGAGCCATTACTACACCACTTATTGCTGTTGCTGCACAGACACTTGAATGATCCGTCAGGCATTAATAGAGGTTTATCTCATCTTACTCGTAAATGAAAGAAGATATGACCTTACTGCACAAAGGAAGTTCCTTTTTTCCTGTCCAGAAACAGAAACCTGCACTCTAGAGAATTTCGTTGAAGTCTTTGCTTTCTCTTAAAAAGACGACATGATGTGACGCACTGAGAAATCAGCCTTCGTCAGCTCTAGTTCTTTTGAGGTCAGGGGTCACATGACCACATAAATGGGGAAGTCGGATCAGAAGCGACAGTGAACTCCGAACTACACATTTTTCTTGAGAGTTTACATCTGTTTGGCTTTGATACAGCGTTCATCAATATGACGCCTCCACCATTATGTCAGGCACATCGTTCTTGACAGATGCACATTGTGTTATCTTTGCTTGATATCACTGCGCTGTGTGTGTGTGTGTGTGTGTGTGTGTGTGTGTGTGTGTGTGCAGAGTGGAAAGTAAAAAGCACTCGCACTCAAAGGACTGCCAGGGATCTGCACTCATGCACATGATGGAGACGTGTGAGTGACAGTTCCTCTGAGCTCTGCAGATCAGCCGAGTCTGTCTTCATGCTCCACAGTTTCTCTCTTTCCTTTATAATGTTTGTTTTACACATTAGGCTCTCGTGTTCGTTCGGATCTGTTTGTGCTTCGATGCTTTGAATGATTGTTCATATCTGTTCTAAACTGTAACTCATATTATAAACAAACATAAGCTGACAGTGATGTAAAGAAATGTGAGTAAAGACGTCAGTTCGCCTTTACTCAAGTGCTTGTTGAATGGTCTGATGGACTCCCGACTATCCAGCTTTTAGAGTATGTATGGAGATGGGAAAGAATGCGGGGGTTTGTATTAGGGTTAGGGTTATAGTACATATAGGACTGTTAGTAAAAAGCATAGACTGTATGGTAAAAACAAGTCCTAGGAGCGAAGCCGATGAGTTTCCATACTCTTCAGAGGGATTTAAATCTGTAGATAAGGAAGTAGAATACCAAGTATAGCCTTATAAATAAGGATATGTCAATGCTTTAGTCTACAGACCATCCAACCCGAGCATACAAGGAACAATGGTGCGTTCAAGGGTTCTAAGGTTTGTAATAAATCTCATTGCCTAGTGGAGGAAGTCACAAACTGATCGGCTCACACGAATATGCTTTTTGATCGTTGTTATGATATGTTTAGTCAGAAAGATATGTCCAAATGCAAGCTTATAAGCTCAACATTCTACAGGTACGTCACTGGCGCTTTTTCTGGAGAGTTGAAGCGCTCTGAGCGGCTTTGCACTCTGAAAAAAGACGCTTGGTTCAGTGCCCTTTCCTCAACGACAACTGAAAACTGTCTATGTTGTAAATGTATTAGCTTTTTCATTGATATACACCTGTCCTGAGAGAGCGATCCCACTCAGTTGCTCTCTCCTGAGGTTTCTTACATTTTCCCAAACATGGTGCCACGTGGACACAGGACTTTACTTATCTAGCTGCTTCTTCATTTGGAGCGAGTCATCTGTATAGCACAGTAGCATCATCGCTTACCAACTGACAGGTACCATTGGGTACAGGAATCCGTGGATTCGACCCTGGTTCGCGGAGGATACCAAAAAAGTCCTAAAAAGACAAGGTCAACTTAACAAATGTGCATTTAAAAAAGAGGAATAGTTTCGGCGAAAACTAAAAGGTACCATGGGGTCAGATTAGAATGCTCCAAAGGGGGGTTTGTTTAGCGTGAAACACTTGAAATAACTAAAGGATAAGTTCAAAAAGAAATTAGAAAGAAAGTGAGGTCATGGAAAACTATTTCTGCTATAAAGTTAGCATTGATTGAGTCAGAGCTAAACATTTCAGATGTGTGTATCTCACACTGCTCTGTCACTTTAATTCATGTACCTTTGTTGTTCATGTTTTATTATCTCTGCTTTTAAACGAGTGTTTTGTGTTGAAAGGTGCCGTATAAATAAACTTGCCTTGCCTTGCCACTTCGGTAGCAACAGGAGCCGACTCCATACACCTGTCAGGGAATAGAGGAGACTCCTGAGACGCTGCAGTGGGGGTCTGATGGTTCAGACGTGAATCACGGATATTTAAAGCCTCCCTGAGCATCTGCTGAATCCCAGCTCATATGTTCCTGTGCAGCTGGAGACAGGGAGGACAGCGAGACACACTGAGAGGTCAGAGGTCAGCCGTCCACCGAGGTCAAAACTCCATCATTTTTCTCTGAGGCATGAATCTGCCAAATGGCCTCTGTCACTGTTGACAACTTACTTGTACTTTTGAGAAAACTGCAGCAGATTGGAAAGATTAAGTTCCCAAAGAAAAGCAGAAGAGAGGCCGAGAGAAACTGAAGTAAAGTGCACAAAAAGCCAATCTTCAAACAAGATAGAAACATGATTTTAAACGACAAATTTGAAAACAGTATAATAATCTGACACTGCATGAGATCATTATAATATTTTACATTTTAAATGACTATTCTTGAAATGAGAAAGATATCTGGATGCTAGAAAAGTGACAAACGTCTTGTTGTTAGACATAATTATCATATATTCTTCATTGTTTTCTTACTTGGATATTAAAAATTGAAGTTGTTGAACATACTGAATGAGCATTGGAAGGTAAGGAAAAAGAAAGTCACTTGAATGATACCTTAAAGTATCCAAATATAAGAAAACGAGGGTCTCCTGTAATGACATAATGCATAAATAGGATGGTACTGGATACAATATTTGCACCTAGATACGCTTCAGTTGACTATTCTACTTCGACCAGAGTAGAGCCATATATATAGAGTGACATAATGAAATAAAGTTAATACAAAACATCACATTCTCAGTGTGTGAGTAGCATTTATTACCCTGTTAAGCTACAGAAATGACTTCTCGACTGAAGCATTAAACAAAAGACACATCGTGAGGTCTCACACGGACACTATATTCATTTCAAGGTCGATATAATCTTGGATCGATACGTTGCTAAGCCACACAAAAGCAACTGTGTAACAATGGAGTGAGATAATGATCAGGGTTGATCTCCCTTTGTCCCAGGAGAGGAGTGCTTTTCTGACGCCTCTTTGTGTAGTGTCTGTGATGCTAACAATGTCTTGCATTTGTACGTGAGTTGGTAAAAAATGTTGTAATCATCTGTAGGTAGTCATGTTTTTTCTGAGGTTGCAAATTAATAACTTAACCACAGATATAGCTAACCTAACTTTTAATCAATGTTAATCCCCATTGTTGGAGGAGCATTCATGACACGAGAGATATAAGAGATTTAAATGAGAGTAGGAAGAAATGAGCATTCGGTGTGTGTGTGCGTGTGTGTGTGTGTGTGTGTGTGTGTGTGTGTGTGTGTGTGTGTGTGTGTGTGTGTGTGTGTGTGTGTGTGTGCTGTCTCTGTTTTCCAGTATAATCTCTCCCCCTGCAGCTACGTCGTTCTAATGCAGGACATTAGTGAGCCCTCCGTTTTTCAATTTCCAGGTTGTGCACTATGTGTTTGTTTGTGTGTGTGTGTGTGTGTGTGTGTGTGTGTGTGTGTGTGTGTGTGTGTGTGTGTGTGTGTGTGTGTGTGTGACATCAACATTTTGTTGGTCTCCTTATATTGCAAAAACGAGAATCTGATTATGGAAACAGAGAATGAGATGCTCCGTCTCTCGTTTAATGGCCGCCATCAAAGCGTCCTTGAACAAAACGCTCATACATTTTATGTGTGTGTGTGTGTGTGTGTGTGTGTGTAATGTATGTAACTGGGCCGCGCTCATGTACTCTCCCTGTGTTGCTGCTGCAGACAAATGAGTAATGCAGTAGAGATGAATGTGTCAGAAACGTTAGCTTTTAGCTTCATTAGCTCACATCAGGCACTATAGAAACACAAGGCTGAAGAAGAAGAAGAGGACATCACAAGACGAGGAAAACTGACTCATAGTTATAATATAGTGGACGGATGAAGAGTCAAAGTGAAGCCAATGCTATCAGGTTCTGTACCTCAAATGTGAAACCCTTATTCAAATTCACAGACATACTAATTTCAACATGTACTACACGGCTTAGTTAAATACTCAATTCTGATTGGCCAATGTTGGCATTCCAGAGGTATGGTATTTTTTGCCAAATGTACGTTGCTAAGGAGAACAGACTGTTGCTATGGAGGACGCTCTTTTCAAGGGACTATGTGCAGTCATATAAATCGGCAGAACATAACATCAGCTTTTGGCTTCAGAGAAATCAACAGAAGAAGACAGACAGGAAGTAAACACTAAAGGGAACAGCAGAAGAAGACAGACAGGAAGTAAACACTAAAGGGAACAGCAGAAGAAGACAGACAGACAGGAAGTAAACACTAAAGGGAACAGCAGAAGAATACAGACAGACAGACAGGAAGTAAACACTAAAGGGAACAGCAGAAGACAGACAGGAAGTAAACACTAAAGGGAACAGCAGAAGACAAAGTAAACACTAAAGGGAACAGCAGAAGACAAAGTAAACACTAAAGGGAACAGCAGAAGACAAAGTAAACACTAAAGGGAACAGCAGAAGACAAAGTAAACACTAAAGGGAACAGCAGAAGAAGACATACAGGAAGTAAACACTAAAGAGAACAGCAAAATAAGACAGACAGGAAGTAAACACTAAAGGGAACAGCAGAAGAAGACAGACAAACATACAGGAAGTAAACACTAAAGGGAACAACAGAAGAAGACAGACAGACAGGAAGTAAACACTAAAGGTAACAGCAAAAGACATACAGACAGGAAGTAAACACTAAAGGGAACAGCAGAAGAAGACAGACAGACAGGAAGTAAACACTAAAGGGAACAGCAGAAGACATACAGACAGGAAGTAAACACTAAATGGAACAGCAGAAGAAGACAGACAGGAAGTAAACACTAAAGGGAACAGCAGAAGAAGACAGACAGACAGGAAGTAAACACTAAAGGGAACAGCAGAAGACAGACAGGAAGTAAACACTAAAGGGAACAGCAGAAGACAGACAGGAAGTAAACACTAAAGGGAACAGCAGAAGACAGACAGGAAGTAAACACTAAAGGGAACAGCAGAAGAAGACATACAGGAAGTAAACACTAAAGAGAACAGCAAAATAAGACAGACAGGAAGTAAACACTAAAGGGAACAGCAGAAGAAGACAGACAGACATACAGGAAGTAAACACTAAAGGGAACAACAGAAGAAGACAGACAGACAGGAAGTAAACACTAAAGGTAACAGCAGAAGACATACAGACAGGAAGTAAACACTAAAGGGAACAGCAGAAGAAAACATACAGGAAGTAAACACTAAAGGCCCTGTCACACTGTCCCGAAATTGACACCCGATGGACACACGAATATGGAATTGTGAATTTCGCACGAAGATGGCCCCGAACCACACACGAAGGCAACATTTACATTACATTTAAGACATACAACTGCAACGAAAGTACCAAAAACAATTATGTTACAGTACTATGATACTGTACTGATATCTTCAGACTTTGTTCTTTACTTTATCCGTCTTTATATGTAGAAAATATTACGTTTTCTCCGTAATGTTGTTTCCATAACAACAACAACTTCCTGTCAACTGCCCTTCAAAATAATATATTATATCCTTTTTAGTTTCACAGAACACAAATTGGGTTATTTACATAATATGTTTACATGATTTTGTTGTGCAATAAAACAACCCGATGGACACACGATAAAGGAAATGTTCAAATTCGGCTGTGATCGTAGCAACATCGGGCCATTCGTGAGGGCATCTTAAGCCATCGTATGACCGCCGGTGGAGTTTCTCAGGCTCCGGCAGCAACTTCGTGAGCGGTGGCAAAATCTTTGGCATGCCAAAAAATTGCCGAAGGACCTTGCGAAGGTTCATTTTCGTGTTGAATTAGTGTGTAAATGTTGCCCTTCGTAAGGCCATCGTGAGGGCATCTTGTTATCATCGGTGCCATCGGGCATTCGCCCCGATCAGAGTGAGGGCGAATGCCCGATGGCACCGATGATAACACGAAGATGACACGATTTGACAAGATGCCCTCACGAGTACCTTACGAAGTTGCCGCTCACGAAGTTGCTGCCGGAGCCTGAGAAACTCCACCGGCGGTCATACGATGGCTTAAGATGCCCTCACGAATGGCCCGATGTTGCTACGATCACAGCCGAATTTCAACATTTCCTTTATCGTGTGTCCATCGGGTGTCAATTTCGGGACAGTGTGACAGGGCCTTTAAGGGAACAGCAGAAGAAGACATACAGGAAGTACACACTAAAGGGAACAGCAGAAGAAGACATACAGGAAGTAAACACTAAAGGGAACAGCAGAAGAAGACATACAGGAAGTAAACACTAAAGGGAACAGCAGAAGAAGACATACAGGAAGTAAACACTAAAGGGAACAGCAGAAGAAGACATACAGGAAGTAAACACTAAAGGGAACAGCAGAAGAAGACATACAGGAAGTAAACACTAAAGGGAACAGCAGAAGAAGACATACAGGAAGTAAACACTAAAGGGAACAACAGAAGAAGACATACAGGAAGTAAACACTAAAGGGAACAGCAAAAGAAGACAGAACATCTATAAAATCCTTTTAAATCAAAGTTGTTGGTTTATTCAGTATGCCACCCTCTAATAGCCCAGAACAAGTAGCAATATCTCTTACATGACAGGAAATAGGACTTTGGCATACAGATATTTGTATCTGTACATATATTTTTCGAAAACGCTTCCAGACTCTTCTGTGCTGCTGATGGCAAAGTGACGCTAATATCTATTTATCTGGTACACACCTCTAATATCTCAACTATTAATCCTGGATTTCCATGAAATTTGGTTTGGACATTCATAGTCCTCAGAGGATGAATTGTTTATTTTAGGCTGAGGTTGCCTTTAGGGTAGAGCGTGCAGAAGGAACCACATGATGCAGATTGCACCACGTAGTAATGGTCATAAACAACCAGTTTTTTTGTACATGTTTTACGATTTTGGTGACTTACAGACCGAAAATGCTGTCAGACAAGTTCCTTTTTTACCGTTCACCATCAACGAGTCCACTCACAATGCCCCAGACAAAAGCATTTATCTAAAAGGAAAGCCCTTTTAAGGTTTAGTTCCAGAAAATAAGATTAATGATATAAATGGAGATGAGCTTCTGCATCTGTATCACACATACTGTCCCCCACTGAATCATTTTACTGTCCAGACGACAGAATGAAATTAGTGACGAGCATGCATTTCAGTATGTCCGCAGGCTAAATCAAATTACCAGCCTCTCGTGGAGAGGGCTGTTTGTTTCAGTCCTGAAGTTAAAATTATAAAAGCTAATTGCCTGAGCTCTTCTGTCAATACTAATGCCATCTGGAGAGGACCGAAGGAGGGTACTAAAATTGGGACAATATAAATTGCAACTTGTTGCCAGAGGCAGAAAAATTGACCCACAGGATGAAAATATGAATACAAATGAGTCTAATATCCCTTTGTGATTACATTTCCATTGCTGAGGCATTTTGTTACACGCTGTTGTCTGCAAAGTTTCCTCGTTTAACTTTAGTAACCTGAGGGCGAATAAAAAAAGGATTGCAGCCGTTGATATCACCATGAACTGGGATCATTTGCAAATATCTGCTGTTCCCTTTAGTGTTTACTTCCTGTCTTCTTCTTCTACTGTTCCCTTTAGTGTTTACTTCCTGTCTGTCTTCTGCTGTTCTCTTTTGTGTTTACTTCCTTTCTTCTTCTACTGTTCCCTTTAGTGTTTACTTCCTGTCTTCTTCTTCTACTGTTCCCTTTAGTGTTTACTTCCTGTCTGTCTTCTGCTGTTCTCTTTTGTGTTTACTTCCTGTCTTTCTTCTTCTGCTGTTCCCTTTAGTGTTTACTTCCTGTCTTTCTTCTTCTGCTGTTCCCTTTAGTGTTTACTTCCTGTCTTTCTTCTTCTGCTGTTCCCTTTAGTGTTTAACCCACCCTAGACCCAGACGTCCTTGGTAACTACAGGCCCTTCTCTAACCTCCCATTTCTAGCCAAGGTGCTGGAAAAAGTAGTTTCCGTCCAGCTTCAGGACCATCTCCAACTAAACGGCCTGTTTCAGAAATTCCAGTCCGGTTTCCGTTCCGCCCAAAGCTCTGACTTCCTGTCTGTCTTCAAATATATGAATGAATATACCAAAAGTATTCCGACAAGTTTTTTCTGATGGAGGAAAAAAGAATGTGTTGAAATTAAACAATCAGAATCGGAAAAAAACGTGTAATAATCCATTTGATCAGCTCTCTGCAATATGTGTTGCTGCACATTTCCCCAAGGAAAGGAAGGAAAGGAAGGAAAGGAAGGAAAGGAAATCTTTCTTAGATAAAAGTAGAAAATAAAGAACATAGTGAAGACCAAGAAAGCGACACCTCGACACCTCTGGCAGACAGCAGGGGAGGACGTTTGTTAGAGAAAGAGGCCAGGCAGCCGAGTTCATGTCCTGTCAGTCCTCAGAGGAGGGGTAGTGTGTGTGTGTGTGTGTGTGTGTGTGTGTGTGTGTGTGTGTGTGTGTGTGTGTGTGTGTGTGTGTGTGTGTGTGTGTATACATCTCTGTCCTTGGTATAGTGTCTTTTAATCATGATGGCTCTATCATGTATGGAAGATGTGTTCTTCTGTATGAATCATTTTGTGTGTGTGTGTGTGCGTGTGTGTGTGTGTGTGTGTGTGTGTGTGTGTGTGTGTGTGTGTGTGTGTGTGTGTGTGTGTGTGTGTGTGATTTCTATACATTTGAGGACCAATGTTGTTGCAAGGACAGGCAGATTGAAGAGCAAAAGCAGACATGTTTGGGCCAATTGAGTACTTCCATTTAATGCAACTTTACACACTTTCTCCTCTATATTTATTTTACAGATTAACATATTTGCATTTAAAACATGTTTTAAATAATGCATCTAACTTTTTAGATAGAGATTTAACTATTGGAATAACCCAGTTTGAGGACAGAAAGGTTGAATCATCCAATTCTATAGAAGTTATGAAAGAAAGTCCCAGACATGACAGAGTTGTTGTTGCTTCTTGATGCAACAATATTAACAATCTGATGATGTTAAATATACACTTTTTCTGCAGAATGAGCTATTTTACTTTTGATACTTCACACCTGTAAGTAACATTTCCAATATAGGACTTTTACTAGTATTAAAGTGTAAGTCAACAGGATATATGTTTAAACAATTATAAAATAACTTTGTCAAACCATGAATTAGAAAGTGGCAGAGATTTCTACAGGCAGTGTTTTAATGCACACTGAATACGAAAGTTTAGCTTCAGATATTCAGTGCGTGTTGTGTCCTTCAGATCAGCTGTTGCTAACCTTTGGTGTAGCCACAGGACACGAAGCACGCGTTAGCCTCTTAGCAGCTAACAATGAGTGTGTAGCTCCAGGTTTAGTTGGCACGGTGCCACTGAAGTGTCTCTGTGTTCCTACATGTAAGACACTAAGACATTTCATGTATGATTTAATGTGTCGCATGGATGGGTCAGAGAGGAGCTGCTGCACTCACCCAGAGTCAGAACACACTGAAGAGAGACCCTACATGCGAGGGGCTTTTTAAATGAATAAGGAATACATGTGGTTTATCTTTTATGTCTTTTTTCTTTTCTATATATCATTGCTATACCCCTTGTTGTGAGTGAAATAACGTTTGAATTGAATTGAATTGAATTAAAGCCATATAGCCTAGGCTATAGTGACACATCTGAATATATTTTTGCAAGATGGATTAATATTCATCTGAAAATAAGCATATTTTACACACCTGCTGTTTCAGTGTAGTCCGGCCTATAGACATTTCTACCCTGCTCATATTTGAGGAATACAAAGAAGTATTATGGGAAGTTAAAATAACCGTAACGTTAAGCTAATGATTGTATAATATCTAGACATTTCCACCACAAAAAACTGGAAACATGAGTTTATGATTGCTGGTGTTTAATAGCGAGATAACCGCAGTCATCAAATGCAATATCTTTATGAATTCACAGATATTAAATAACCCTACACTATTCTTACATTGACTCCTAATTTATATATTTGAGTTATAAAATCATTTTAATTCGCTCTCTACAGCTGGGTCGTCACGTTATGGTGACTGTGTTTTCGCACATCTTTGAAATCCAGCAGTGTTTTTTCTCTGAAATGCTTCTTATAAAGTTCCAATTACATTTACCTTTCTGCATGCAGGTGAAATTTAGATAACGAAACTTCCTTTTAACGCTACACATTTTTACTTTTTTACACGCTTTCACTGCTTCAGTTCGCAAGGCATTATGGGAATTTCCTTCCAGCTCTCCGTTTGTAGACTGAATCTCAGGTTTTAAGGACCATCTGAGTGGAGGAGGTTACATTAAGGTTTACATGAGAGGTTTATTGTTTAGATTAAGCTCATGTCTTGGTTTAAACTTCATTAGAATTCAGTTTAATTTAGGGTTGGTGTGAGAGGGTTATACAATGGATGTAAGGGTCCTCAGGAACACAGGAAAACACACAATTATGCAGTTAGTGTGTGACTGTGTGTGTGTGCGTGTGTGTGTCTCCCCCCCCCCCACCTTGTTGTGTCTCGTCTCTCCAGTCCTAACAGGAGCTGGCAGCAGCTGCACAACACAAGAGAAACAACACAGGAACACCAAATCCTGTCGCAGCACACCGTCACATCTGAGCCTGACGAGAAACTGTGACTGCAGGCGAGAGACAAAGAGAGGGAGGAGAGAGAAACTGTCCTTAAAGGTCACCTCTTATGCAAAATCCACTTTTTCCTGTCTTTTCTACATCAACATGTGTCCCCACTTCTCCATGTCTCTTCTACATCAACATGTGTCCCCTCTTCTCCATGTCTCTTCTACATCAACATGTGTCCCCTCTTCTTCATGTCTCTTCTACATCAACATGTGTCCCCTCTTCTCCATGTCTCTTCTACATCAACATGTGTCCCCTCTTCTTCATGTCTCTTCTACATCAACATGTGTCCCCTCTTCTTCATGTCTCTTCTCCATCAACATGTGTCCCCTCTTCTTCATGTCTCTTCTACATCAACATGTGTCCCCTCTTCTTCATGTCTCTTCTACATCAACATGTGTCCCCTCTTCTCCATGTCTCTTCTACATCAACATGTGTCCCCTCTTCTTCATGTCTCTTCTACATCAACATGTGTCCCCACTTCTCCATGTCTCTTCTACATCAACATGTGTCCCCTCTTCTCCATGTCTCTTCTACATCAACATGTGTCCCCTCTTCTTCGTGTCTCTTCTACATCAACATGTGTCCCCTCTTCTTCATGTCTCTTCTACATCAACATGTGTCCCCTCTTCTTCATGTCTCTTCTACATCAACATGTGTCCCCTCTTCTTCATGTCTCTTCTACATCAACATGTGTCCCCTCTTCTTCATGTCTCTTCTACATCAACATGTGTCCCCTCTTCTTCATGTCTCTTCTACATCAACATGTGTGTCCCCTCTTCTTCATGTCTCTTCTACATCAACATGTGTCCCCTCTTCTCCATGTCTCTTCTACATCAACATGTGTCCCCTCTTCTTCATGTCTCTTCTACATCAACATGTGTCCCCTCTTCTTCATGTCTCTTCTACATCAACATGTGTCCCCTCTTCTTCATGTCTCTTCTACATCAACATGTGTCCCCTCTGTGGAAAGAGACTCTGAAAGTTTCAGGAAAAAATATATTCATATATTCACATAGATTTATATCAAAACCTGTCTGAAAATGAGCTGATCAGATTTTGGCCACGTTGTGATGTCATAACGATGTTTTGGCTTATGTACTACAACTAGGTTATTCCATTGTGCTTTAAACAAAGCTGTTACACTCATAGTACAAGCGGTCGAGATGGGTTTTCTCCGCAGGGTGGCTGGCGTCTCCCTTAGGGATAAGGTGAGAAGTTCAGTCATCCGGGAGGGACTCGGAGTTGAACCACTCCTCCTTCACGTCGAAAGGAGCCAGTTTAGGTGGTTCGGGCACCTAGTTAGGATGCCACCTGGGCGCCTCCCTAGGGAGATGTTCCAGGCACGTCCAGCTGGGAAGAGACCAAGGGGTAGACCTAGGACCAGGTGGAGGGATTATATCTCTTCGCTGGCCTGGGAGCGCCTTGGGATCCCCCAGTCAGAGCTGGTTGATGTGGGGAAAGGAACGTTTGGGGCTCTCTGCTGGAACTGCTACCCCCGAGACCCGACCACGGATAAGCGGGAGAAGATGGATGGATGGTTAAAATGATGCAACATTATAAAAACAGAATGTTAATATTCTTTATCGATATTTAAAAGAGCACTCCTACAAACTGACTACTTCTACTTTGGACACAAATACATTTGACTCATAACTCATATGTTCTCGAGTGACACAAAAGGTTTTGGCATGAAGTTAAACTTGCTATAAGTATTCTTCTACTATAAGTATAAAAGTAAAAGTATACTCGTTATGCCTTTATTCCCATTTCACAATCACACATATAAAATTACTGGATTTTGATCAGTGGTGGAAGAAGTACCTTTCCTTCAGTAAAAGTAACAATACATTGATGTCAAAATAGCCCATTACAATTAAAAGTCCTACATTTTTAAGTAAAAGTACAGAAGTATAATCAGCTAAATCTACTTAAAGTATAAAAAGTTCTGCATAGAAATGGCCTTCATATGTGATGAAGTATATATATGACATTATAAGATTGTTGCATCAAGGTATTCAAATCAAATGATCAATAAAAAACATTTGTAATACATTGTATTATTTTACTTTTTTGTACCTTTTAAATAGTTAGTCCACTAGTTTAAGGTTTATCATAATAACTTGTGCAAAATGTAAATCTAAAAAGTCACTCAAGCTGGTAAATAAAGAGAAAGGAGTACAGTTACATTCATTCCTCTTCATTAGTGGAGTAAAAGTTTGAAGTATTATCAAATGGAAAGACGAAACAGGTTGTATCCGCTACAGTTCTTTATCGTATAGACGGTTCGTCCACACGAGGCTGACACGGAAACGGAGCCCTCAAACGATAACGCATCCCAAAGTGAGAAGGTCTGGTAACGAAACGCTTGCGGCTCCGTGTGTACGCCCTATACGATCATTGCTGATGCGTTTCGCCAACAACAACAACAACGGCGGATCACAGGGTTGCGTTCGTACTCCAGACGCTACTGACCATGCTACAGATGTTAGTGCAACATCTACAGCTCCAACAAGTGGACATGGAGAACTACATGAACTACATGTTGCTAAATCCACCGCGGAGAATAACCAGAAGGGCAACCAGGCAACCATGGCAACCATGCTCGGGGGTCTTCTTCGCTGCTCTTGGTGTATTTTGTGGCGGAAGTACAGCGCCACTTACAGGCCCGGCATGTGTACTACAGCGTCTCCAGCGGGTCGAGCGGTCTCGTGTGGACGGACACGTTTCTTGAGCCGTTTCCGTGTGGACGGAAGACTTTTTTGCAAACGACTACGGTTCGGTTTCGTCTCCGTGTGGACGGGGTCTAAGTAAGTACTTGAGTAAATAAACGTTCCACCACTGGGTATCAATGAGTGTCTCCACATGAAGTCTAAAGACCGTCTGTATTTAATAACAGGTTATTTCAACGCTCTTGAGATGAAAAGGGAAACATTTCTCCTGTCATTTCCTCCGACCTGCAGCCTCAGTCACGTATTCCGCTTTATTAAGCTAAGTGAAACATCAAGGTCGCGAACCATAAAACGAAAGAGAGCGGAGTGACTCATAACCAAAGTGTTTTTGACTTTTAAAGGTCAGCATTAGCTACCTTTAATCCTCGTTGAATACCAAGTGGTGCGGCCGTCTCTCCTGAGTGCCACTCTCTCTCTCTCTCTCTGTTTGATTTAAAGTTTCACAAAGATGGAATTACCTGTTCTCGTTAATCTGGGTACTTTGTGACCTTAGAAGAGGCTCGCTCTCATCGTATATTCGAGCCAGCTGGTGCCGACAGATTTGAGGAATGAAAGTGTGAGGCTTCGTTCATCCACAGCAGATGGCAGAGACACAATAAGAACGTGATATCCGTAGCTTTTACTGCCTCTGCTCGGTTGTTACAACAAACATTACAAATCCTCGTCATAGCTTTGTTTTCATTGTCTTTGCAAGAAGCTAAAATATTGTGTTGACTGTTAGAAGTTAAAATAGGGACTTTGTGATTTTAACACTCTTGGGAGCTGTGGAAAACAAGCAGGGACTAATTAGTACTACAAAGTCTCTCATGTACTTACAACACTCCTCTACAGGGGGTGTGTGTGTGTGTGTGTGTGTGTGTGTGTGTGTGTGTGTGTGTGTGTGTGTGTGTGTGTGTCTGGACCAGTATTATCACCATTATTAATTTTACTACCTCTTATCATCATCCTGGGTTTTAACTTTCAGCACTTAATAAAACTCTGGTGGAGCGGCCGATTTGTTTTACTTGCAGTTTTGTGAGGTTTTCAATCATCCATTTTAATGTATATTGTATACTTCAGCTCAGTAGGGGTCACCTAGGAAATACATTCAGCCCTGGACTTATCCACTGGAAGATTTGCAGAGGTAGGAGAAGTACTCAGATCTTGTATTTGAGTAAAAGTAGAAGTATCTTGTACTTCAGTAAAAGTAGAAGTACTCAGATCTTGTCCTTCAGTAAAAGTAGAAGTACCAGAGTGTAGGAATACTCTGTTACAGTAAATGTCCTGCATTCAAAATGTTCCTGTGCAGCTAGTTTGAATGACTTTGTATACTGCAGGGTAGCTTGTGGATTTACTCCAGGTGGAACTAAAGTCTGATTATCAATCCACATCTGTGAAGTAACTAAAGGGACCATTTACCTCTCAACTGTAGTGGAGTAGAATTACAAAGTACATTGGAAATACTCAAGTAAAGTACAAGTCCCTCAAAATTGTACTTAAGTACAGTACTTGATTAAATGTACTTAGTTAAGTTACACCACTGGGAATGAGTAATGTCTTGGTAAACGCCAATATAACCCTAACCCTACACGAAAAATAAAACACAAATGTTTCTCATAATTTGTGTCAAGTTTTTTGGGGCCTTATTGTCTTTTATACATAATGTTTCCAAACTTAGCCACTACTGTAAGGACTTTAAGGGTAACACTGAGGACATTGTCATTGTTGCTTATTTCTTAACCTTCATAAAAAAAAATTCCAATTGCTTCCAATGATATCAACCCTTTAAATGGTCGTTAAGTGGTTGTTAGCGTCCTGGATATGGGTTAGAAGACCTCTAATAATTAATATGGTTGCTTACCAAGAAGGCTGTGACCTTCAGTGGATGTAGTAAGCATGACTATAATTATAAGTAGAGATTATAAAGAGCGATATAGTCCATTTAGGGTGGGTGGGAGCGTGATGATTGATGAATGGTTCAAACCAAACCACGGGACTGAAGTTCGAAACCAATTATAAATGTTTAAACACATTTATCTGAACAGATTTAGCCTGTGTAAGCAAAGTGATAAGGTTTGTACTCTACGGACCCTTACATTATGTATATCATACACAGGCATACTTGTTTTTGGCCAAACTATGATGTTTTTCCTAAACCAAAGCAAGTAATGTATGCCGCATAAACCCAACGTAATGTAATGCAGCTACAAGACAGGATGAGGAGGCAATGTTTCATTCAGATTTCAAGAGATTTCTATCAACACTATGGCTCCTTCTGATAGAAAACTGAGCTCCCAGGTTGTTGAAATGTGTTCTGGGAATTTCAGAAATCATTATCTGAGGTAGAAGTAGGTTAAAAGGGTCCACCCAAAGAAAACAACTATTTCATCACATCTGTGCACTCAGCCTCACAGAGGTCCCTGAAGGTTTCATGTTCAAATTTGAAGATGTTCACCGACTCGAACAGTCTGGCCCCCGGTCACATTGACGGTAGAAAGAACCTTGAATACGGCTCTAAAAATCATGATGTAAGATGTTAGCAAGATGCAAAACGTGAAAATATTGATGAAAACAGCGTTACTTTAAAGGTGGGGTAGGTACGTTTGAGATACCGGCTCGAGATACACTTTTTGTTATATTCCATGGAATGCTCTTAACATCCCGATAGCAATGAATATCGGAAGTGCTTTGACTAAAAATCTATACAAAAATATCATCTGTGGAAGCCGTGGCGCTGTAAAAAGCACGACCAATCATCTGACCCGGCCCGGCTAAAGTAACTGGATGGCCTGCCTGCCTGTCAGCCTTCCATCTGTGCACAAACTTATCTCGTGCCCTCATTGGTCATGTGCGCGTTCCTGTGTGTGTTGGAGGAGGGGCTCTGTAAGGAAGTGGCAGATTTTCTCCGGTTGTGTATTTTCAAATTCTGGCGCACTCGAGCTGGTTTCTCCAAAATTACCTACCCCACCTTTAATTCTAGTAAATACAAATAAAAAATAATACTAAAAGTACCAACAATGGGACAAAAAGTATGCACCAGATTACATAGAAGGAGGCGAGGGGTAGCAGGAAAGGGGGATGAAGGGATGTAAGAAAGGATGAAGTAAGTAGATAGGTGGGATGAAGGAAGGGATGAAGGAGAGATGAAGGGATGTAGAGAGGGAAGGATGTAAGTGTAACGGAGTTAAAAATGTGTATACATTTTATTTTTACGAGATGTTTCTTTTACATATTTTTGAGTGATGTTTCTAGTGGGAACACTTTCCCGTTGCACATCATTTTCTACTTCCGGTATGTAACTTCTGCCCTCCCCTCACAGTGACGTGGGCAGTTATGTGGGTGAGTTGCGATAGAAACTGTGTTGCAATATATTGTCATTTTGTATATTAAATGTGCTATTTAAGTTAATGAGAGTGATTATATATTGTTTAGTAACACTGTGGGTACAATATTAATACGTTTTTGTTAAGTTTTAACTGTAGGAAATAGCACTTTAAGTGATATTATCACCATAGTTTTGGCGCGATTTAGACTCGATCACGCCATTTTGTTTGTTACCATGGCAACACTTTTTCTGAGTTTCCTGTCTCCTGTTTTTGTAGAGATGTGACATGCAACGCGGATGTAAAGAGAATGTTGTGTTCATTCTCAGGTATGTTTGTGTTTATAAATAAGATTTTCTTGGTCATTTAATAATTTATCATTGTATAAATAAGCTAGTATGTATAAATAAATACTAGTGACAGTGACGTGAGCACTTCTGTGGAGATGTGACATGCAACGTGGATGTAAAGAGAATGTTGTGTTCATTCTCAGAATAAATGCCAGAAAACACCTCAGATGCTTCGCTGTCGTTTCCTGAATGATTTTCGCTTACGGTTGTGACCCGTTACCTAAGGACAGAGGGATGTAGGGAGGGAGAGATGTAGGGATGAATGGATGAAGCAAGTAGACAGGTGGGAGGAAGGAAGGGATGAAACAGGGATGAAGCGTTGATGGTAGGATGAAGGAATGTAGGTAGGGAGCAATTATGAGAGGGAGAGAGGGATAAGAGGATTTAGGGAAGGAGAGATAAAGGGATAGGAAGGGTGAAATTAATGAATGAAGGGTCAGGGTCGAAGGGATGTACAGAGTGCTGAGTAGTTGTAGGGTTTTAGGGATGTAGGTAAATCAGAGGTAGGAAAGGTAGTTGAATGAAGGAAAGGGAAAGGGAGGTTGTAACATTTGGGGACAAACAAGGCCAGATGTATTGACTATAAGAAGTTTAGCGGGTGATTAGAGTTGAGGTTGAGACGTGGTGCTGCTCGCAAATCTTAGTTAATAACTAACTTCATAAATGTTGGTTACTTTAAGTGACTTGTGGTAAAGCCCCTCTCCTCATCTTGATAAGTGCATAAACGTACTTGCATCTGGATGATTAAAGTCTCCATTACAAACCCTTCAATCTTCTCTTCTTCACAAGGCCACTGGAAATACCAGGTCTACCAAAAAGAGTACAACATATTCAGAGGTGGGAAGTAGTGGAGTACAAATACTTTGTTACTGTACTAAAGAACATGTTTCTGGTATCAGTACTTTACTCCACTACTTGTTTTTCTGACGACTTTTTAATTTGACTTCTTCATTTCATTTAATTTCAAACCTTTATTTATACAGATAAATCCCATTGAGATCATTGATCTCTTTTTCAAGGGAGACCTGAAAAAGAGATCGTTGTCATTGGTTGAACCCAAATACCTGTACTTTCTACTTCTTACATGTTGAACCCAAAAACCTGTACTTTCTACTTCTCACATGTTGAACACAAATACCTGTACTTTCTACTTCTCACATGTTGAACACAAATACCTGTACTTTCTACTTCTTACATGTTGAACACAAATACCTGTACTTTCTACTTCTTACATGTTGAACCCAAATACCTGTACTGTCTACTTCTTACATGTTGAACCCAAATACCTGTACTTTCTACTTCTTACATGTTGAACCAAATACCTGTACTGTCTACTTCTTACATGTTGAACACAATACCTGTACTTCTACTTCTTACATGTTGAACCCAAATACCTGTACTTTCTACTTCTTACATGTTGAACCCAAATACCTGTACTTTCTACTTCTTACATGTTGAACACAAATACCTGTACTTTCTACTTCTCACATTTTGAACCCAAATACCTGTACTTTCTACTTCTTACATGTTGAACTCAAATACCTGTACTTTCTACTTCTTACATGTTGAACCCAAATACCTGAACTTTCTACTTCTTACATGTTGAACACAAATACCTGTACTTTCTACTTCTTACATGTTGAACACAAATACCTGTACTTTCTACTTCTTACATGTTGAACCCAAATACCTGAACTTTCTACTTCTTACATGTTGAACACAAATACCTGTACTTTCTACTTCTTACATGTTGAACTCAAATACCTGTACTTTCTACTTCTTACATGTTGAACTCAAATACCTTTACTTTCTACTTCTTACATTCTGAACCCAAATACCTGAACTTTCTACTTCTTACATGTTGAACACAAATACCTGTACTTTCTACTTCTTACATGTTGAACACAAATACCTGTACTTTCTACTTCTTACATGTTGAACCCAAATACCTGAACTTTCTACTTCTTACATGTTGAACACAAATACCTGTACTTTCTACTTCTTACATGTTGAACTCAAATACCTGTACTTTCTACTTCTTACATGTTGAACACTAATACCTGTACTTTCTACTTCTTACATGTTGAACTCAAATACCTGTACTTTCTACTTCTTACATTCTGAACACAAATACCTGTACTTTCTACTTCTTACATGTTGAACTCAAATACCTGAACTTTCTACTTCTTACATGTTGAACACAATACCTGTACTTTCTACTTCTTACATGTTGAACTCAAATACCTGTACTTTCTACTTCTTACATGTTGTACACAAATACCTGTACTTTCTACTTCTTACATGTTGAACTCAAATACCTGTACTTTCTACTTCTCACATGTTGAACTCAAATACCTGTACTTTCTACTTCTCACATGTTGAACTCAAATACCAGTACTTTCTACTTCTCACATGTTGAACTCAAATACCTGTACTTTCTACTTCTTACATGTTGAACTCAAATACCTGTACTTTCTACTTCTTACATGTTGAACTCAAATACCTGTACTTTCTACTTCTTACATGTTGAACCCAAATACCTGTACTTTCTACTTCTTACATGTTGAACACAAATACCTGTACTTTCTACTTCTTACATGTTGAACTCAAATACCTGTACTTTCTACTTCTTACATGTTGAACACTAATACCTGTACTTTCTACTTCTTACATGTTGAACACAAATACCTGTACTTTCTACTTCTTACATGTTGAACACAATACCTGTCACAGTGTTGAACTCAAATCACCTGTACGTTCTACTTCTTACATGTTGAACTCAAATACCTGTACTTTCTACTTCTTAAATGTTGAACTCAAATACCTGTACTTTCTACTTCTTACATGTTGAACTCAAATACCTGTACTTTCTACTTCTTACATGTTGACACCAAAATACCTGTACTATTTCTACTTCTCACATGTTGAACACAAATACCTGTCACTTTCTACTTCTTACATGTTGAACACAAATACCTGTACTTTCTACTTCTCACATGTTGAACCAAAATACCTGTACTTTCTACTTCTTACATGTTGAACTCAAATACCTGTACTTTCTACTTCTCACATTGTTGCACCCAAATACCTTTACTTTCTACTTCTCACATGTTGCACACCCAAATACCTGTACTTCTACTTCTTACATGTTGAACACAAATACACCTGTACTTATCACTTCTTACATGTGTGAACACAAATACCTGTACTTTCTACTTCTACATGTTGAACTCAAATACCTGTACTTTCTACTTCTGACATGTTGAACACAAATACCTGTACTTTCTACTTCTACATGTTGAACACAAATACCTGTACTTTCTACTTCTTACATGTTGACATCGACAATACCTGTACTTTCTACTTCTCAACATGTTTGCACCCAATTACCTGTAATTTCTACTTCTCACATGTTGAACTCATATACCTGTACTTTCTACTTCTTACATGTTGAACACAAATTACCCTGTACTTTCTACTTCTTACATGTTGCAACTCAAATACCTGTACTTTCTACTTCTTACATGTTGAACACAATACCTGTACTTTTCTACTTCTTACATGTTGAACACAAACCCCTCACCTTGTACTTATCTACTTTCTTACATGTTGAACTCAAATACCTGTACTTTCCTTCTACTTCTCACATGTTGAACTCAACTACCAGTACTTTCTACTTCTTTACATGTTGAACTCAAATACCTGTACTTTCTACTTCTTACATGTTGAACACAAATACCTGTACTTTCTACTTCTTACATGTTGAACTCAATACCTGTACTTTCTACTTCTTACATGTTGAACTCAAATACCTGTACTTTCTACTTCTCACATGTTGAACTCAAATACCTGTACTTTCTACTTCTTACATGTTGAACTCAAATACCTGTACTTTCTACTTCTTACATGTTGAACACAAATACCTGTACTTTCTACTTCTTACATGTTGAACTCAAATACCTGTACTTTCTACTTCTTACATGTTGAACACTAATACCTGTACTTTCTACTTCTCACATGTTGAACACAAATACCTGTACTTTCTACTTCTTACATGTTGAACTCAAATACCTGTACTTTCTACTTCTTACATGTTGAACTCAAATACCTGTACTTTCTACTTCTTACATGTTGAACACAAATACCTGTACTTTCTACTTCTCACATGTTGAACACAAATACCTGTACTTTCTACTTCTCACATGTTGAACCCAAATACCTGTACTTTCTACTTCTTACATGTTGAACTCAAATACCTGTACTTTCTACTTCTCACATGTTGCACCCAAATACCTGTACTTTCTACTTCTCACATGTTGCACCCAAATACCTGTACTTTCTACTTCTCACATGTTGAACTCAAATACCTGTACTTTCTACTTCTCACATGTTGAACACAAATACCTGTACTTTCTACTTCTTACATGTTGAACTCAAATACCTGTACTTTCTACTTCTCACATGTTGAACTCAAATACCTGTACTTTCTACTTCTCACATGTTGAACACAAATACCTGTACTTTCTACTTCTTACATGTTGAACTCAAATACCTGTACTTTCTACTTCTTACATGTTGAACACAAATACCTGTACTTTCTACTTCTTACATGTTGAACTCAAATACCTGTACTTTCTACTTCGCTCATCTTCCAAACAGCTGGTTCCTTTAGTCTGAATGTGTGTTTGATGCGTGATCATTATTCTTTAGAGTCATTGCGTGCCTATTGATTTGAACACGATCCGTGTATCCATCATTTCCTGGTCTTCTCTAAAGAAGAGGGACCAATGGAAACGTTGTCATGTTGCCGTTGTTCAGCATGGAAACATTCATTAGCTAACAATGACATTATTGTTCTATTAATATAAAGGGAGGTCAGGTACTCTTTAAAGCAGCTGCTAGTTTTGGGTACTTTTTACTGAAGTACATTTCAAAGCCTCTTTACTTTTACTTGAGTAAAGAAGTTTAGTCAGCACTTCTACTTTTACCAGAGTATTTTTAAACACGAGTATCTGTACTTCTACTCGAGTAAAGGATGTGTGTACTTGTGCTATCTCTGAACAAATAACAGAGTATAAATGAAAGAAATCAGGCAACAGATGAGAAAGGTCTGAGGCCAGCTACCTGAGGCTGAGTGAGTCATCCGAGAGCAGATTAGACAGCTGTCCGTCACACGGAGAGGAGCGGAAACTCTTTAAGGCTGGCTCCCAAAGGTCAGGGAGTTTGGTGATGTGATCGCTCTGACAGTTTCACAAATGATGTCACCCTCCTCCTCCTCCTCTTCTTCTTGTTCTTCTTCTTCCTCTGCTGTGCGTCCACTTGCTGCTTCTGAGACTTTCTCTGGCTTCAGCTGCCTGCTGGCGCGTGAACACTCAATCAACTTTATTAATCGCCATTTTCTCTCAGAAGGTCTTTTTTCTGGTCATGAACTTTCTCTATTACTCGTTTTAATCACATTCTCCCTCTTCCAGTCCTTCATCATTTTCATTCTGTTCTCTCAACCTAACTTCAAAGAGACTCATAAGGACTACAAAGAGACTCAACCTAACTTCAAAGAGACTCATAAGGACTACAAAGAGACTCAACCTAACTTCAAAGAGACTCATAAGGACTACAAAGAGACTCAACCTAACTTCAAAGAGACTCATAAGGACTACAAAGAGACTCAACCTAACTTCAAAGAGACGCATAAGAACTACAAAGAGACTCAACCTAACTTCAAAGAGACTCATAAGGACTACAAAGAGACTCAACCTAACTTCAAAGAGACGCATAAGGACTACAAAGAGACTCAACCTAACTTCAAAGAGATGCATAAGGACTACAAAGAGACTCAACCTAACTTCAAAGAGACTCATTAGGACTACAAAGAGACTCAACCTAACTTCAAAGAGACTCATAAGGACTACAAAGAGACTCAACCTAACTTCAAAGAGACGCATAAGGACTACAAAGAGACTCAACCTAACTTCAAAGAGATGCATAAGGACTACAAAGAGACTCAACCTAACTTCAAAGAGACTCATTAGGACTACAAAGATACTCAACCTAACTTCAAAGAGACTCATAAGGACTACAAAGAGACTCAACCTAACTTCAAAGAGACTCATAAGGACTACAAAGAGACTCAACCTAACTTCAAAGAGACTCATTAGGACTACAAAGAGACTCAACCTAACTTCAAAGAGACTCATAAGGACTACAAAGAGACTCAACCTAACTTCAAAGAGACTCATAAGGACTACAAAGAGACTCAACCTAACTTCAAAGAGACGCATAAGGACTACAAAGAGACTCAAAATGACTACACAGTGACTAAAGAACTACAAAGAGACTCGAAATGACTACACAGTGACTAAAGAACTACAAAGAGACTCGAAATGACTACATAAAGCACGTTCACACCGCAGTACTTTTCCAACTTTAGTTCCGAAATGTCGCACCAAAAAAATCCGGAACAAAAATTAGTTCATGAAAACCTTTTTACCCACTTTTACCTGCTAGAGAGTCGACACGAGGACATACATATGTTGTCAGGACTTTTTCCAACAAATGCTACCCAGTCCATCCTTCAGTCCTCTTAGGAGTTTCTAAGTTGACACATTATATAATCAAAGATAATCAAAATGACTACGAGGCAGTTTTCACACTAAAGAAACGTATTACAAACTACAATAACCACCTTGCAGTCCTTGCCCTCTGCAAAGTGTAGTTGCAGTTACGTCCAAAATGTCATCACTACATAATTCAAGTTCATAAACGGTTTTAGTACCGGCACAGACTCAATGGAGGTGAACTCATTCTTTATTTATGAATGAACTTTAGTTGCGACAGGGACATGATTACATTTTCAAAAACAGTGTTTGCCCGAGACATCAAGCAGTGTAGCTGTGTGTGTGTGTGTGTGTGTGTGTGTGTGTGTGTGTGTGTGTGTGTGTGTGTGTGTGTGTGTGTGTGTGTGTGTGTGTGTGTGTGTGTGTGTGTGTGTGTGTGTGTGTGTGTGTGTGTGTGTGTGTGTGTGTGTGTGTGTGTTGTGTTGTGTTCAGAATCATCTAAGGCTGGAGCCACACGAGGACGATTACGCAAACGGACCGCAATCGTTATCAAAAAAGTCTTCCTACCACACGCAACAGGCACCAGAAACGTGTCCGTTCACACGAGACCACTCGAAAGTGCAGGAGACGCTGTGGTACATATACTGGGCCTGTAAGTGGCGCTGTAGTCCTGCCACAAAAGCAGCGAAGAAGACTTCCCGCACATGGTTGCCATGGTTGCCCTTCTGTTTATTCTCCGTTGTGGACGCTCTGGCTCTTTTTCTCCCTCCCCGAGGCAAGCCTGTGCTCCTGCTGTAATTCTCTCCGGTAGTCCACCAGCAGATGACAAACACCCACCTCTCCGCCTCTTCCAAGGGACGAGGGGACCGTGCCGCAGAGTTTCAGTTACATTTTTTTTCCGCCAGTGTTACGTTCCCTATTGGGCTAGGGGGACCAAAGGGACACGACACGACCAGATTGGAATTGGTATGTGTTACCGGTGGTTTATTTGTAACCAAAACAATGAACACAATAATATATACGAACAGCCTGGACCAACAACGGACCAAACTGTTACGATTTAACAAAAGGAGAACTCCAAAAGACACAATATGATACAAAAGAAAGAAAGTACCTCACTTCTAAAGTGGAACAAAACACTAATCAAAATGAGGCGGTGTGGGAACACAGCGGTGGCTGGTCAACAGGTGCTAATCACTTGGGTCTAAGCAATACTTCCACAAATGCTGATCGACAGGCGCTAAGCTAACCTGGGTCTAAGCTGTTTCACAATGTCAATAATCCTAAATGCTGTTCTACAGGAGCTAAGCAACCTGGATCTAAGCAATACACACACACAAACCCTATACTAAACACAGAACACTACGACACACTGCTAATCAGTGTGCTCGCACAGAAACCCTACTGAACACACTGCTAGGCAGTCTAAGGAATCACAGAAGATGGCAGTATCACAATGAGAGGCTTGAGGCGTCTGTCACACAATACAGAGCCTCCAGAATGATGTCGGTGCCCGGCCTTTGTACTCCTCCCCCGGATGACGTGGCAGAAGCGGGAAGGGGATTGGGTGACGTCCGTCCAATCACCGCGGATGTTGCGAGGTCGGGGCGGCCAATCAATGACAGCAGAGGAACTGCACAGCTCATTTACATACACACACAAACAGAGTTAATGGCATAACGAAAGTAGCGGCTGTAACAGCCAGTCAACATGTCCGTTAAAGTTTAAATCTCCCCCAGAGCTTTCGTTTGCAGATCTACCCACCTTGGGACCCGTTATCGTTATCGTTTTCTGCGTTTCCATGTCGGCCTCGTGTGGCCGAACCGTCTATCTGATAGTGAACTGTAACAGATACGACCGTTATCGTCTTCGTGTGGCCGGGGCTTTAAGTCACAGTGAATGGTTTGATCCTTTTTTGTCCGCATCCAACCTTTTTTAATAATAAAAAAGACTGGTGTCAGAAAGTCTTTCAATGTGTTTGATGCAGACTTTCAAAATCAAAATGACCTCAAAGAGACAATGATTGAACAGAGACTCAAAAAGTCTACAAAACGACTCAAAAGTGAGTACAAAGACTTAGAATGACTACAAAATAATGCCAAACTACTTTACAGAGTAACATAATGCCACAACAGACAAAAAAGAACTAAGAATTAACCAAAACGTTTTGAAAAGACACATAAAAAGAAATTGAGAATCAAAATAATATAAATAGAGACACAATGACTACAAGAGACACCTTTGTCACGATCTGTCTGTGTTTTCCTGTCTTTTATTTCGTCATGTCAAGATCTGTCATTGTTTTTCCTGGGTGTTTCTCAATGTCGAGGACGCTTCCTTGGTAGGACATGTCTTCCGTGTCAGGTCCTTCAGAAGCGAGGCAAGAATCCTTCCTAGCCTCGGAAAACGAAGAATGGTCGGAACAGGCTAACAGGTGTGCAGGTGTGCGTCATATGAGAGGCCCCGCCTTACATTTTCCGCCAAAGATTTTGGAAATTGGTCCGTGCGCAAAGCATTGTGGGAATTTTAAGACCGCGGAAGATACACATGTACAGCCTCGAAATTTCCCGCAACGAATGACGCCGGCCTCGGTAGAATTCCAAGGATCCTGGACATTGGAACAGTCCTTCGGCGGGACTCAATGACGTAGCAGCCTTCCTCGACATTGAAAAACACCCCGGCTGTTTCAAGTATACTACGTCATCGAGTGGCGCCGAAGGACTGTTTAAATGCATGTTAAATGCCCAGCATTCGGCGCCACTCGATGACGTAGTACACTTGAAATAGTGGCTCTGCAGCAGGTATACTCGACATTGAGAAACACCCCCTGTCTCTGTGTTTTCCCTCCTCTCTGATTGTCTGATTGTGTTCACCTGTTGCCTGTGTTTCACCTCCCCTCAAGCTGTGTCTTGTCTTGTGATTATCCTTGTGTTCCCTGTCAGTTCCTCGTCTTTTTCCCCCGTGGTTTGGTTGTTGGTGTCTTGTCCTTGATGTCCCTGGTCTGCCCTCCTGTGTCCTCCGAGTCTTCCTGTTTTCATTTAGTTTTGTTTGCTACTTTTCCTTTTGTTGATCGTGCCTGATTGCACAATTTTCGAGTTTTTTTGGAACTGCTTTTTCTTAAATAAAGCTCGCTTTTTGTTTGACTTTTGTACCCCTTCTCCTTATTCTGCGTTTGGGTCCTGATAACCTCCCCAGCTGTGATAACATATGGTTGTTATACAGGTTTCATATGGGTTGGATAATATATCAAATGTATACCCCTAAATGGGCAATGTATCTCATGAGATAAGTTGTAAAATAAAATAAAATATGAATTGTGTAATTTAAACCGAGATATATACAAAATAGCAAATATAACTTTCAACTAAATGTATATATTTATATCGTCTGTTTTAAGTGTTAATATGTTAAGCTTCAAGGAAGAGATGATGGTCCTCATCATGTCAGTGCCCAGGGGCCCCTTCTCCCACAACCATGCTCCTGTACTTTATCACGAATCCTGAATTCAGTCGCACCGCCATCATTTCCTCATATTGGAAACAGAGAGCATGACATATATAGTGCTTTTATCAAAGACGCTTTGCAGCAGCGAGCATCCTGCTGGTGAAAGGCAGTACATTAACGTCCTGCTCTTCCTCCCCAGAGGCGCTCTGCTTCCTGCTTACCCGAGTGTTCCTCTCCGCTCCGAGCCTCGCCCTTTGGCCCCCTGGGTAACGTACGATATCAAAGCTCTTCTCTTAAAGGATCATGCGGCTCTGCGGGGGATTCCGACTGCAGTAATTGAACAGTCGCTCATGTACCGTTCGACACCTCTGGGCGCTGGATGGTTTTCCCGCTGTTTGCTTTGGCCTGGATTATAAATATGAAAATGGCCTCATATTTCCCAGCTGGGAGACGCCGGGGTCACTGGAGGTGGGACAGACCCTTCCTCCCTTCATCTGTAAACAGGAATACATAGATGTAATGGGTTGAAAAACACACTCACATTGACTCGCTTTATCAAAATCAGTCAGATATCGCATCGAGATAATCGTGGATTTAATTCAAAAACTAGTTTTAGACAAACACAGTCTTGGCTTTTCAGAACTACGTTTTATCGCCATTTTCATATATACCATTTTTGATGCTGCCGGTAAATCAGGAACAACTTAAGCGATCACCTCTTAATCGCCGTTTCCCCTCCCTACGCTTACATGGAATAATGAATGAAAGGCTGATACTGATAATTAATAATAGTTCTATCTGATTTTAAATAAAAAACAAGTCTTGGCTTTCGGAATCTTCAAATATTATCGCCGAATTCAGGTCATAGATACAGCGTCGAAGCTTGTAAAAGGTATGATGACGAGCGACGATGAAGCAACGTAACGGCTGTGTTTGTTGCACACACACACACACACACACACACACACACACACACACACACACACACACACACACACACACACACTGAAGGACACTTACACACTCACCAATTTTCTACCAAACAACTTTTCCCACATCTGCGTGAAAAAACACCGTCCTCGACGATAGTAGCTGAACTTGTTGGGTGTCTCTTTGAGTTTTCAAATGAATTGTCCTTGGTGGTTGTTGTGTTCAATTAACATCCTTATGATACATTTTTTATCCAGTAAAATGTGGGAAAACAATAGATTTCCTGTGTTTCTGTCATGTTCTCCAGCTGTGCAGCTTCCCTTTGTTCAGAGCTGTGAAACTGCAGTAACGTCTGCATCAAAGTGTCCTCGCTGTCAGATCTGTGCATCACGTCCTCATCTTCAGATGCAAACCCTAACCGTGCTGAAACGTAATTGCCATTCAATAAATATGTGCACGGCTGCAGCGTGCACGCTCAAACAAACTGCCCCGGTTTGAATATCTGCTCTGAGACGGACGAGGTAACTCACTGCGGCGTTATTGTTCACAAATAGCGTAATAAAAGTGATCCTTTAAAAAATTAATGTGATCTGAGGCCGAGTGGAGGCTAAGCTCTGTGGGTGGTGGAGTGTGTGTGTGTGTGTGTGTGTGTGTGTGTGTGTGTGTGTGTGTGTGTGTGTGTGTGTGTGTGTGTGTGTGTGTGTGTGTGGAAGTATAACGCTTTTCTGTAAATTATTCTGGTCATTAAGCTGCATCAGCGCCTCTCTGTCACAGCTCCCCGTCCTTGACCGAGTGTGTGTGTTGTTTGTGTGTTTCTTGACAATATTAGTATTTATAAGTCTGGGATTGTGTGTGTGTGTTTAGAGTAGAGTTATTCATATGTCTGTAGCACCGTTTTCCCAAAGCCTGCAGCTCAAAGACAACATAAGGAATGTTAACAGAAGAAATCAGGATCTGGTGACTTTTAGCAAGCTAGAAAATGTAGTTCATCTTTAAAATAGAGACACTACTGATATACACCTGAACATCAGCATTATGGGGCCTCTTAGAGTAGAATTTAACAAAGTACATTTCAGTTTTCAAGTTCCATAAACTGAGGAATTATGTATCCGTAAGGGGTACGACAAATAAGGTTGTTGCAAGTATAATGTGTGTGTGTGTGTGTGTGTGTGTGTGTGTGTGTGTGTGTGTGTGTGTGTGTGTGTGTGTGTGTGTGTGTGTGTGTGTGTGTGTGTGTGTGTGTGTGTGTGTGTGTATGCAATAGTATACTGATCACTGCTGTTGTTTATACACATTTGAATTAAACCCAGCATTAGCATGCTAACTGCAGCCATCCAGCCGCCGCCCGCTGAACGGAGAGAGAGAGATTTGTATTCCTGTCCTGTCCGTCGTCTCGCAGGAGGAAGCGGGGACGGAGGAACATTTTATTAAATACACGACAAGCATTTACAAAGCTGCAGGAGGGAGGAGTGTAAGGCAAAGCTACTTTTATGCACAGGATTAGATCTTTTCACATTTTGGTTTTTCTGTGGAGGAGGTGGTTTTATCAAGCCTCCACCCTGAGGTCGGATCTCAGACTGATTCCTATCAGCTCGAGGTCACTGAGAACCACAGGAGAGGGTACACCTGGAGGCTGTCTATACTCACCACCTCTCTTAGAATCAAATATACTAGGTAAAGGTATTAAATACATGTAGTGGATAGAAAGTTCACCATTTATCTCTGAACTGTAGTGGAGTAGAAGTACAAAGAAGCATAACATGGAAATACTCAAGTAAAGTAAAACCTCGAAAATTGTGCTTGAGTTCAGTACTTGAGTAAATGTACTTCGTTACTTCCCACCTCTGCTTGGTAAACGCTGGCTCTCTTTACATGGCATACACAAGACGAACTGGAAAAGAAAACAAACGGAGACGAGGGTTGCGGTCGTATTGTCAGTTCATCTTAGGAACCTTCCTAACGGAGTGAAATTACCCGGAAGTACCTCAGTGGCAGCCACGATAAGAGCCTTTCAAATTCTCTGGATGATAGGAAAGGAGCTTCAATAATTCCTTAATGAACTCCTTAAGTTTAGGAAACACTGGACCTTCTTCTACGAAAGGAAAGGAGTAATAAGGCTTTCCCACAATGCCTTGCGGCTGCAGCATTTACCGTGACACAACATTCAGCCGTTAACGGAAACAACTAAACGAGAAATTAGTATCATGAAAGTTACGGTGCTTTTGCAGCATTTTACAATTTATAACGTAACTTGATGTCACACACAGCTCTCTGTATTTCAACACTTGAGCTCATTCTCCATCTCTTCACGAAACTGCCCTCCTTTGCTCTCTCTCTCGCTCTTCCCTCACCTTTATCTGCATCTGTCCGTCACTCCTTCGCTCCCGAAGTCTTCCATTATTCAACGACTCACCTTTAGCACCTCTTCTTCTGTCTCTCGCACCAAATCTAGTTTGAGACTTTATTGTCCTTGAAATGAGGTTTTGCAGCAAAGCGGGGCCACACAGTACAAACACTAAACTAAATCTACGGGAACATACGAGACAACTATTAAAATGAACCGTAGAGCGATTGACTGACCAGGGAGTCGCCTGTTATTTCCCTCTATCTTCTCTCACTGCCATCCCTCCCTCCTCTTTGTATTGTATACCTTAACTATGTGTATTCAACTAAAACGGAGCATTTTCTGTCAGCTCAGATTTTATTCCTGCCTTTTTAAACTGTAGTATGTGCTCTAGTGTTTTGGTGCATGGGTCGGCAATAGGCGGCCCGCGGGCCATTGGTCTTTGGATTTTGAGAATAAAAATGAAATATTATTTGGAGATTTATTTTCTTCTTTTTTACAATATTAATAATAATAATAATAATACATCGCATTTCAAAGCGCTTTTCCAGGAGCTCAAAGACGCTTTACAGTGGTGATAAAACATGATAAAATAGAATTTAAAAGTTATTAAAACAGCAATACAGCATAATTCACAGATTAAAAGCCAGTCTGAAGAGGTGTGTTTTGGTCAGTGTTTTGAAAGTGGGGGGGTCAGTGCAGTCTCTGATGTGTTGTGGGAGGGAGTATTGGACCGACAGTCACACAGATAGGCTATAAGGTCCGAATAGATAATCTACCTACACCTGAAGAATGCTTATTGTACTTGTATCCATGTTGAGAGGGAATGACACACAGCACAGGCACAATCTGGCAGCGGGGTGCACTGACGCTGATAGTGGATCAATAAGTAGGTGGACAGCGCGTGGTGCTGAAATAGCCAACATGCAAACATGTGGTTTGAAAAAAATAACACCAGCTCATTAAATCATTCAAACGTAATGTTTACTTATATGTGAACAGTAACAAGGTTCAGTCAAAACATTGACAACAGAATCGGAGAAGCCGCTTGATCATGGAGGGCGAGGGGTGGCGGTGCATATGCTGCCCCCCCAGTTGGCAGCTTTGTTTTGAAAGAAAAGTTTTGGCTCATCGGAAATGTATGAGAAAATCCCTAATGTCCGAGTGCAAGTGAATGTAGCACAAGACGCGAGCCTTGTAACCCCTCCCCCGGCCCTGGCCCGAGCGTGGAAATGTGATTGTCATTTGAACGGGACGGCGCAAAACGAGAAGCATTCGGTCTACAATGACAGAGAAGAGACTGTCAAGTTTGGCTGTACTCAGCATTGAGTACAGCCAAAAGCGCTAAAGCTTTGGATCTTAATAAGTTCGTGAGCAGGGATGGGCATTCTTTCACACACACATACGGGTATTGGGCCGAGGGCGACACCGTACTTCCGGTATCCGCCGTTTTACGCTAGGTGCAAGCAGGCCAAGGGTTTAGCCGTACACCGTCTAGGTGTTGCTAAACTTCCTGTACTGAATATCATAGTCTATTGCCTTAATCAATATCTAGTCAACTCTAAAATACCACATATATGCATTGGCATGATAATATTATTGTGACAAGTGGGGTATTCACCTGGTGTTTCCAGAAATTAGACGTAGATGTAGCCAAAATCGAGAGTCGTTTTTCCATACATCTGCAGGCAGTCTGTAAGGGCAATCGGACAACCCACACATCTCTAGTTCACGCTGGTAACGACCTAGAGCACACCCCTCAAGTCCAGAGATGTAATCCGAAGACATGCAACGATTTCTTCGGTCGTTAATTCAGAAAAAAAACCTAGTGCGCTCTGCCTGGCTACGTTAGCTAGCTGTTTATATTAGCACCTCCAGGATATTTGCACCTCCATGAAAATGGCGTATTTATATATATATATATATGGCGCGTGTTGCATTGTGGGTAGCTCGTGACGTCACTGTGTGTGAAAGAATCTGGAGAATCACAGAACGGCACCGCAGCGAGGCTCCCCCGTTTGCGTGCCCGCTTCATGAAGCCAAACTGCGCGGAACCCCCTCACATCGACAACAACAACAACAATGGCAGATTGTATTGAAGCGCTACTCGTTTTGCTCTGTCGAAATGAAATGGAAGAAATGGAACGACTTTAATACCAACTTTACAGTCGTTACATGCTACATTCAAAAGTTCTTTACAATCATAATCATCATCAACTTCAACGACGATTCCGTAGGAGAAAGAAGGTAAATATACGTCTTATTTGATGGCGTTAGCTGTTGTTAGCCTCTGCATGCGCCAAGCTCAAAATACCCAGCTTTGCAGCATTAATTACTATGGTATAACATTTCAACTGATTCTCAATGTTATTTCCACAGATCATGATGAAACTGGTGGAAAGGCGGATGTTGCGTGTTATTTGGATCTTCCGACGTAGGCGTGACGTAGCGTTGCTTGCTTTCTAGACCGACAACTTTTTGGTGCTTGAAACGAACCGGATTCCGCTGCGGTGTGAACAGGACAAACCGGTGCTTTTCAAGCTCCAGCTCCAAACCGGCCCTGGAACCGCGTTGGTGTGCAAGGGGCATGAGAGGTCATACTCTCTCATCTGGGGTCACTGAGAAGATGTCGGAGCATCTGGTGAGCATTTATTTTTAACATTTTAACAATAAAGAAATTAATGAGCGTATCTGTATTTGAGGTACTTTTACTTTATACTTCTACACAACTACATTTTGTTATTGCATTACATAATTCGACAACAATCAATGCATTTATTTCAGAGTACATTTTTTTAATTATTTTTCTGTACATTGATATTTTTGTAAACATTTCTTATAATATTTTAGATTTTCATAATGGTATTTAAAATAGTTATATATATATATATATATATATATATATGTTCAATGTAGTTCTTCTTATTGTGTTTGTGTAAGCATCATATACACCAAAGCTAGTATGTGTAAACTTACTTTGCAATAAACCAGATTCAATGCAAGACGTTATAAATAATACAAATTATAAACCGTCTAATAAATGATGAATGACTAATTATAATCCAATGATATCATATAGATTAAGCTCTTTGAGCCCGCTATATAAATCAATTACATTATTATTATTATTATTATTATTAACTGCAAAATGGCAATTCTGCACAATAAGTACTTTTTAGTTTAGTTTAAACAACACCTTGATGGCTCTCTCTAAAGTTGTTCTGACCTCACTGAGTGTTAAAGAATTTCCCCAGTGGGTCAGAACCACTTTTCCAATTATTCCGACACCCCCAAAAAGTTTCTTATCTCACAATGTTCACAAAATGTTTGTGTACCAGCCCCGTGATTCAGATCTACTTCAACCTTTAATGGGTTTCTTCCGTGGCCCGAGTTACACCATCCCACCAAGTTTCATTACAGTTGGGTTAGTAGTTTCTCTTGAATCCTGCGGACAGAGACAGAAAAAGCATGTTGGAGGTAACAGATCTGAAGTGTTTGGAGAAAAGGCTTTGAAGCACATGAAGGCTCTTTCAGCCCCTTAATGCTGTTTGAAGCTGTAAAACAATCCTAGAGCTTTCCAAACAACTCAAAATGATAAACCAATATAAAAAGACACATGCTGCTTCTTCCACCTTCACCCGTTAGATTTCACACCACTGTCCTTCTTTCTCTCTGCACTCCCATGTCCAATCTAAATTAGGAAAAGTCCATTAGATCCCAGAGAGCGATTCCTCAAACGATTCGGACCATAAATCGCTGCCTCCATTATAGTTCTGCCAATAGCCCCTCCATGCTGGCTGCACCGCGTCTTTATAGCGCCGCGTTGATGTATACGTTGGTCCGGACAGAATGAGGTTTGGAAATGAGCGAGAGTAGGAATTAAAATAGAAGAGGAAGAGGAAGGAGGAATACTGGATCAACATCAGGCAGGAGAGAGAGAAAGGGAGATGGGAGGCAAATACTGTACAACAGAACCTAGAGGACATTACTCAAAGCCAAACATGTATATTCCACAAGAAATACCACACATGGCATCATAACGTGTACTTTCTCTGTATTGTCCAACAGTCCTTGGATTGGCTTTTTCCAGCTGAGTTTAGCTTGGTTTACGTCCTCTGTGTGCTGTACTCTTTAAAGAGACCCCGTTCTGTTTTTTGTTTTTTCTCTTTCCTAGGTTTTGGTGCATGTTAATGGCCTGCAAAGCTTAAAATCCTTCCAGAACATAGTGACATCACCACGGAACACTTGCGCTTCTATTGGCCAGCGCTCCAACACATTGTACGTGATAGGCGGGGGGACATCTCAGAGAGGTTGACCAATCACAACAGAGCCGGCCAGCTAACCAATCAGAGCAGACTGGGAGGAGAGGTATCAGCAGGAGAGGACTCTTTAAAGTAGAGACGCTACATACTGATATACACCTGAACATCAGCAGGAGAGGACTCTTTAAAGTAGAGACACTACATACTGATATACACCTGAACATCAGCAGGAGAGGACTCTTTAAAGTAGAGACACTACATACTGATATACACCTGAACATCAGCAGGAGAGGACTCTTTAAAGTAGAGACACTACATACTGATATACCCCTGAACATCAGCAGGAGAGGACTCTTTAAAGTAGAGACACTACATACTGATATACACCTGAACATCAGCAGGAGAGGACTCTTTAAAGTAGAGACACTACATACTGATATACACCTGAACATCAGCAGGAGGGGACTCTTTAAAGTAGAGACACTACATACTGATATACACCTGAACATCAGCAGGAGAGGACTCTTTAAAGTAGAGACACTACATACTGATATACACCTGAACATCAGCAGGAGAGGACTCTTTAAAGTAGATACACTATATACTGATATACACCTGAACATCAGCAGGAGGGGACTCTTTAAAGTAGAGACAATACATACTGATATACACCTGAACATCAGCAGGAGAGGACTCTTTAAAGTAGAGACACTACATACTGATATACACCTGAACATCAGCAGGAGAGGACTCTTTAAAGTAGAGACACTACATACTGATATACCCCTGAACATCAGCAGGAGAGGACTCTTTAAAGTAGAGACACTACATACTGATATACACCTGAACATCAGCAGGAGAGGACTCTTTAAAGTAGAGACACTACATACTGATATACACCTGAACATCAGCAGGAGGGGACTCTTTAAAGTAGAGACACTACATACTAATATACACCTGAACATCAGCAGGAGAGGACTCTTTAAAGTAGAGACACTACATACTGATATACACCTGAACATCAGCAGGAGGGGAATCTTTAAAGTAGAGACACTACATACTGATATACACCTGAACATCAGTAGGAGAGGACTCTTTAAAGTAGAGACACTACATACTGATATACACCTGAACATCAGAAGGAGAGGACTCTTTAAAGTAGAGACACTACATACTGATATACACCTGAACATCAGCAGGAGGGGACTCTTTAAAGTAGAGACACTACATACTGATATACACCTGAACATCAGCAGGAGGGGACTCTTTAAAGTAGAGACACTACATACTGATATACACCTGCACATCAGCAGGAGAGGACTCTTTAAAGTAGAGACACTACATACTGATATACACCTGAACATCAGCAGGAGAGGACTCTTGAAAGTAGAGACACTACATACTGATATACACCTGAACATCAGCAGGAGAGGACTCTTTAAAGTAGAGACACTACATACTGATATACACCTGAACATCAGCAGGAGAGGACTCTTTAAAGTAGAGACACTACATACTGATATACACCTAGACATCAGCAGGAGAGGACTCTTTAAAGTAGAGACACTACATACTGATATACACCTGAACATCAGCAGGAGAGGACTCTTTAAAGTAGAGACACTACATACTGATATACACCTAGACATCAGCAGGAGAGGACTCTTTAAAGTAGAGACACTACATGCTGATATACACCTGAACATCAGCAGGAGAGGACTCTTTAAAGTAGAGACACTACATACTGATATACACCTGAGCATCAGCAAGAGAGGACTCTTTAAAGTAGAGACACTACATACTGATATACACCTGAGCATCAACAGGAGAGGAGCTAGGGCTGAACGATTAATCGATTTTAAATCGAAATCGCGATTTTAAATGATGCGATTATCAAATCGCAAAGCCTACGATTTTTTAAAACTTTTTTCACATTTTTTTAATTTTTTTTTTTAACAATTTTTTTTTTTTCTTCTTGTGTGTCAGTCATCCACACCAATCAGAAGTGCTGTGCTCCACATGTACCAGCCATTGTTAATCAAGTAGCCCATGATAGAAGGTGATAGACAGATTGATCCAATCACCTGCCAAGTGCTGCCAAATGGCTTCCAATGGAGCTTTAGATGCTTTGGTGAAACCAACCATCTGGGTCAGGTTAGTACTGCTCCATCACATGATTCTATTACAGGGTGAATTTTAAACTGAAAGCTCGACTTTAAAGCAACCCAACGGAAGTTTCATGTGAGTTTAGTTCTTTCACTCGTAGCTTGGGCTGCGAGGGTGCTTGAGACGGGAGCACGTTGATAAAAGACAGGCTGCATGTGTCTTATGATATTTTAAAGGGCTCCTGGCGTAGCTATCAGAAAGTTATTAAAGTGGAAAAAACGCAGTATTTTTCAGATGTTATACGTAATAACTGTCATAAACCCCGTGTTCTTTTTAGCACTATAAACTGTATACTAAATGTCCCACAATCCATCAACTTAGTAACCTCCACTGAAACCTGTGAGGCATTTCTTCAGTTTCTTATTGACAAGGTCGCCGCCATCAGAGCAAACGTCTCACTTCCTTCCCATGATCCATCTGTCATGGACACTTGCTCAGCTGCTATGGATCAGTTTGAGCTTGTGTCACTTCCTGCTCTAATATAAATTGTTGCTCAATTGAAACCCTCAGGTTCTCCCAGCGATGTTGTCCCTGCGCGATTTTTCAAAGAAATCTGGGACATAGTTGGACTTAACGTTCTTAATATAATTAACAGCAGCCTGACTACAGGAAAAGTACCAAAGTGCCTAAAACATGCTGTGGTCCAGCCTTTGATTAAAAAACAAACCTGGACACCTCTGTTTTTGACAATTTTTGACCTATCTCTAAACTTCCTTTTATGTCCAACATTTTAGAAAAAGTGGTCCTGAAGCATTTGCAGTCCTTTTTAAATGTGCATGGCATTCTTGAGGTATTCCAGTCTGGGTTTCAACCCCTCCACAGCACTGAATCTGCTCTTTTAAAAGTTTTTAATGACCTGTTTTTAGCTACTGACTCTGGGAACAGTGCTGTTCTTATACTTTTAGACCTGACAGCTGCCTTTGACACTGG